>NC_089319.1:13214970-13559970 GCF_036669915.1 Pocillopora verrucosa | reverse complement strand
TTGTTGACTCTTAAATAGAAAATATCATTCTGCATGGGTTTTTGTCAACTGTTCTATGTTTCCAAAAAAAGAGTAATTCTATAAAACTCAGGGTAATTTGACAGTATATATCTTTTAAAGATTGGGTGATGATACATAGACAAAAATGCCAGATGAATGACTAAATTGAAGTTTTCTGTGTGTTTTCCTCTAAAGCATAGCAGTATTCAAAACTCATTTCCATCAAAAAAGTAGCTTGCACCTGTTTTCCTTAAACCCCTTCAATGACAGTCATAAAATACAATCATCAGTCTCAGGAAAAAGGAGTTATGGTGATCTTTAGCTCTTGTATCTTGCCTTACAAATAAAGAGGATGGCAAAGGGTTTAAACATGACACTTGATAAGGGCCAAAAATGATAATAGGTGAATTTTCAGGAGAGGCAAGTGTGATTCATGAGTTTGTAAACCAGCATGAGGCATGATTTGCCTCCTGAAATAGATGTGATATGAGGAGTTTTTCTTTCACTTCATGAAAAATTCAAGATTTCTCTGAAACCTCCCATTTGAATAATTTAAGATTTGAAGTTTTCCCTTTTAAATATGTGAGGTGTAAATCTTTATAAAATTCTTTCATGAAACGGGATCAGGAATCCCTTTGCTACCCTATGACAAATGCAGACTTGTTAAAATGGATAACATAGAACAATTGAGGAAGCCTAAGTTAACAAGAAAATAATGCCTTCAAGTTATTGAAAAGACTCAGTCATACAATGATAATTGTACCTTAAATTTGGAAATGACCTTTCCAGTAAAGTATTCAGTTTTTACTTAATTTGGGATGACGTAACATCTCTGTATCACTAGCAACCCTGCCCTAACCTTGAAGCAGACCCTCCCTTGAATGAGTCCATAAGGAACTGGACCATAGTCCCTGGAGTCCTTGGAGTACTTGGGGTTATCACCAAGAAGCCACAAATGTCCTTTCGGAATCTTAAGCCAATACAAAGAAGATTGAGGTTCTGAAGTAAAATGCATCAACTTTCATTTCTACTTTGAGCTAACAATCACTTAACAAAAGCACAGAGTCACTTAGTCCTAGTTAATACATGATGGTAGCATGGTCACTGGCTTGCCAATAACCAAAAAAGTCTTAGTAAGATGCAGGTGGTTATAGAATTAAACATCTTTTTAATGTTTTTAGGCTTGTTCTCAATTACAGACATATTGATTACTTCTCCTCAGTCTGCGGTCACAAACTTACTTCAAAGCTATCTTTTCCATCAGTGTCAGTTCTCATGAACTCCCCACCCTACAAGTGGGAAAACAAAAAGACCAAAGATCGCATCAACTCTTCTGTTGTCAAATTAAATAACTCTTACTACAGTTTGAAACAACAGTCTGCAGAGGACTTTATCAGGTTATTTCAATCCAATTTCAAACATTTTTTTACAGAGTTAATGCAGTACCTATTGCACAATATACCAACCATTGCAGCAATCCTCTTGCAAATAAGGTTATTTGGTTTCTCAGGAGACCTCAGAATGACAACATCTCCTCTGTAAGCAGCAACACATACAATTGATCAGCTAAATATTCTCAAAATTACTACAACCCAATAGCTGCAAACAGATCTCGGTAAAAAATACTTTGTTAGCTAATTTAGTTATATTGAAGTTAAGTAGTCACTTCAAGCTGACATATTTATATCAAAATCACCATGAAGATAGAATAAGAAAGATGGCTAATTTTAAATTGGATGTCAAAACACAGAAAACCCATTATGTTATTTCTTCCTTAGATAACTGAGCCATCTAACTATATATATATATATATATATATATATATATATATATATATATATATATACTGGAATTCCTTACAACATTGCAGATCCTAGCAATTAAAAAGAAAACACTAACTTGTCACATATGAACTTAGCATGTGACCTAAAGCTGTAGCACACAAACAAGTTTTCTTTAGCTCAAAAGTAGAGTTTCAGATGGCAAAAAACTCAGTCAGTCATCTCAATCTTGAGACAAGTGTCTACATCATTCTTTTGAGAAAAAGTAATTTATTATCTAAACTGCACTTTCTGAGGTGACAGGGTTCATCCAAACTAGGAAGAAATGATACATGTGTTGATAAGACTTCAAATTAAAAATTTTTACTAGGAACCTAATGGCCTCTTTGTATATCATTTCAATGGAACTGGCCACTTACTTTTTAATTGTTCTGAAATATGAACTAAGATGCTCTGAGACCACAATAACCCCATCTCCTTTGAGATTGAAGGTAGGAATCATAGATGGACCTGACACCTTGAATAATAAAAAAAAAAAAGACAAATAACAAAAACCTTATGAATTGTCAAATTAAGAACATTTTTTGTCTTTCTTTCTCTGTTAAAAGCTGCCATAATGTTTGACACATGCCATCAAAAATAATAAAACAAAGAAAAAGGAAAGCAACCTCAAAAGCCAAATTCCTTGTTCCAGGATTCTTGCCTTTCCAAATAATACAGATTATGGCCTAAGGCATAAATCAAAAGCCAATTTCATTAACAATGTTTGCTAGCATCATATGACAAAAAGAATAACAATAAGTAGGGCAGAGATCACATTCCTGGTTTGACATTTCCTTTTCCTTTGTTAGCATGTGTGAAATATGAGATAAGAGGACGTGATTGTCATTTTGTGTTGATGACCGTTAATGACATTTCATACCAGCAAGAAAACTGTTTCACTGCAATACACATAACAAGGAAATTCCACCATGGATGTTGTAAGTGAAACTTAAAATACTGATTAACAAAGCTATATTGCTAATTTTAATTTGCTGGTCGATGCTAAAAAAAAAAGGATTTTAAATGCTTTCAAGATTCATTCGTCTTTAAGCTTAAGTAATGAATTCGTAACCACAAAATACGAGTAAGGCATACATATGTACATAATGATGTTTATTTTGAATGAGAGATTCATCTTTTAAACACTTTTTCTCTCTGATGTATAACAAAAACATCTCTACAACAGACGACGAGAGAAATAATTATGATCAATTGATGGCAGGCCATATCACGAACGTTCCAAACAAATAATTTTTTATATCCGATTTTCCTCAACCGAATTTCTTAATCAAACCATCCTCTGTTCCTACAAACGCGAAAATCTGTGTGAAAGACACGGTTTTCAGAGGTTGATAGTAAAATCTATTTCAACGGATGCTCATCTACTTTGGACCTTCAAGGCAGCCCAAATTATCCACGGTCATTGCATCAAATTTCTTCATGCGGAAAAGGTAAAATTAATACATACCACTATCAATTGGACGACATGTTCCCATATGAAGTTAAGCACACAGCAAGCGCTAGCAGTCACGCATCCCCCTTGCAACAATTTACTCACAAGTCCTATAGTCATATGGTTCAGGTCACAGTCGTGTGCTTTCCGCCATCTCTCTATCAGCTGTCTGCGTTCTTCCGAACCTTGGACGCATGCGCCTGGCGAGAGTTCAATATGGCGGCATATTTGGTTTGCTTGACGACTGATGGCGGCATTCCACTGTTCACTAGAACGAAAGGAAACCTCCCACAGGTAGAGTGATTTAAAAGTGTATATAACGTAGTACATAAGTATGTTTTGTAACATTTATACTAGATGTGAAGGGGGCTCGACTTTTTTTCTGTGAGAAGTTTTTCATAAGGGCTAATAAACCACCTTGCAGCCAGAGAAACTTTGGTAACTTTCTGGATTCTATCAAATTAAATCAGTTTGTTTGCAAATCAAAGTTGGGGGGAGGGGAGGGGGGGAAAGACTGTGTTAAGTCTTTTTTCAGATATTATCAAGGAAAATTTTCCTTGTACCAATACCAGTGGGAGGGTTGGCTGAAAATGACAGCCTTTAGAAGTACAACTGCTTGTCACATCACCTTGGAAACGTTAGAGAGGTGACCACACGGACATCACCAATTTTTCTGTTGGATAGTACAGCACATCCTGTGAACATGGGCTTATTTACTTACAACAAAAGTCATTACCAATTATTTTAAATGTGCATATAAATATAATGTAAAAATAAAGGTTAGCTCTGAATCAAGCTTCTGAAGCACACTGTAATACATATACCTGGCGTTTTTTGATTATTTTTGTCATTTTTTGTGGTTATATGTTGTGTGTTGTCATACAGTTGCCTTTTCCTGTGATTGGATCACTTAATGGTGTGTGCATGTTTGCCAACAATCAAGATGTCACTTTGCTTAACACAGTCACGGATGATGCTAAAGTTGTCTGGAAGGTTTTTAATGAAAGGTGTTTTATTATTCAGTTTATCTTTTTCTATTGAAATAATATACTATTGTCTTGAAAAAAGGGAACTTCAAGAGCTCCCAAACTTCATGACCTCCTGAAAGGTCTCAGGTCTTAGAAGGGTCATGCATATTGTAAAAGTTTGACTCCTCTTTGCAGGATGTGGAATTTTTCTTGTAAGTAATAGAAATCACCAGGCATGAAATGTATGATGTTTATGTCTAATGATATCAAAAGACCTAATAATATCTAGAACTTCAATAACTGACAAGCTTAAATGGGATTTCAGAGCATATGTGGTCTGTAACATTTGTAAAAAGTGGCAAGTTTAGCCTGCAATATGTCTGTCTCTATTAATGTTTCTTTCTTCAATTGGACTGCTCTTCTTTATCAACCAAAGGATTTCATTCAAGAGCTTGCAATCTATTACTTGATTTAAAAGTTGAAGTTTAATACAATCCATTATGCAAAGTTTATATGGTGCCTTTGTAAAGGCAGGCAATCATGAAGGGGCCACCTTCCAGAAGGTTAACCTTCTACACCCTTACTTCAGTATGCATCTTCTTCATACTGTCCTCTACACATTTCCTAAGGAGCTGCCAAGGAGAATTTGTTTAACAATCAAAACTTAGGTTGATCATTTTCTTTTTTCTCATGACCTATATGTTTGATTCAGGGGTGATATTCTAAGGAGAAATGAGATTCTAGTCACTCCTCAGGGTTAAAGGGTTAATAGAGAAAAATATAACATTGTGAAAACATGTGTGCAGTCTTGTGGCTGTCTATCAGAGTTAGTTGCCGGAAGAGGCAGAGTGAATTTACAGCTAAGGACAACAAAATATTTCTTAAGAGTCTGAAAACATTTCCTCATTTGTGGGACTGTATTACAGATGAATTTTATAAGCACTAGATGGTTTGGGGATCAGTTATCAACCTGTGAATTCCCGTGTAATGCTAAATAAAAGTATTTTCAACTGAGTTAATTTTTTTTCATGTCGTTTCAGGATCACCTTAATAATTGTTGCCTCTGATGACAATGCTAGTGATTTGCATCTTAATAGACTCTTAGATTTTGTCTTTAATTCCATGGTAGGTGTAATATAATACATGGAAATTTGTATGCTTTTCCTATTGATGAGTACTGAGACCTACCTGTTATTAATACAAACTGAGTATTTTAAAACTGTAAGGCCATCTATTTGTATGTCTTCCCTTCACTTGCAGTATAACACTGATGATGTGTCTTCATGTGGTGGAGTGTAAATGATCTTTATAAAGATTTATTCAATCACTCACCTAAAACTTTTTAAAGATAATGGATGGTCAACAATGACCAAGTAGAGTGTTTAGGATAAACTCTTTGGGAAACACTGACAATTAATACATGCACCAGACTACATGCACTGATGTAACTACAGGATAGGCTTCAGATATAATAAACTTGTGATTGCTCTTTTTTATGATACAATCATGTCTGTGCTTTACATTGCACCACGTTATTATCGAATACAATACAATTTTTTTAATGCTGGAAATTGATCACTTAGATCCAGTTTGTTTAGTAATTATTGTGAAATTAACTTTTTTTTAGCATATAAATAACTGAAAACACATTTTTAGGATAACTCCCAAAAATTTTTTACTTTAACACTGCTTGGTATTATTATGTTTTAGGTTTTGTTATTAGGAATAGATGAGTTGACATCTTTCAGAAATGTAGAACTGCTAAAGAGGGAATTGAGAGTAAGTAACTTTCTTAGAGTTTGCCTCTGATTTCAGGTTTTCTTGTGTGTGTACAGTAGTTTACATAATAAAAATACATTTATATCAATTAATTGATGTATTTCTTCAGTGTTGTTATAGTTTGATTGACAGTCTCTTGGAAGGCACAGAGTTAACAGGAAACATTACTCAAGCTGTTGATATCATTCTTTGTCCAGATGTGTCATTTCTACAGGTACATTGTATTGCCAGTAAATATAAAAGCATTATAAACTCTGCAGAAGGATTGGAGCATCTTTACCTTGGGCTTAATGTGTAGAAATGCATTGCAAAGTGTTGCTTTTGGATTTTCCTTCCTCTTGATGGTTTTTCATTTTCTTTTTCGTATTCAGCTTGTAAACCCTTACTGATTCACACAGCATTCATTTCTTAGCATTTTATACACTGTTAGTTGTGACTTTGACATTTCTAACATTCTGTTGTTACAGGAGTTTCTGGATGCTTTTGCTACAGCAGTCAGCAGTGAGTTTGGATGTTTGCTTGTCATGGGAAAAGTGGCTGTAGCAACAGAACGATGGTAAGATTTCCTTCTTCTCACCATGTATTTCAATTAGCAGTTTGCTGTTTGTATCATTAAAAATATATATAGGTATTGAATCAAGTCAAGCCCAAATTTTACATGTATGTTAAGTTAATTGATATTAAAGATAATGCCACAGAATTCTAGGAGTACAATTTGATAGGGTAACTAGTTCTAGAAGTGTTACTCATATGCAGTAGTGATATTAGTTTAACCAAAGTAATGTTTACTCACTAAAGTTGACATCAAGGGGTTGGTCGTTGGTGACGCTACTATCAGTCCTGTGACTGCCGTTAAAAACTTTGGGTCATGGTTTGATGAAAACATGAACAATGGGCTGTCATATAAACAAGATGTGTAAGACCTTGTCATTCCACCTGTATAACATCAGAGGCATCAGAAAGTATTTATCTAAAGACTCCACACAAACACTTGTTCATGCATTCATCACTGCACGTATTGATTATTGCAATGGTTTGCTGTATGGTCTACCAGCTGCACATCTCAACAAGTTGCAACATATTCAGAACAGTGCTGCCTGACTTGTTTGTTCCCTTTCTTGTTTTTGTCATATAACTCCTACTTTGTTTTCCTCACATTGGTTACCTTTCTGTCTCAGAATTGAATTTAAATTACTTATTTTAGCGTTCAAGGCTATCCATGGGCTGGCACCTCAGTACATTATGGATCTAAAGTTAAACAACAATTTGGATGTATGATGTTACAATCTCAGTCTGAACTACAATTATTGCCACCCAGGACAATAACTAAGAAAACTTTAGGTGATAGATCATTTATGGCAGCTGCTCCTAAACTTTGGAACAGATTGCCATCAAATATAAGAGCAGTAAATGATCTTAATTGTTTTAAAACACTTCTTAAAACACATCTCTTTAGACAGGCATTTTCATGTTTGCTTTTATGGTTCGTTTTTAGTTAGTCAAATTGTATATTCTTAGCCTTTTATAGTTCATTTTCATATTTTATTTTGCTTAGTCTTATTGTATAGAGCATTAGATCATATCCACATGTACTTTGCACTATATAAGTTATAAATTATTAATTCTTAGTAATATTTATTAATTGCAAGTTTGTCCAAGGTTGAAAAATATATCTTTTGTATGCATCAGAACCTAATGAATATATAATTCAAGGGTCAATAGTTGAGAACTTGGGAGTTAAGTCTTGATTTGGAACTCAAAATGAGAAATGCAGTTAATTTTCCATTTGTCAGAATATAGTTGTTGATTGTGATTCTCTAACACAGCGTTTCTGACAATTCATGGTGCATTCCAGGTGGGAGTTAACTGGCATGGAGACTGTCTTATTGTCATTGTTGGTTTATTCCTTACCACCATGGTCTTCTCGTGATATACCTATATATCTGCCATATGGTAGTCCAAAGGTTTGTCTTTGTTTGTTTACTACTGTTATTGTTGTTATCTGAGAAAAGAAAATAGAAAGTCTGCATATGTGTAAGACTGACTTGCCTCACTATCAGACCTCCCCTTCTTGTGCCAATATGTGTGAGTGACATGAAGATACCCGAATTCAAGGGATTTGAAAGGTTGCCTATTCAGTGGTAATTTATGAGCAAAATATCCTTTAAAACCATTGCCAGCAAGGCCAATGCACCACAAAGGTGACAGCATCTTGATAACATACCACCTTGCCAACCTCCAAGTCCAGAGTCTGTCAGATATATCCATCTCATATATTGCAAAACCTTTTGTTTTTTATCTTGCTTGATTTTTACATTAATATCTCATGCATGTACTTTTATTTTGTACTTGTCATCCAAATGTTACTTTACTATCTTGCACACTTTTAGTTTTCCTTGTTTTGCAATTGTTACATTTGTATCTTATACACTTTTATTTTTTCTTGATGTCCAATTGTTGCATTAGTATCATGTGCACTTTTTGTTTCTTTGTGTTTTATTTTTATGGTAGCATCTCGCACACCTATAGTTTTCTAGTTATCTGATTGTTACATTAGTATATCACGCATTTTTTGGTTTTCTTTTTCAATGTTTGATTGTTGCTTTAGTATCTTGCACACTTTTACTTTTCATTGTTGTCTGATTTTTGCATTTTTTAAATTTTTTTCACACTTTTGGCTTTTCTAATTGTGGAATTGTTTTGTTAGAATCTTTTGCTCTTTTGGTTTTTCCTGTTGTGTGATTCTTATGTTTATGTAGTATTTTGTGCACTTTTAGTTTTCACTGTTGACTTATTGCTACATTAGCATCTCACACTCTTTAAATTTTTCTTGTCTTCTTGTTACATTAGTATCTTGTACACTTTTAGTTTTCCTTGTTATCTTTTTTTCTCTTTTATATCTTGCACACTTTTTTTCTGGTTATCTTAATTCTTTTAACAAATTTTATTTCCCTTGAAAATTTTGAAAACTGGTATACCACAATACTTAAATGATCAACTGTTAACTGGGAAACAAATGTCAACTATTTGCTTGTCTTTTATGTTTCAAAAGTTGTTGACAAACTTTTTATTTTATTTTTAGATTCCTCACAGGTTGTTAACATTTCAAGTAAGTTATTTACAAGTAGGTTTCTGCAATTATATATAAACATGTTTATGTGCTTTATATTTATTTCATGTCTCTGTTGCTGTTTCCAGCTCATTGAAGGTGTGGAGGTATGTGTGATATGTGGGCCTAAACCAACACTTCAGGATGCTGAAACCAAGGTACAGTATAAAGCTCACTTTAAACTAAACAGTGTTCTGTCGGTGTCTTCATATTATTTCATTCACCTAATTTAAATGAGATGCTAGGTTTAACTGACAAAAGGTTCAGTATGGTGACCATTCTTAAGGGTTTTACACAAATTAACTACTTTCATTATGTAAAAATCCTTGCTTCAGTTATGATATCCCAAAATGGCATATTATGCCCCTTTGGATTAGGCATAGAGGGTGCATTGTAACTTTAAGCATCACATTTTAAGACATGAAATGCTGCAATAGAGTTGAGTTTATGTAACAAATATCTAAGGAAAGTTGTAAGAATAGGCAACCTTTTGACTACTAATTTTGGCTTTGTGTGTACTTCCAATAAAGAAATTACAAGGTAGACTAGGTCAAAGTATTGCGTCAATGGAGTGGTCATTATGTGTGTTCCTAAACATCCCTTATGCTAGAATGTGTTTGTAGTTGTAATGGTATTTTTCATTCATAGTTTTTGGACCAGTATTGGAGACTTGCTATTGATACACTGAACACCAGTCGCAGATCTCATCCAAGAAATCTCCCTGGTGATATGGTACTCGATAGTGGAATCCTAGGGTATCTTACTAGCAACTGTACATGACTATAATTATGTCTATTAATGCTACTACATCATGATCATAATTTCTTCATAAAAATACAAAGAGAAATACAAGAGAGTCCCATTACTTTGTAGGAATTGGCAACAACAATGAAGGTCATTACCCATCAAATGTTTTTGCTCACATGAGATTGGTCCATGTACATAGCACTTAACTGAATATTCTCCAGTTAAGGGAGAATCACTTGGAGAATATAACCAGATGTTCCCCAGTCTCTGAACCTTGTGTCCAATAGTACATGAAAATATCTTCTTTAACTTCAATACTTAGAATGAAAGAGCATTTTGCTGTTTCTACAGAAAAGCAATAATGCATGTTTGTTTTTAGTCTTACCAGAAAATAAAATCTATGCTTGTTTCAAGTCAAAACAGAGGCTGCTGTCTAGATAAGATATATCTAGGATGGAATTAAAGTCACGTGTCCACAAACCCAAGGATTTTCCCTAGTTGAAGAGATTAGGAAATTTATAAGTTTTACAGTCTGCAGTTCAAGATAATGGCACTTCTTTGTTTTTACCTTTTGAAACTTAAAATATTTCTTTGAAGTGACTCTTATCTTGTGCACCTGTTCAAGGTTTGTGCTGGTGAACACAGATGAGCACAAGAGTCTGTCTAGTGTTCATCCATCAGGGGTGCTAACTGGTGTGGATCAAGGAAGTACCTCAGGTAAGGAAGGGCACATGAACCACTCATAGGTGGCTCATGATCAGGAGCTGTTCATGAGCATTATAAACAACATGAATTTGGCTTGTCAACATTAATTAACACATTTAGCTAATCCCACATGGGTAAGTAGAATACGATCCTACCCATGTGAGACAATTGCAACTTTTTAATTCTGTTATTTCAAAATGTAAGTTCCTATTATTTGAACCAAAAAATGGAGTTAGTTTAGCATCTGAATGATTAGATAAAAATGATGTTTTGTTTTCAAATATTTTATAAACCTACATGTTGAGGTAAGTCAGTTAAAGTACAATTACTGTACAATTATTTTTTAATTACCTTATGAATTTTGTTGTCAAAAGGAAGTGGAATGTCTACAGCTAAAAGAAAGTCAATTCTCGTGTCATTTTACAAGTCAGTTGTTGGTACTCTATTTCCTGTCCAGGAGCCAAATACCTCTGAACAAGGTAAAGTGTGAGTGGATGTTGATAAAAAGGTTTTTTAATATTTTTCATTATGTTGGTACGAAGTAAGTACATGCAGATATAAGTTACACAACCCTTGATAAAATGCAAATTTCAGCAATTTTAGCCCCCTTAAGCAGTATAGTTGTATCTTAAAGGAGAAATATTCCCCAGAAACCATGAAATTTTTTTTATCTCCTTTAAAATAATACAAAAAAATTGAGAAACTGATCTGAATCATAGCTTGAAATGCAAAAAGTTGAACAACAAGTGCCACCAATCTGAATCTTGAGTAGCTTCCATAATCGGGTTTGTTACAAATTTTTTTCTATTTCTGCACAAGGATTTAAGAAAAAACATACTTTAAAAAGAGTCAAATTAAATTGTTTGTTGAGTGTTGCATGACCACTCAGACACTGTCACCTTTGGAAGGGTAAAGAAGCAGTTGCAGATTTGAATGAGTTAGAGATAGTACTAAGTACTTGTTATGGAAATTGAGAGCCAGTTGAAAGAAGGGGGATCTATTAAATGTATGTTAAAGACAAATTTTTCTGTAACTCTTTTAGATCATTATCAACTGCCTGTTTAACATGGTGCAGTTTATTTACATAGATTCCCCCAGTGGTGTGTATCACCAAGCCATGGAGACTTACATATGTGCTAGTGATCATAAGTGTTATGCAATCCGTACAGCAACACATGAACTGTTCTTATTGTTTTCAAATGAAGTACCAACCTATGCTCTCGGGTAAGTGAAAATTGTGTCTGAAAATATACATACTATACATGTTTCTTTAGTGAGCTGAGTTTTAGAACCCTTTCGGTTTGTTAATTTGTTGGTGGAAGATTTGCAATTCGGAAGAATTGGGGTATTAAACTATAGGTTGTGCAAAAGCAGTTTATATAATTTAAGGGTTTAAGAGGGTTACCTATTTACAGCATAGGAAAAAAAAAAACATGTGGTGAATTTGAAATTCAGGTGAAATTCAAAAGTAGTTATAGTTGTTACTCTGGTTCCCAACTAACCAAAGAGCCACATGACATATTTTGATCAATCTGAATCCAGAATTGTGACACTCCCCCAAACTTGAAATTTTTGAGGTCACACAGGGTGAAAAAGATGTCATGTAAGAGGATGAAAATGATGTCATAATGTCACATGGATGGATATTTTTTTAAAATTTATTTTAGGGGGAAGTTTGGCCATACTCAAGAAATGATTGACAACACAATAAAGTCTGTAATCAGAACAAACATGTTTTTTTTTTATTGTAACCAAAGAATTCTTAGTTTACATTTAGGATGTGTACTCTCCCTGCTGGAAAGTGCCCATGTGAATGAATGTATCTTCCTCCATGATCTAAGATTGATGCTTTCTTCATACACATGATGAGTAGTTACATCATCTCTGAGAAAGGTAGTCTATTACAAGTTAGTGGTACAAACAGAGATGGAATTTAAAACTGAATGACAAATGGAAGCAAAAATCTCATTATAAAAACTAGTCATTCTGGAAAAAATTTCTTTTAAATCATTTTTGTACTACCTGAAAATGACTAAAGTTGCTTTTACTTCTTATCTTAAGGTTCTTACGTAAGGTTACCAACCCCGATTTATGGAATCTACCATTCCTTTTTTATGTATTTAATAACAAGAATAAAAAACAGAACAGAACAGAACAGAACAGAACAAAACAAAACAAAAACAAAAACAAAAACTACTTACAGAGTTACAAAAGAGACACTACTTACGTCACAATAATTACGCTAATTACAAGGATACGTTACTTACATTTCTGTTACTTACGTTAAAGATACTAACACTACTTACGTCACAATACTAACACTACATACAATGGTATCACAAGTTACACAGCTTATATTTTAAAACTAAAATTACAGGGCTAATTGCACTAATTTCATTTCTAAAAATTGGCTACAAGTTATATTTTGAATTTCTTCTAATCCGTTACTTTTATTTTATGAATTATTTTCTTTTTTCTTCCTTTCTTTCTTTCTTTGGGACAAAAAACATATTCTATACAAAAGTATACTATTTTCATATATGTTCTACATATAAAGGAAGGACTGGGTTTGGAGTCAAGGGCTCAGGAAATCTGATCCAGCTAGGATAGAAAAGCCGTCCATTTTTTGTGTGGATTGGTGACGTGTTTTCTAAGTGATGTATATGTTTCAGATGAATCAAGAAGTTGTTTCGAGTTTGATAAAGCTCTTTTGATCGACATATCCAAATATAGTGTTAAGCCATTTGGCAGCAAAGAATTTATTTGAAGTTTGAAATTGGAGCTGTCAGGCTTAAGACCCAAACTGGTTTCCATGTGTAGTCGGTTGTCTGTTGGGAGAATATGACACGACTGAAGCCACATTTTTGTTTTCATGCATTGCCTGAATAAGTGCATCATATCTTCTTTTTTATTATGGCGATTTCTTTAACAAATGGATCTTCTATTCTTAGGTTACCGACGTCTTTTTTGTCAAGATTTCCTTTAAAAAAGGCATTGCCTCCATACTTTCTTTGCTCTAAAGTAAAGATAATTTTCCATTTGCTGCTATTTTCAGGATCTAGATATTTGTTAATCCAAATGGCTCTGAGTGATTTTTTGAAAGATTCAATATCGATCATCACGCACTAAGTTATAATCTTCTCTTATTACAATCTCCTATTAAAATCCCATCGTACTTGAATCGGCTAAATGCTCAAAAACAGAGGTAAAAAAATTTGGATCATCGTAGTTTGGAGCGTATGAATTTACCAAAGTTAGTTGTTTCCCTCTTGATATCACGTCACAAACAAATTATTTTGCTCATTCCATGTTTGATGATGTGTGCGCCATTACAAATTGCAAGTACTGCCCATGGTGATACATTGTTCCAGAGGATCAAATTGGGCTTTCTGCATGAAATCTTCTCGGAATTTCTGACAAATAGTTTTCAAGAGTTTGGCTTCAGGAAAGCAATACTCTTTCATTTCCTCGGGCAAATTAAAATTCACAAGGCGTCGAATTTGTTCGAGGTACCAGGACTCGTATTCTTGTCGTTTGTCATGATGCATACCGTTGGGATCAAACATGTCACGCGGTGGCATGAGACCTTCATACTCTTGATTTTCACGGGTGTTAAACGAGAGAGGTAAAAGTCACTCTTGAGTTCTACGAGACCAAAAGCTTAAGGAAATGTAGCCAGAGAAAACGGAAAAAAACAAAAGGATTCCTTGAAAATGATAGGACCTGTCGTGACACAAAGGACTTGGATTCCTTCACACACTTGATTCTCTACACAACGATGTTGTCTATAGAGTTCTTAGAACACAAACATTCCATCATATCCTTTCAGATTATGAAACAACAACATTACCACCGATTGTTCAAATCCATCTTCATTCACGGCCAATTCATCCAAGTAATCCAAAAAGTCCTCACAACAATTCTCTCCATAAAACACTACTGTGCCTTCATCTTCGTCAGTCTCACAACATACCAAAATAGGATGATGTTCTCCTTCTTCATTCTGCATAGCATAGTAATCAGCATACACGAAAACTGGCGGATCTTTGAATATCAAACTCTCTTGATCCAATTCCTTTCCTTTTTCTCAAGGCGTGCTATTCTAGCTCTTCTTTCCTCTGATCTTCTCAGATTTTCTTCTTCTTGTGCTGGTTAAATGTACCATTTGTGACTTCTCTTATCGACATACTTTGTATTCTTCGCAGACTTTGCAACTCCACAACAATGCTTAACCTTCACGGATCTTCAAACCCCACCAAGTGTCCATCTCTTCTTATCATTGCTTTACACTATCTTGCAACAATCAGGAAACTTCTTGTACATTTTGCAAACAGATTTTGCGCAGGAATTGGCACGACCCAAATGGTACTGATAACAATCTTGTCCGTTCTTCTCCGTAAAACGAACGAAGACATTTACCACTCTTTCCAGAAGGCTCCTCATGTCGACGGAACTCGGGACAATTCATGCGATAACACGACACGCATTTCCTACCTTCACAAGGATGATGTTCGTAATCTTCCGTGTTGAATCCTCGGTCACATTCGTAACAGTAATACGAGCGATTCAAAAACACCAAATGATGTACAACCATGATAATGCTCATCCAATTTCATAAATGAAATCTTCTTAGATGCTGAAGGACCCTTAAAAATAATCGTGAGATTTATCGATCGACAACACTTAAATCTGGTACTTGGGACTCGGTACTCTCTGAAACTCTTCCAATTCGCCCACTTTACATGGACCTTCTTACACACCTGCCAAACGGTGCAATTCACGCGCTTGAGTTTCTTGCACTGGTCGACCCTTGCGCATATTATCATACATCCGTTCTCAATTGACATCGTCGTCTTTGTGTACTGTGGCTTTCATGCGCACAACAAAGTTCATCTTTGTTTTCGATGCGTAGGACACTCTTAACGTTTTCAAACACCACTAGAAAGAGTACAAATCAAAGTGAATTCAGCTTGAAATTTGTCAAACCGTTCCCCTGAATTTAATTATTCTGCCAAGGTTTGCATTTAGGTCTGCAACAGCGGACTTCCTTCACAAATTCTTTCACTGTAAAACTCGCAGATCGAAACGCATGAGAATATCCGGCTTGTATATGGAAATGAACGACATGATGAGGAGCCACCTTTTCCCTCTTTTTCATTTCTTTAAGAATGGCTCGCTCCAAAACAGAAGTAATTTCTTGTCCCACACCATCGTCAGACGCAGGCGTGCGCAGTTCTTGCAAACGAACGGTAAATCTTTGCTTCGCTACTAAATTCTTTATCCAATTCTTACCAGGACCACTCGCACGAAATCCCATTTCTAATAAAGGCATATTTTCATCATCACTTTCTTCCTCTTCTTCGATCGCTTCAGCAGCTGAAATAAATATTCGTCTGTAACATATGTCAGCTTCTTCTTCCACTTTCTTTCTTTTAGGCACGATTTCAATGACTAACATAATTTTCTCGTGCCACACCGTTCACTTTATAATTCAAATAAAGCGCGTTCGATTCTCATTGGTCAATCAAACGTAGGGGGTAGGGGAGTATCCCCTGTTTTTCGTGTTTGACCGGAAAAAACCTGTGTAAATTCACTCACGCGAATATACGCATTTCAGCTTCGACAGCCTACATCACCCTGATTGCAAAAGACAGCTAGAAAATGGCAGAAAAGAAAAGACTTGACAAAAGAAGAAGAGGAAAAACGATCGTCGAGGGAAAAAGAGGTAAGTCTATTATGGGTTCTATGGATAAATTCTATAAGATAAATGTCCATAAGAGAATGATTAGTCATGCTGACATGCATGCCGTGGAACCTTCTAGAATGTTGTAATGCTACCAAATTGTTGTGCTGTAAGCTTTCCGAATGTTCTAAAATACTTTGTGAATTTTTAAAATTTTATCATAAATCTTTCTATCGAAATTTCTTATCGTATTTTCAGAACAACCCATGGATTCCGTCGATCCATTAATTAATCCAAAATTAATCACCTTAGCAACTCCGTAAGTATAAAATTGTCATATTTTTTTTTCATTCCCTGTAATCACCGGTAATATCATCTCTCAATTCTTCTTTCAGAGTATCGTCGTTACTACAAAGGTTTGGACGAGTCAGCCTTCGACAACGACGAACAATATCACACGGAAATAGTGAAGAGAGACATGACACAAGGATACAATTTCAAAGAATGTTATCTTCATTGGCTGAGAGATTTTTAAATCTTTTTGTACACAAAATGCGACAACAAATACAAGGATTAAACGATTGGGCTCTTTGCAGCAGGGAGAGTACATTTGACGTCCCAAATGCCAACTAAGGATTCTGTTGTTACAATAAGAAAACATGTTTGCTTTGATTGCAGACTTAAGTGTTGTCAATAGTTCATTGCGCATGCGTGAACTTCCTCCAAAAGTAAATTAAATGAAATAATTTCTATCTGCGTGACAATATGACGTCATTTTGTCCTCTTGCGTGACATAACCCCGTGTGACTCCAAAATTCAGTTCTGGATCCTGATTGGTCGAAACGTGTCACGCGGTACAAAATACGGCTCTGTGATTGGTAAGGACCTAGAGTAACCACCATAACTACTTTTTACATACTGACCATGTCTAAAGTGGTAGCAAAAAGGATCCAGCAGATTTTAATGACAAAGGTTAATTTAGTCATTGCCTCCCAAGCCTCCAAATAGTTTTCTCAAGAAACGTTGGTTGAAAGACTCTGCTTTTGCTGGGGGGGGGGGGGGCGGTTTTTTGTCGCTTACCTTGCTGGCATTTCTTCCTTCTGCGATTCTTTTTTTTTTTTTTTTTTACCCAAAATAGGGAGGGGGGATGGATCCTTCAGATATGCCACGGAACAATGCACGTAGTATTTTTGAGTTAAAAGGTTTAAATAAACATTTACCTTGCAGATCTCTAACCAGTGCTACACTTGCTCTTCTAACCAAAGGCAAGCTGGTATGACCCTGGGTACTCACCAGTCAGACGTCATCCACTACAACCTGTATTGCTGATCATAATGAGTCTTCACGAGAACTTTGAAGAATCCCGGCATCTTTACCGCGAGATATTCCTTCGCCAAATTGCAACCTGCTACTGTTGCACTATCTTCACTGGTGCTCTAAGTGTAGCAAAGTCTCTGGCAACTGTATCATGTGAAAGTCTGCCAATTTACACGGATATGTGTCAGAGTGCCTGTGTCATATGTACAGAATTAGTGTTTATATTCGCACAGTTATTAAAGCCGTCTAGAGTGAACACGTATCTTTGTACAGATTTTGAATGAAAAACAAAACAATGAAAGTTCAAGGTAGAGCTTCAACGATATTAGCGGTTGATGAAATTTAGACATATTTTTTTGTTTCCTTTCTGGAAAAGAATTTTTGAGAAAAAAATTTAAATGAAAAAGGCTTCTTAAAAAGTCACCAAATCAAAGAAAGTCTTTTCCAACTTTTTCTGTTGTTGATGGAGAAGTTACTTATTAAATGTTCTCACCTCTCTTGCGTGTAAAAATCGCCTTACTTTCCTTTCCCCATACTAATGAGTTAACCAAAATATCGTATCGAGGTAAGTCGGCGATTGGTCATTCAAACTGCATGGCATGACCTTTTTTTTTTTAATGTGTAATCATGCAACGGGAACGATTTGAACACCTACTGATGTATGATCGTGTAACCATCACTATAGAATTAAAGGATTTGAAACTGTTACTTCTATTTACAACTAAGATTAACTTTTGGGTTTTAGATCGAATTACACTCGAGAGTATTACGAAGCAATACAGACGAGTAAAAGCAAGTTCGATGAAGTTTCTCTTGGTCTGTACTCAGAAGGTCCCCAATAGGGTTCTTTGATCCCACGATCCCAACTAAAACTTTTTTCTCAGTCCCGACGGTTTATACCGGCCAATCCCGATCCCGATCATACAATTTTGTCTTAGCCTATTTCCTAAACCTTGAAGAGCCTCTCCGGTGAGTGATGACTTTCTTAACCGGCATTGATTCGTTAAAGTATATAGTCACCGTAAGGCATGAGTTTATCGCTTTTCACCAAAATGATGATGATGATGTTCATTTTAGAAGTTTTCAAAGTTTTGCACGAATAACATGGGCTAGTCACGGTAACGACTTCCTTTCATTAAACTTCGATCACGGACAAACGTATCAGTACAAGCAGGTCAGTATCAAAGAAACGAATAAATATTTCAACAAGTGTATAAAACACTAAAGGTCATGGCAATCCCATAGTTCCATAACAACGGAGATAAAGAAAAATTAACTGAACACAATTATGCTGTTGAAGCGAATACTTCTTCCGAAGCAGGAACCCCTTGCGAGGTAAAAATCAGCCTCTCGTTCCAAAGATAGAATGTCATCATCATCACTCGGGAAATCGTTCTCTAATATTCCATCTTCCTCTTCGCCTTGTTGCCCGCAGTTTTCTTGCTGCTCCTCGAAGTCAGAGCGTTCGAGGCTGATTGGTTCAACCGGCCGAATTTCTCTCTTACGGAGAGCTGATGCACTGCTGCAATAAATGTTTACGCCCAGTCCCTCATCTTCTGCATGCTCTGTGGTGCCATCGGGCCATCGGCACAGGTGGTTACGGTTGAATTGCTAGTATGGCGGACGGGATCTGGCACGTTCGGGTGCAGGATACCAAAATAATTTTGATTTGTTAAATAGTACGCCGCCCAATGGGTTGTCCTCATCAAGCCCTCTGAGGCTACATTTCCAAAGTTCCTTGTGTAGTCTAACACCATGAAAAGTTTATCTTTGTGTTGCACAACCGAGTGAATATTCTTCACATCTAGTGTCGTGTAACTCAACAGGTTAAGAGCGTCATATCAGTATAATTCTGAGACTTGCTGGAGGTTTTTCATCGCCGTTAAGCAATTCAATTGATGCAGCGGTCTTAGACCACGTTACCCTGTGGGCCGTTGAGGATTTTTGATAAATTAGCAACTTCGCTTCTCATAAAATTTTTGTTCCCGCGCAATAACTGAAGAGTGTCGCTGAGCAGCCCGACCGCCTCTCTAATGCGAGAGAGCCTGTATAAACTCTCGTTAACGGACATCCCGGTTCTCGGTTCGTTTAAGTGGTTATTTCCCGAATCACGCTCCTCAAAATCGCCGATTCCCGTGTCCCGTTCATAATAGCAATCACCACAGTGGAACGAAGATGTAAAGTCTTGGTAAAAACTTATTACCACAGTTAGTTCCCTTGTAGGGTAACAGTAAGAAACCGAAAAATGATGAACGCAGAAGGACTCGGCGTGTCAGAATGCGTAATGATAATTTACGTGTCAGTCAAACAATAACAAGTATCCCTCAAACAATAACCAGAGCTATGTAAACGACTCAGATAGTTATGCCCACATGTAATATACGTGTGGGCATCAATCGTGTTCCCTGAAGCCAGCAGAAAGAATAAAATGTATCCGTGTTGGGTGGAATATTCAATTTATTGAAAAACGTGTTCTAACACCACCCAACTTGAAGGAAGTGTATTTACATTTGGCAGAACTAAACTGTAACGTAACACTGTGACAGAGAACGTAAATATTTTCCTATCGGTACGTAAGCACGTGAGCCGCTTTGGCGTTTCATTACATCTTTTGTTGTAGGGCGTTTAGAATGATTCACATTTGTCAGCTCTCGAACTTTTCAAACTTTACGTTACAATGCCGTCCGATACAGAATTTAATCTCGCCAACACCTTATCTAAGGTAGAGGAGGAGCTTCGCGATGGCTTTGCATCCCTCAAGAGAGAAGTGTCCGAAGAGCATGAATCAACAAGAAAGACTAAGATCCACGGCTTCGTCATTACCAATAGTTAAGAAGAAAAGTAACGAGAAACAGTTTGCGCTGTACGAACAAGTCCTCGATCACCTTCAATCGGCCTCTTCAGTCCTTTGGTCCACGCCACCGCAAGTTGAAAAAGCCGTTGAAGAACTAAAAGAAGGTAAGAAAAAGCTCGCTCATAGCAACAAGCTTATCTTAATAGCCGATTCCGCTGAAGAAGGTCGGGAAGTAGTTAACGAAAACGAGCGCAGAGACCTTGCCGACGACGGCGATGACGACAAACAGTAGATAGAAAAAGCCAGTTCTGACGCATTTTAGAAATCAGCCCTCATTTCAAAAACAAATTATGAAGTTAACCTTGATTTCAAGATTGACTGGAAATCAACCTTGATCTGAAAAAAAAAACAGTTTTTGTACATTTGGAATCAACTTTGATTTTAAAGGCAACTTGAATTATTCAGTTCTGATTAATTTCACTCCCTCTTCATAATGTCTCGCTCGTGAGTTCTGAAGAGGGTAGGGATATTATCATTTTAAATGATCCTCTTGTCGCGCCATCGACGTCGCTGAAAGGGTGTTGATTGTTTGTGTAAAGATTTCTTGCGTGTGTTCTCTTACAGTGTTTTTTCCTGAGATTGTCTAAGGACAAGATCTGCATCAATGCTGTACCTTCTTATCAAGAATGCGTGGTCCATGAAAACGATCTCCAAGTTTTTCTCTTGTATTTCCCCATACAAAACCGTTAGAAGTTGAATTTCTTGCAGTAGAGTTGACAAGATTTTTTCTGTTACACCAGGAAGAAGTATTTACTGCAAAATCTCCCAATATTTCATTCCAGTGGCAGCTGACAATTTTCCACTCTTACCCTTCTGTTGGCTTTTCTTTTGTCTTGAATATTGCTGAAGGTGCTACATCAATAAATTTACTCTCTAATCCTGTTCCAACAAAGAATGGTTTTGTGTTTTCTCCAACAATAATGAATGGAATACCCCCAGTTTTTTTGGTCTTACTCTTCCAATTATTACATCTGCATCTTTTTGAAGAGAAAGACTTGGGATTTGAAGTCACTTCAGCTTTGGAAATGCAAGACATGAATCATTGAATCATGTAACGCTGTGTGACATAGAATATTTATGAATGAAAAAAGGATCATTTGTACAAGGAACACAAAAACCCAAGAGAGAACCGAGCGAAAACCAAGATTGAACTGAGCGAACACCTTCCAATCCAGTAATTTTGATGTGGAGGAAGTGCGTGAGGGTTCGGAACATTTCAACGCATATCTGGTATCCCTGGCCAAGAAGCATGGATATGGTAACGCTTTGTCTGTGGTGAGATCGCCGGCTTGGATACATCTAATGAGCTCGAGACTGTTTTCTTAATGGTCTGGGACATTTTTTAGCATCAGTTTAAGGGCGTTGGCAAGAAGCCATGAAGTGCTTTAGGTCCATTGATGTTGGATACGATAGGTCGTATTTTAATATCGGGGCCTGCTTTGTGGGTCTTTATGAGGTGGTAGACGTGTTTGACGCAAAGAAGCTTTTTTGGACAAAGGAAGGGATTTTGTTTTGCAGGCAGATCTTCTTCCAGGCTGTGTTAACTTTATTTTCGACTGTCTTGGCTGACATGCGATGCACTTTTTGGTAGGTGTTGGCGTAACTGAGGTGATCAAGGCATGTGTGTATGTGTCTTGTTATATGAACTCAGTGCCTTTATCGCTGGGGAGGAATACGTAGTTCTTCTCTTTGAGTTCTTTTATAGTTTTCTTGTCTGTGTCGTCGATATTCGACCATTTCTTTTGGGGTTGTAGTGATTTGAGAGGAGTTGGAGTTTATGATGAATCCTCTGCAGCTTGTTTTTAAGTTCTTCATCAGACTGGGGTCTGTAGATGTGTCGGGTTTGTGGATAGGTAAAAAAAAATCTGACTTTTGGGGGTTTGACTCACGGTAGTGTTTCCATCGTATTGGCAATAACTTTTTACACTCTTTCCTTTCTCTTCCCTATTTCTTCCCTACGTTGATGTGCACGCAATTCATCCACTCTTTTGATCACGTATGAATGTCTAAGATGTATCCATGCTCCTGTAGTCTTCAATAAATATTTCTGGTGTAGTTTTTGCTGCTTCTTTTCTCCACCCTGTGGTGTCTCTCTCCACCTCGGTAAGATATCGCCATTCCACCAAAGACACTTAGTCTGCAATTTGTAAATGTTCCAACTTTACTCTGACTTTCTCTATAGGGTTTGGCATGCAGTCTTTCCATAGATGTCGTATCCTCGTCCGCCATCTTGCTTCTTCTTCGATTTCTTTTCTTCTCTTGCACGAATTACAATGGTTACATGAACACCTAAAATCATGTTAATAGTGTACGAACGGCATTTTATTCTGCAATATCTTTACTATTCAAGTCTTCTTATAGCCACATGCCCACAATTGCCCACCACACAAATTTACATGGACTTGCGCCTTATCTAAAAAAGACTCCCAAATGGATGAAAATGTCACTCCTAGACACTCATGTGATCGACCACCCGTGTAGGTAGTTGTTGTGCATGTAACTTTCATCTAGTAATGTCATACAGGTACACGTCATGAGTATATTACACCAATGATGTCATATAGGTGCACATAGTGAGCACATTAACATTACGTCATGAGTACATTACACCTATGATGTCATATAGATACACATAATGAACACGATGTAGTCACGTGTTATGTAGATCGCGACGTTTGGACTGCATACTGCTAGTTTTCAGGCGATGAAGTCGACCGGTCATGCGTGATATTTACAGGTACAAGATTTCAGGTACACATCATGAGTATATTACACCAATGATGTCATATAGGTACACATAATGAGCACATTAACATTACGTCATGAGTACATTACACCTATGATGTCATATGGATACACATAATGAACACGATAGGGAATAGGGGGTATCCCCTGTTTTTCAGGTTTGACTGGATTAGACCAGTATAAATCCAGAGCACACGTCAGCAAACTTTCACAAATAGAAACTTTCACAAATAGTTCTAGAATGCTTTTTGAATTTATATAATTTTATCAGGAGAATGCTCAGTCATGCTGACATGCATGCCATGAAACTTTCTAGACCGTTGTGATGCTACCAAAATAGTTGTGCTGTGGAAGCTTTTAAATGTTCCAGAATCCTTTGTGAATATATATATATATAACTTTTTCCTCAATTTTTCTAAAGAAAGTTCTTATCGTATTTTTCAGAACAACTCATGGACTCCATCGATCCGAAAAACCTAGCACCCAGGCAACTCGGTAAGCATTTTATGGAAAATGTTTTTTTTTGTTACATTCTTAGTAATCATCTTTTAATTCTACTTTTCAGGATATCATTACTACATTGATTTGAACAAATCAGCCTTCGACAAAGGAGAAGAACATCCACGAGAAAGAGTAAGAAGGGGTATGGCACAATAATGTGCTTACAGGCAATGTTATATTTATTGGCCGAAAGATTTTAAAATCCGATTGCACACATTTCCAATAACAAACATAGCAAGTAATCAATTGGGCACTTTTCAGCAGGGAGAGTACACGTCCCGAATGTAAACTAAGGATTTTGTTGTCACAATAAAAAAAATGCTTGTTTT
Source organism: Pocillopora verrucosa (assembly GCF_036669915.1). NCBI lineage: Eukaryota > Metazoa > Cnidaria > Anthozoa > Scleractinia > Pocilloporidae > Pocillopora > Pocillopora verrucosa. Next base: position 13,535,957 of record NC_089319.1, on the reverse strand, counting down.
GTTAACAGTGTTGTCATTTTTTTTATTGCGCATGCACCACCTTTCCTCCATCTGCGTGACTGCGTGATATTATGACGTCATTGTGTGATATTATCTGCGTGACTGCGTGATACTATTTTCGTCCTCTTACGTGACATCTTGAGGGTGCGTCAATATTCTGGATCCTGATTGATTAAAAAGTGTCACATACTACGAGAAAGAGTAAGAAGGGGTAGCAACATATTGAGCAGCTCCCAGTTGGCTTGTTAGCTCAGTTGGTAGAGCGCTGCATCGTTATAGCAGAGGTCATGGGTTCAAATCCCGTACGGGCCTGAATTTTTTTTAGGTCCTATTTTCAACTACTCGTTTCAGTAGTGTTCTTAGTTGCGAGGATCTCTTAATTTCATCTCTTCACCGCAGTGCAAATATATGAATTTCATATATCTAAAATCATCATTCATTACTTGGATGGTTTACTTGGACCCAACACATTGACTAGCTCCCAGTTGGCTTGTTAGCTCAGATGGTAGAGCGCTGCATCGTTATAGCAGAGGTCATGGGTTCAAATCCCGTATGGGCCTAAATTTTTTTCAGGTCCTATTTTCAACTACTCGTTTTAGTAGTGTTCTTAGCTGCGAGGATCTCTTAATTTCATCTCTTCACCGCAGTGCAAATATATGAATTTCATATATCTAAAATCATCACGTGTCACATAGTACATAATACAGCTCTGTGATTGATTTAGGACCAGAGTAACCACTATTACTACGCTGAGTACCTAGATCCCTTAACGAGCACGCAGATGCCATTAGCAAGTTCATAAATTGCAATAAATGGGGAGTTTCCTTACATTTTTTCACTCACGTGGGTGGTATCTGGAGCCCCCATTCTGTTGATCGGTTTGCTAATTCCCACAACTTTAAGCTTACAAAGTTCTATTTGCACAATTGGAACCCTGGTTGCGAAGGGGTCAATGCCTTTTACTACACTGGGTTGGGGAGAATAATTGGCTAGTGCCCGCAGTGTCCTTGATTCCTCGGGTTATTAGGCATCTTGCGCATTGAAAAGCTACAGGTACTTTTGTCGTACCCGAATGGGTTTCGTCCCCGTTCTGGCCTATGTTCCTTGGGTTTCAGTCTTCTTACCATTCCCTTGTCGAGGGTATTTTTACTTTCACTGACATTGCAGGAAGTTCCACCGGGAAAACATCAGTGTGTTTGTAGTTTCGGTGACTACTCCTTACCTCGTTAGCCATGTATGCTTCTAGTCTCAGTGACTAGTGATTGCCTCGGTGGCTGAGCATGCTTCTAGTCTCAGTGACCTGTGTGTGCATTGACGGCGGCGTAAGTCTGTAGTCCTGTCATTTTTGTGTGTCTCGGTGGCTGTGTCCCTTTCGTTTAGTGGAGTTATTTATGCTAAAGCGGCCGTTAATGTTTGTAATCCCCGTACCCGTTTTGTTGTTTGGATGTCCATGTGGGACTTTACTTTCGTTGGCCACTGCGTACCTCGTTGTCCGCACGTGTTGCGTAGTTCGTACTTTTCTTACCGGCTTTGACTTGGTCTTGATCCGCAGGATCGTTTTCAGTATATCCCATTTCTGTGGGCTCCCACCCAATTTTCTGGTGACAGTTCCCTTTCTCTCCGTTTTGTGTCTTCCTAGACGTTTTTTTCCGGTACCATGTGGTCCGAGCTTACCCACGTTCAAGATCGTCCTTTTCGTCTTTTGGCGAACTAGTAACCCGATGTGGTCCTTGGCTCCAGAGCAGATAATTCAACAGCCTCGTATCTTAGCGGTTTTAGACAATGGCGTTCTTGGGCCTCTAGATTCCCTGAGATCAGCTTCTTTCCAGCAACCCCGGTTTACGTGGCCTTGTATTTACTCAGCATCTTTTAAGCTTCTACTTCTCCGGCACATGACCTTGCTGGTTTTCAGTCATCAACGAACCACACTCTTCCACAAAAAGTTATGGAATCTGCCCTACGGATATTGTCGCATCGGAAGTCCAAGAAGTTGCCGATGACTACAGAAATTCTCTTCAATTTCCTCCAGAGCCTGGATGGCTCTTTGGTCGATACGAGATGTATGGCCATGGCACTCCTCGCTTACGCAAGGTTCTTGAGGTTTGATGAGCTTTCAAACCTAAGGCTCATGGATGTAACTGCACACCCTACATATTTATTTTTAGCTATTTATTGAAAGCAGCAAGACCGACCAGTATCGTAAGGGTGCCGTTGTACCAATCGTCCAAACCAGTACCGGCCTTTGTCCTCGGGCTAACCTCGTCAATTACTTGTCCCAAGTCAAGCTCGTTCTCCTTGCATCTATAAATGATGGCGATGACTTCCTGGTTGAGAATATGATAACTAAATCCGGACCCAGTTTGTCCAAGTCGGCTCCAAGATTTCATACACCAGATGTCGTGAAGTTTTGTCAAAAAAAGTTAGTTGACGTGGTCCTAGATCCTAAATCCTTTTCCTGGAACAGCTTTAAAAGTGGTGGCGCGTCTTCTGCTGCTTAGGGCGGTATTTCTGATAAAATCTTTAAGAGAAAAGGTAGATGGCGTTCGGAAAACGCTGAAGATGGTTATGTTGCGGACTCGCTAGAAAGCCGTTTAGCGGTTTCTATTTCCTTGGGCCTCTAATTCTCGTTCTTTGTATTCTCAGCATCTCCTAGTTCGAGCTTCACACAAACTTCTTTGTGTACGAGTCGTGAATTAAGGTAGCAAATGTATTTACATTCGGTGGAACTAAACTGTAAGTGCCAGTGACAAAGAATGTAAATATTATCCCGTCGGTATGTAAGCATGTGAGCCGCTATGGCGTTAATTGCGTCTTTTGTTGTAGAACGTAGGTAAGGTTTGACATTTGTAATGTGTTCATCTCAGCTCTCTAACTTTTTAAGCTTTACGTTAAAATTTTTTCTTGTATGTAATTTAGCTTGTTTTACCTCTAACCCGCAGAGCTTGGAGCGCCTGCATTTAGATGGAGAATACGTTCCCATTTTCCCCACTGGGTTTTTGGGTTTTCGTATCACGCGGCGGCCAACAAAATTTTTTTTAGCCCGAGAGGTGATTCAGTTGTAACTAGTTGTTTACTATTCTCTGTACCTTTGTCGGACGCCATTAAACGCTCGGGCTCCTAGTTCGGGCTGCACACCCACTCCTATGTACGAGTCGTGAATTAAGATAGGAAGATCAGTGTTACTCAGTGCATGACAAAGGCATATTCCGAGAAAAAAAAAGACTGCGAGTGCTCTCAATAGGATTCGAACTTAAAGACATTTCGATTAGTGCTTTGGACGCTCTACCTCTAAAAGATCCTTATGTGTAGAGATAATGTACATGAAGATGGTAAATTTACTATGCTTTCCGGGGTCAATTTTACATTCATACAGTACTTACAAACAGGATTAGAAACGGCGCTGGGGCGAACACATTTTTATTTAAAATCAAGTGACAAAATCACATGTATCAACCGAGTGCCTGTTTCAGGCGAGAGCAAAATATAAACAAAAACATCTTAGTTTATTTATGAGTTCTTCTCCCGAGGGGCCACGAGTCAGAATGGCACTTTAATAATAATTTAATAATATTGGTTGTAACGTGATATCCACTACACTCACGCCCATTTGGCATGTAACAGAGTGGAATGGGACATGTTTACACTGTGAGAGTGAACTCAAGATAATGCTTCGTGCCCAACCTGGTGCAAAGTTTTGAAAATGTTTGCGCGATTTTTCCAGACCAAGCAAATTAAATTTTCAAAGAAGTCAACCGAGAGCTGGTCACTAGCAGCAATTTTACAGAGTTACTATCAATAGGGAAATACCTTTCAATTTGTAATGGTGTAAATGCCTTCTATTATAGATCACGGATGAGTCCTCACACCTGCCTGTGACAGGAGTTCTACCGGTTTGTTCCTACTTGCTACCTCTAACTAGACAGATACGATCACATTAAGTCTTTCTGTTAAACGAAATTCGACGCTCAGTTGCGTCTTAAAAAGAACTCATTACTGTAAGAGGTTGGGTAGATCATACACTATTTTTTCAATAATCAATGCCCAAAGGACCGTTCCAATCACCAATAACTCTTTCAGTTCTTTTAGGGTAAGGTTATATCATTCTTAGAATTTCAAAACGTGATAAGAAACTTTTTTTATGCTCACTTACCAATGGCATAGATAGAGAAATACATGGTTTCCGCAGCATACCTCAGCTTTAACTATTTGATTACGGCCTCTGCCGTGGTGGCTAACTCTAGCTTTTCCTTTAATTGGTCCGGAAATACATTACATCCTACATTAACAAAGGATCAAGTCTACTAAGTAAGGTAACCACTTCGTAATGACCAGTCAGTGTATTAGTGATGATTGGTGACCTTTAGGCTGAACACTTCATCATATACACGTACTCCTTCAACATTAACAAATAGGTAACCCGACCTATCGCAACCTTAGTTAATAATTTATCATTACTCGATAATTTGTTCATCCAATGTGACAAATTTTTGAACATTAGTCATGCGATTGATGCAAATGACTTGTGGTTAGCATATGACTTGCGGTTATGTGCTTAGCAGATGATATAGGTTAGCCTACGACTTGTGGCATCTAACAGCCTTTAGAGTTAATCGTGGAAATTCGTAATCTGCTACTAATACCACAGTTTTTCCATTTTACACGTTATGTTACTGAAGTCCTTTACAAATAATGGCACACAGAATAATGCCAACATAAATAAACAACACGAAGTTACCTATTGAATTATGGATAACGAGTTCTATGCAATTAAAACCCATACGTTAGATTCATCAACATTCCAACAGCTTAATTTTTCCCAACTCTAAACTCATTGCCGCATCATGTCGATAAAGCTTATGTTATCAGGAAGATAATTAGACTGCGACTGCGCCAACTGCTGCTGTTGGTGAACTTGCAACTGAGCCTGTGACACCTGACCTTGAGACATGGGGGTCTGAACCATTTGCGCCTGAGTCATCTGCACCTAATAAAGACATAAAGGATTTATTTATTGTCGTTCACACCGAAGTGATTGTCTCTGTATGAATTCCATTCATCCAATTTAAAAATTTGACATACACGTGGAATGACTGGGATAAATAAGGAGAGTAATAACGAAACTGGGGGGGGGGGGGTGTATAAAAGAAAATTTATACGGATTATAAAAAGATAGTTCACCGGAAGGGATTTTCTAAGCTGATGTTGTGAGCATTGGCCTTCGCTCTAACGATGGGCTAACGCTTCAAACCGCAGCTTAGAAAGTCCTAACGGTGGCCAATTTAAATCGTGAACTCAGTTGATGAAACCAAATTATCTTCAGCCAAAATAGTTTACAACCTTTTAGCCTTTTCGTTTGAATAAAGCGGCCGATTTGGCGTTTGTAGTTTTCTGATAATATCGTTTATCGGTCGAGTATGTATCGATTCGATCGATTGAAATGAAGAACGTATAATTGGACACGGGAATCTAGAGAACAAGTGATTTCCAACGCAAATTGGTCAACTTTCCACTGACGGCTTACCGACAGACTATCGACAAGTTACAAATTGAAACTGCCACCTAGAGTTTTCAATCTTATTCTAAGACCAAATATTTCTAGAGCAGTTTTAAGCAATATGTGCGAAACAGCTTTTAAGGTAAGTGTTTTGGCATCACCGACACATCACCAGCTGTTGAATATCCGAATGTACTAAAACAGGGGATAGCGCTAATGGGGCACTCTCACTAGCTAATCAAACTCAGAATATCCTTTGCGAGTCACCTCCCAGCAACTCGCACTGTCTCATCATCAACAACACCATGAACATGACGATCAGAAAAGAAATATGTTCGAGTGACGACTCTCAAAGCGTTGTTCGTTTCTAACGACAAAATGATGCGTTGTTTGTTTGGTATGTACTCGTTTTGTACTCACAGACGTTTCGTAAACTTGAGAAACGTCATCACTCAAGCGGTATTGGTTTCTATCAAAATCATGAGGACTGACTGCACAGAAATAAATCATGTGGTCAGAATTTAAATATGTTTGAGTAACGACTCTAATAGTGTTGTTCCTCAGCAACAACAGATGGAAGCGTTGTTCGTTTCTATAACAACAAAATGCGGCGTTTTTTACCCACAGACGTTTGGTCGACAAACGACCAACAGTTGGGGAACTCGGCTGTTTCATAGTTTCACCAAAAGTTTTCCTTATGCACACATTAATTGTATCGAGTATTTGATTACACACCTGACCAAGTGGCATCTGTACAGCTGGTTGTGATCGTTGCTGCTGAAGCTGTAGTAGCTGCCATTGCTGCTGGGTTATTCCAGGCTGCGAACTCGCCAGCCCTTGTTGCTGGGCTGAAGCTTGGTTTGCCTGTGACTGTAAGAGGTGCCGAAGCTGTGACGGTATTCCTTGACTTGTTTGCATCTGTTGCACCTGGTTATCCTGTGTTGGAAAGGTCTGCTGCTGTTGTTGCTGTTGTTGTTGTTGCTGTTGTTGTTGTTGTTGTTGTTGTTGTTGTTGTTGCTGCTGCTGCAACTATTCAAAAAAAGTCACGTGCCATCAGCCTAAACTAGTATACTACTCCACGGTAGAAACAAGCCCCGACAAAACTGTCCTGTCATCAACAATCCACACGATAATTATCCAAAAAATCTTCCTAATTTTGATCCAAACCAGCTTTTGTACTCCTGTCCCTTCTTAACCTTTGGACCCCTAAAAGGCTAGTATATAAATTATCCTTATAATATTGGAATAAAGGAAATGATCACCAACGAAAGAAATTCTTGATTGTTAAACAAAGTGTCCTTGTCAGCACCTTGGGAAATGTATAAATTTCCCAGTATGGAGAATACGCATGCAAAGAAGAGAGGAGGTCCGCAATGCGTACACCCGTAGGCGAAGAATTGTACAATTTTCACGCATAACGTAAATCACTTAATTTTGCAAACGCAAAGGACTATATACATCCCCTATCGTATCCTCTTAGGGTACCGCCTTACAATAATAGAACACGATTTCTGTGAGTATATTCAGTGACTAAAAAACCAAGCAACCAAATGCCCACAGAAACTTCGATCACATTCACTAATCCACTCGTTCGTTTATTTTGTTTCTGGCTTTTGATGGTAGGAATCATTGAAACCGTGCTTGACCAGTTGAAGAGCATACAAGCAAAGCTTACCTGTTGAAGTTGCTGCCTTCGCAGTAACAGTTGTTGTTGTTGTTGAGGCGTAAGTTGCTGCGTCTGTTGTTGCAGTTGCTGCTGCTGTTGTTGCTGCGACTGTTGTTGCAGTTGCTGTTGCTGTTGTTGTAACAGTTTGAGAGTCTGCAATAGCTGAAGTAAAACACATAAGTAACCAATCAAAATGCACTCATTACATTTTCACCTAAAAACAAGGTTGATTACCTTGCTAAAGTGGAAACGTCTGTATGAAATGAGGCAAAGAAAACAGATTGAAGTTTCCAAAGTGCGTCATGCAAGTTAAGTAGAGGAAGAGACAGGCAAGGGGGAGGGGGGAAAAGGGGGAGGGGGGAAAAGGGGGAGGGGGGAAAAGGGGGAGGGGGGAAAAGGGGGAGGGGGGAAAAGGGGGAGGGGGGAAAAGGGGGAGGGGGGAAAAGGGGGAGGGGGGAAAAGGGGGAGGGGGGAAAAGGGGGAGGGGGGAAAAGGGGGAGGGGGGAAAAGGAGGCGTGGAGAACTGGGGTGAATAGATCTTCACTGCACAACAAAAACCGCATGCTTACTTTCATTTCATGAAATATAAAAACATAACTATACGGAAAAGAAGCGGTGTTTTAAAACATTTAACGATAAAAAATTGCGATAAAACATTTTGTAAAGGCATATTAAAAATATGTTGAGGTCGTTTCGACGTTTGACTGACGTCATTATTAAGTCAAAGAGATAAAAAAAAATGTGTAAATACTAAAAAGACAATAGGTAATGGAATATTCTTTAAAACAAAGAGTTTTTCGCGAATGGAATCAGTCTGCGTGTTGAGACAAGGATTGCGCTGCTCGATGAAAAGGATCTCATAGACAAGACAGTCAAATTTTCCTTGGCACTTTTTTAGAATGCGTAAATGGCTTTCTTTGAGGAGGTTTGTATCCCCGTGGGCAGTCGAAAAGTGTTTACCGATCGCAGAGTTTTTATGTTCAACAATACGTTGATGAAGGTGTCGAGCTGTAAAGCCGACGTAATCTGAATCACACAGATCACATGCAAAAGAGTAAACAACGCATTGTTGATTTACGATTGTAGGGTTGATTTCTCTGGGCTTGAGGTCTTCTTACAATTTTGCGCTGATAAACACAGGTTGTAGTGTAGTGACAATCTTGACTGAGATCACGCATTTGCCTTTTAGCTGCGATAGCTGATGTTTCATCTTTGAAGGGCAAACTCACTCTCACAACGCTGCTGTCTTCCTTGTTTTTCTCTCTCATGCCAAATGAAAAGCTCTGAATGGTTTTGGTAATGGAAGAATTAATCATTGCCAAGGGATAATCAGGTCGGGTAAAGATGGAACGTAGTCTAGTGCATTCTTGATCGAAGGCTTCAGTCATTGAGGATAGAGCATAAGCTCGGTGGATCATTGTTTTTCAGATTACGTCGGCTTGACAGCTCGACACCCTCATCAACGTATTGCTGAACATAAAAACTCTACGATCGGTAAACACTTTTCGACAGCCCATGGGGATACAAGCCTCCTCAAAGAAAGCCAATGCCGCATTCTTAAAAAGTTAAAAACACAATTACCACCTTAAAGGTTCCTAGATGTGTAAAGTTAAGTACAACAGATCAATTCAATATATCTTCAGAAATTAACTAAATTGAGTAAGATCTATTGTAACCGTCAATGCTTCTAATGCAGTACAGTTTGTACTTACAGCAGGATTGTCTTGTTGATCCATCGGTACAGGCATGTTGTGGGTCCCTGTGCCCACACCACTAAATGACAGCCCTATATTGGGTGCCACAGAAGTCTGAGTACTAGTCGCCAATCCTTCTGGGTTTTGACCTAAACCCGCAGTTGTACTTGTTATCAATGTGTTCCCAACAGGATTCAGCAAAGGTTGCTGGGAAACTTGAGACTGTTGTTGTGGAAACTGAATAAGGGCAAATTTAAGCATTAAAGAATGACTGACAGCAAAGTGACTTTTACAACGAGGACAGCCCTGCTATTCAAACTTGCGTCCACCTACACAAAATATCTGCTTAATAAACGCTTGGTAGATTGCAAACAGCCATATGCTAAACCAAGCATAAACAGTGTGCAATTGACTCTCAAATATGGGCTTTTCGTGTACAGATAGAGCGACAGGAAATGAATATTCAAACGGGGAAAATTGCTCTTAGACTGTAAAAGGAGAAAGACAAAACTCACATTTCATACTAAGCTATCTGTGCAACAAAGGTTTCATATGTCAAAAGATAATGGTTCGTTCTGGTCAGTGGAGGTGTCCACCCAACACAAGCACAGAAAATTTAACAGAAAACTGAAAGGAAAACTCTGGAACTTAGGTTTGTGTCTGTTTAGTACCGAGTGTCCGTATCTGAAGTCTTATTTTCCTGCAGAGATTAAAAATTTCGCAGAGTGCGTAAAAGGCCACATTTAAAACGTTAAGTTGGTTCCAAGCCTACATCAGAATTGTTTTCAGGAAACACAGAGAAAAAAATTAGGAAATAAAAAGAAATACAGTGGAAACCCAAGAATAAGTAGGGGTCACCGAGTTCGTTTTTTAATTACAGGTACGTAAAACCGAAATTACAGTATGGGTTTTTCCAAGAGCATTTAATGAGGCCGAGTTAGCCTATTGAAAAAATAAAACAGTAACAACTTATTCTGAACTAATGGGGAATTTTCTTGAAGTCTAAATCAAGGAAAGAAACAAAGAACTGTAGTAGCATTAATCCATGAAAGATTGGGTAAAAATAATAGGACGTTCGAGACTTTTGATAAAGTCAGTTGAAGTTTCTCCCTCAGTGGTCTGGCAACCTTTCTGATGGTTTGTAGATGTTTCTCACTTAAGTCCAAAGTAGCCAATTTAATCAGCCCACATCTTCTGTCCAATTACATTCTCCAAAACTTTCATGTTCTTTTATGATACAAATTTTGCAATGAATGGTGTAATAATGTATAATGAACAGATAATGAAGAAAAAACCCAACAAAATCTGGCGAAATAACCAGCACAGAAACAGTTCAAACAAAATCAAAGACAGATGGAATCTCTTTGTTATTTCCCCAACATTCTGAATCCTGCGACAATTTCCTTTGCCCTCCACTTAGTGTTAGAGAAGTATCTCTGCATCAACAAGAGACAAAGTACATGCTCATCATACCTGCCCCTGAGGTATTCCAGGAGCAGCAAAACCTGCCTGCTGTGGAGTCTGCTGTTGTGGTTGAGGTTGCTGTTGCTGTTGTTGTTGTTGTTGTTGTTGTTGCTGTTGTTGCTGCCTCAACTGTTGCTGTTGTTGAAGCAAAAATCGCTGCCGCTGTATTGTAATCTGGAATCCAAAGCACACTAGTCAGAACAGTTTGTGGACACTTACTCAGTAGAATTAAAAAAAACAAAAACAAAAAACATGGGGCCATTGTCATAGGATTTTGAAATTCCCTGACCTGTCCCTGACTTTTCCCTGAAAAACAAAATTTCCCTGGCCAATAATTACTGACAAATTTCACAACAATTAATTTTCCAATCCTAGTTTCTTTGTTAACAATAATTATTAATGGCTCTTGCCTGCTACATGTGTACATGCTACTCAGAAACTGTTAAGTTATTAAACAATCCACATGGACAAAGGAATGTTTTATTCTGAATATGTGTCTCTTATTAGGTAACTTCACATGTTAATAGCAGAGCTCGCAGCATGCGAAGCAGAGCATCATACCCATCATATTATACACATACCCTTGTGACTTGATCTGTTTTGTACTTTTGAACCACAGTCTGAAACAGAAATCACACATCAGACAATACTCAAGCAAATCAGTAAGACCTCAAAGAATTCAAAGAGCTCTCAACATTAAGAGTTTAAAGTTTCATACTTACTCGTATTCCATCAACAAAGTTTGCCTTTGGAAAATAAAAGAATTTAATAATGTCAAGTGCGTGGCTGCATAATAACCATTAATATGTTCATAATGATATTAGATACACATGTACATTATTGTAAGACTCAAAAACCCATGAACACCAGAAATTTTGGAAAGTCTAGTGCAAATGAAAAAAGGTCCATGAGGCGTGAATAAACATTAAAGCTTGCAGTTTTTTTGGGTTGTTTCTGTGTCCTGACCACCAACATGATTGGTCACAATACAAGAATGTTCCAACATTCAGATTTTCTCAGTTTGACTGAAATGGGTCATGTATAACTTTGGAAGAAAACTAAATAATGTAGTTTATCAAGTAAAGAAAAGTGTGTTCTGAAATGAAAAGAAAAAAGAAAATTATTCCAGTTGCACATAATTAGCAAACACACAGGTAGTACAACATATTCCCATCTGATGGTGTTTATCTGATAGATGATTTATCTGATAGATGATATGAATTTTGACAGTTGAGACAGAATCCAAATTTGTGAAATAAGGTATGGAAAGATCTATACACAATACCTATCTAGACATAAAAAACTGTTGCTAATTGCCAGCACAATTACAAAGTATCATATATGTTTACATACCTGCTCAACAGGAATTAAACCAACAAAGGCACGCTTTTTTGGACTGAAAATTAACAGAAGGACTTTGACATCACATTGTGGAACAGGGGGAAAGTGCACACAGCCAGCCTGGAATAGATAAAACATGATTCTTACTATTAAAATACTCTGAACTCATGATGTTTCAAACCTATCCATCTATCTAGGGTCTTCATCTGGATGTTCAAAAACTTTCTCATCCTCTTGTACAGTTTGTCATACTCTGTTCTAGTCTCTGTTCTCTTCATTTTTTCAGGCTTTACTATCACTACCGCTTATGTAGTGTTCATTACAGCGAAGATCACTGTCATATTTATTTCTTAATCTGCAGTTCACATAAATGATTTTCATATTTTGACAGTCATTGATTCATCACTTCAGGGGTTTATTACAAAACAACATAGAGACCAGCTGCCAGTTGGCTTGTAAGCTCAGTTGGTAGAGCACTGCACTGGTAAGGCACAGACACTTACAAACTTGATGCCATGGGAAGCCATGACCCTGTAAAGTGCTTTCAAGGATTCTTGATCATTTGGTGCAAAATGGAAAGCCACTGTCTTGGAATTCTGCAGGAGTGGTCCTAAGGTTGACTGCAAAATGACAAAACAAGAGATTTTGTTACTGCTGCTTTTTGGTCAGACAAGCACAAATGAAAACTAAACAAAGCCTTCTTTTATCAGTAATTATCTATTTCAGTTTTTCCTCAAAAAATGAATCTCAGGGGAACTCCTCAAACATAACATGTTAATTTCATGCAAGTGACAACACAAGAATAAATCATAACTGAGTCTGGCATGTCCAGTTCAACCTTACCAGTAGGTTTTGAGGAATGAGCTGCATGATCAGCTTTGGTGGCCAGTTGTTAGCTTTGCTGTATGAACAAAAAAACCAAAATAAATAAAGAGACAAATGATGAACAATAGCAGAATAATTATTTTGGAGTTCAATGTTTGTGAATCTCAGCAGAGTACTCACAATAATTAATATCTACCTCCAGTTGGAAACAGGTTAAAAAATCTTTACCCTTGTTGAAATATTGTGGCCTAGAGTACTTGGTATGCAAGAAATCCTATTTCTAAGACATGTTTCCTTGCACTCATAAGTCAAGAGCCATCATTAATAAAAGTAGAGAAAAATATGTCATCTCACAAAAAACAAGCTTTGTTGCATAAGATCTCAACATCAAGGACTTTGGCTAATCATAAACTGACAGTTACATCACATTTTTTAAAAAAAACTAGTTTATTTCATGAAAAAAAGAGGGAATGGGGAGTAACTGTTGGCAGTTGTTCCTTATCTAATGCTCCTTTGTAGCTGAAATCTGTAGAAAAGATTTAAAATACCCCACATCCTTCACTTGCAGCTAAAATATTGTTGTGGTTGTATGGATTAATACTTACATGGTGTCTCCTGGAACAACAGATGCATGACATGCCAAAGATCTAGTTATTTTCTGCTGAGGGCCAGCTGGGTCACGAATCTAATCAAATAATGGATGCTGCTGTTAACATTTTCATGCAGTTTCTGGATTTCAGTAAGGTACTTATTGCTAAAAATTTGCTGAGTTATTTCATAAAATCAAGAGCCTGATTGCTTGAAATAAAGAGAAAATGAACACCTTAGTTAATGGTTCTGAGCTGTCATTGTCCCAAATGTAAGAAGATGACTCAGGTAAATGCTTTATTCAGAAAAAACTGAATCAGTCAATCAAACTGCCTCTATGTGACACTTACTGTATCCTGCCATTCCAAATTCCCTGTCCAGACTAGAGCTCTCTGAGCGACTTGGTTTTCTTGGGTTGCAGGTACAGGAGTAGGGGTTGGTCTGGGGGATGGGGTGGGATTCGGTGCCCAATTTCCTGGTGGGACTTTCATCCCATCTGCCATTTTATTAGCTGGCTGTCCACTGTTAGGAGTTGGGTTGGGTTCTATAGTGAAAACGACATTTTTTTAAATAATTATGTATAATAATGATTCCACTATAGTGACATTGCACATGAAGATGACCCTTAAAAAAACAGGAATCCATTCCACACAAAGATTAAAGTAATGTACAAGGTACATATGATGGTCAATAGCATTAACAAATTTAAATTCAGACATAATTGTATCAGAAGTAAAGAGCACCATGTACAATGTATGTAAAGTTGGGGATACCGCATCCTTGAGCTGTGAATTGTGTAATCGAGGAAATGGGTGAATTATGAACAGCTGTGAGATGTCACTAAATAAAATAATTAAATGTGATGGAAGAGAGTGTCCAGAGGTGTAGACTGCTAGGTTATTACAAGGATATCCCTTTGAAGTTAGTCTCAGGCCATTGTATTGCATCACAGGGGCTGCTGGGAATTTCCAGCCTTATTAATTACAGACATCAAACACTTTCTCTACCCTAATCAATTGCTGATGAGATTAATAAGTAGGGAGATTCAAGAGAGTTGTTTCACTGAATTTGCCTCTGGCAATTAAGGCATCATGGTGGATGGATTATCCAACACAAGACAATTCTTTCTGTAGTTCAAATACAGAAGAATGTGACAAGTATTTTCCAAAATCGAGGAAAAAAATTCATCACTTCAGAGGTATGATGTTTTAATATTTTTTGCCAGCTGATGGAATTTTGTTAAAAAATTTTCAGCACAATGGTATAATGTAAAATTTGGCCACTATTAATCCATCTGAATAAACCTAAATAGCCTAATGGGGACCATGCATTCAATAATGGGAATCTTATGAAGGGATTTTTGCACATTACCAATGATGAACTTACGACTTTGTTGTCGTTTGGCTATTTCCAAGATTTTTTTGGCTTGTTGTGCTGCTGATGAGCTTGAAAGGGAAGACGCTGCAGAATCCAACATATTTACTGATGGCATCTGAGGAAAAAAACACAGGCAATAATCTCCCTCAGGTGAAGGTACAAAGGTAAGTTTGTACAATACTCAAAGTACAAATGCTGTTCCCAGTTCAAATTGTGTTTCAATTTCAGTAATACATGTATTTATTTAAAGTTTTTTTTTTCCATTTTGGTTTGATTTGTGGTTTACTGATTTGTTTGTTTCAGTTCCTGAGAGACATACTCACTGATAAATTGCTATCTGTTGTTGGCTGCTGAATTTTAACTTCAGAAAGTTGTCGCTGTAAAATTTTTTTGGTTTTTATGGATTTCTCTGGACTTTCTTTCCCTTGAGGAAGTAATAATAAATAATAGTTGTCAATTACCATATCATCAGATAATCAATTATCATTATTAACACATTCCAAAGCTTTTGAGATTTAATTATCATAGAACAAAGCTGTTATTGGGGGCACAGACAGGGTCAAAGTCAACTACATTGTAAGCAAGCCACAGCATAAGTAGAATGTGAGCATTGGTCAATGGACAAGTTTAAAATTAAAAGTCTTTCATACATTTGGTGGTTCACTTTTTCCTTGATTTAGAGAAGAAGTACAGTTCAATTATCATACCAATCTGTACCATTTAAAAGAAAAGATATGCTTGAAACTTTACACACTAGACACAACGATGGCATCAACCATTTCATACTAATGGTAAATTAAAGGATAAATCCAACACCAAAGAGACTTCTCCTGAAAATTTTAAATCTGCTTCCTATACAAAATATCGACAATTTAGATGAGCACATGCATACCATTGTTAATCATCTGTGATGGTGTTGGCACAGGCTTCAGATTGGTTTCAACCATAAATGCACTATTCTTTACTGTTTCAGCTTGTGAATCATTGTTACAGGTGACTGGTTTTGAACAAAATGAAAACAAGCAATCAAACTCAATTATACACAAAATACAATATGTAAAAGAGCTGCCAAAGTTCAAAATGAGTCTGTACAAAAGCATGGAAACTTAAGAAGGAAAGGACCAATTTGGCTAGAACCAGTTCTGTGAGTTCTTGGAGGGGAAACACTCCATCACAGACAAAACAGTCTGACCAGCAGATTGAAGCAAATAAAAAATTGGAAAGTCTACAAAAGCTCCATTAAAAGCAACTTAACAGACACCATAAAAGCAGAGATGTGCCCTACTTCTCAGTGGAAAATCATAGTAATAATGAAATAATTAAATCAAACAAACCTGGCAAATCAAGGCCCTGAATGCATACTAGATGGTTAGGGTCTTTGGAGTAATCTTTTGAAAGCACACTCTTACTATCAACTGTCAGAGACTGCAATCAGAAAAAAAATATCATTATTGAAAACAGGATATCTATGTAACAAAATTAATTATAATAAGCATTTAATACCACATGTGGAATTATATTCAGTATTTCTTTCCAAAACTGTGCTTGAAGTGAGGAACAGCTCCCCTACAACAACTTAACAACACATTCCTGATACATCACCACCTACTGGTGACCAATCAGCCAACTGTTGGCCAATAGCTAGCCAATACTTCCCTGCTAATAATCAGCCGACAAACTGCCATTAGTCAATAAGCTAACAAGCGATGAACAGGCACCTACATGGATGACAGGTGACTTTAACCCTCTAACCCTTAATAGATATTTTCATCCTATATCTTCTTACAATACCCTTACTACCCTTGAGTCACACAATAAAGTCCTGAATGAAAATAGAGGAATTGATCCCTAACTACAGATGCTCTTAATTGTTAAACAAATTCTCCTTGTCATCAACAAAGAAAAGTATGGAGAATATGCATCTGACATTAAGATGTAAAGGGTTAAACCACTTTTAAATTTCTTACTCTTTCAAATACTCTTTGAAGTGCAGGTATCTTTCTGGGGGCAATAACTGAAAGATGAACTCCTTTCTGAAAATACGAAAGAAAAAAATGGTAATCATCATTCATGTAAGTAACATAAATGTACATGCAACAGGCAAGACTTGTCTTGTGTAAGGAGAGAAGAAAATTATAATTGTCATTGGAAGGGTAAGTGGGAAGGCAGAAGGCCTACAAATGGAGGAAAGATTAGAGATATTTGGGGACAGCAGAGAGAAGTGACAGCATGGAATACTACCCTTGGTGACAAAGAATAGCTACTGACAGTAGCTGAAAGGAAAGAGAAAATTACTGGAAAAACACCATTCAAACTACATGTATAACAGTGGTTGGTTAGTTAATTAAAAACAGAAAGGTTTAAACACCTTCCTTTAATTATTCAAGCCTTATAATGACTATCCCATGTTAAAGGTAGTGGTCTTTCCCTAAGATGTCTAGACCTTGTGTGGAAAAATCAATTTCTTCTGACCTGGAAGCCCAAGGTGTATCCAAATTTTAGATGATCTACCAACAACCTTATCATTTTTTTCGCATTGTAAAACATTTTAGAAGATTTTTGGAAACATTACTTTGAAACTTACAATTATTTAGTGGAAAAAGGAAGGCACACAGAAATTTACATGGAATGAACATACATTTCCATTGGAAAAGTTTCCGAACAGGACCACTCTCACAATTTTTTTTATACTCCTGATGCTTTGTAGTGGATTGTTCCAAAACAAGTACAAAGCAGGTTTTTTTTTTTACCTTTTGTCCCATCTCTTCAGCAAGTTGTTCCACAGTTTTATCCAAGTAATCATCAGCACATTCACGACTTGGCAGTCCAAAGGGAGGTGAGTTACTCACCACAATGCAGCTTTTTCGCACAATCCCTCTATATGATAAACATTACAACTGCATTTTTAGTAACCACTACACCAAGATATATACTAGAGCAACCTAAATGTACAAATCATTGAGGGTAAAAGGAATTGAATTTTTTCCTTAGGAGCCATTACTAAAAATGTACAATTATTTAAGTTATAAAGCACACAGACATAGACTTTAGTGAAAGTAGTCTGTTCCAGGAGCAGGCTGGTCCCATTTCTATATCATTTGTGTATTTTCCTCTTGACCTTCCGTATATTCAATAAAACTACAAAATATCAAAGGTTTGATGATAATTTTGGAAGTGTGAAGCAGATGTAGGTTATCTTCACACAACTCTGACCATCTCCTGTAATTACTTCTGCCTCTTCATCTAGTCACCTAAACTCAGGCTGGAAATTGACTGCACAGTACCCAAACCAAGTAGGTGGTATGTTATGCAAAGCTTTGTCTAAAAATGAAAGCACCAGTCATGAGAATACTCACTTATGTTGACCTCTCTGGAGTGTCCTTTCATCAAAGATCTGTTGAAAAACAAAGTGGTAATTAAAACTTAAGTTTCTGTTGGTGCCTGTATTTTTACTTGATGGTACAAGTTTAATGTGTCACCTTAAAAGTACTACTTTAATGCAATTTGAGTCTTTTCAATCTAATGCAACTTTCCAACTTAAACAAGTCATTTGTTCAAGAAGAAAAATGTTGTTTACTGTTAATGAAAACTTATTTTTGCTGTGGAGATATTCAACATCTCAAAATAGGTAAGTTGGCAAAGTGATAATGTCAAATTTCAGTCAAATATATAGAAAACCTGATTTACATAAAAAATGCTTGGTTCTCTGCCATAGGACTCTACTGGATGTGTTCCACAATTTGAGCTAGACAATTTTGATGCCACAGAAACCAACCTGTTCAAGACTTCTCTTGGACAGTAGGATTTTCAAACCTTCTTTGGCAGTCTGTTTGGTATTTGCAAATGATACCTCTACTTAATGATTTCAAAGGCCAATTATGGTGTTTGATCAACTTCTGGACCTTTTTTATTTTAGCACAAACAAACTCAGAAAAGTAATAAAAATTAATTAGTAAGAAGAGCCTGGAGAAGTGTGAGTTACCATGGGAACATCAAGCTATCACAGGCAAGTGCGCTTTGTTCAGAACTACTGATTAACCAAGTTTCAATAGTCTTTGTGGTATATTGACAGAGATAACTATTCAGTTATTTCTACTCATCATAACAAGAACTGAGAACTGAGTGGATGATGTGATTAGCCACCATAAAGAGTTCCTAGAGCTGACCCTGGGTTGTTCAAAGCTACATAACCCAGGGCTAGTGTAAAATTTGATTTTAGGTCTGAAAGCTTTAAGAGAAAGTTCAGTTCAAATCTTTTTGCCTGCAATTTCATCATTGGATTTCCTAAAAGTAATAGAGGGAAGATTTTTCCTTAAAAAGGATTTTTGAACAAAGAAATAAAGAAATCTGGATTAAAATTTAACCCCAGCTTAGTGCTAATTGGCCTTTGAACAACTGGGTCCTGATGTTTGAAGCATGTTTCATCCACAGAACTCTAACACACCAGAAACTTACCCCGCTTTGCATATACAACTTATTTAAAAATTGAAATGAACATTTTTCATCTTTCATGAAGTCTCAAAGATACCCTATAATTTCATGGGATAAAAATTTGATCCAAGCAGTAATACTTTTAAAGTAAGAAAAAGTTAAAATTTATTAAATTCAACCAAAGAAACATCCAAGAAAACAACATTGACCTTATTCTACTTTTGCTTGTTTGCTAACAGTATGTGTCACCTTTTGTTTAGGAGGATATATTACAGATAATTTAAGTTAATAATTACAACAACCAAAGTTAATTTTGAACTATAGGACATAAACCAGGTAAGGTCAATAGTTGACATACCTGTAAAGCAATGCTCAAAGCCTCAGCCAGCAAACTGCATTCTTCACCACCTCCACCTTCAAATCTTAAGAATTATAGACCAGAGCATTAAAAAAAAAACCTTTAACAATGGGCAGTAAGCTAATTCATGTAATAAAAATTAAGGTCTTCAAACAATACTTATTTGCACCTTATATAGATTTAAACAATATAATTGATGTATATTAAACAAGTGAATAGTACTTTTTGCACATGCTGATTAATTATATTGGAAGTGAGCAGCTAGTACCACTCACTGTCAATCAGCTGAAGAGACAAAATTGCGTGTCAGGAGTTTTATTTCCAGCCATTTAATAATACAGAGAAATACAATATATTTTTTAGAATGTATGCCGAATTCTTCCACCTAGATGGTTGTGAAAGCGGTAAATATTTACCTCCACTTCAGTGGGTACTTATGAATAACTAACATTTCAAAGGTCAGATAGAGAGAAGACATTATAGTTTTTACTCATGACAATAACTTAAGATCCAGAAAATGAAAAGCTGCACAACAATTAAATCATTTGCTCTTTGAAAACACAGAAAATTAGGAAAACTAATCACAGCTTTAGCTAAAATCTCATCATCATTTCAAATGCTTTCTTTGGTTTTTTTTGTTTTTTTCACAGAGAAAAACTCTTTTGGGAAAATAAGGATCAAAACAATCAAATTTTGAAGATTGTAGAAACTACTGTCTTAACAACAGCCTTTTTTTAAACATGGTATTAGATCTTACATTCCAGATAGCACTCAATTAAGTCCCAATGATCAGCTGTGTATTCTTATAGGTAAGCAAATTAAACAGATTTAAGATGTCTGCCAAAGTAAATTTCTAGATAAAGTATTCAAACACATAACCTCATCATTTCTCTATGCACATGAATGAGTTGGAAAACTGACCTCACATCATCTAGGTATTGCAGTATCTGTTTGGCACTGCGAGTTTCCTTGACATAGTGCACTGCTGGCTCAGGGGTATGGCCTATTGTCCCATACACCACCAAACCATATTGGTTTGGGCCATACTGAAAACAATGAAAATGGTTAACATGTAATCCATCAATATTGAAAAGGCAAATTCTAAAAGACTGATTGCACAACTTTTCAAAAGTTTCACAGTTTCTCTAGCATAAAGCAAATATGGATACGAGATTCAAGTCCATAATAGGTCACCCCATAGCAGTTTATCAAGTTCCTTGATAATTTTAGGGTATTACTAAATACTAATGGATAGAGAGGATATTATGGTGCAATGCTTTACACGAGAATAGAGAAAATTGACCAGACCGAGGTTTTAATCTTGACCGTTGGTTACGGTTGAGTGCACTCACTTTTAACAATTTGGCCAAACAGTCTGCTATAATCAGTAATCTGTACTTAATCTCAAGCACAATAATTTTGAATGATCCAGTCCTACAGCATCATGCACAATTTTACCTCATGGCCCAAGTCATTTATCAGGTATCCATGTAACATGTTACATACCTCATCTCCAAAGCTGTATTCAAAGTCCATTGGAACTTCTCCATTGAAATAACTATGAATATGATATCATTGTTATTAACTGTTCATAACATTCATTAATAAGGAAATTATGTATTTATAGAATGAGATCTGAACTCTACAATATATACATAAGTATTATTGTAGGCTTTGAATTAGTCATTTTCTTACAAATTAACATGTTATATTAATTCACTTAATGCCCAAATTTCACTGACAGGATGAAGGAATTAGAGGCAAAATTATGTAATTATCAGCTTTAAAGAGGGAAAAATTTCTGCGCAACCCCATACAACATTATGCATTCAGTTCATGGATAGAGAAAACAATGACAAAAACAATACATTGCTATTGGAAAAACAGATTTCTTTTACAATAGTATGGGGCTGTGCAGAAATTTTACCTTAAAGTGTGTTGTGATAGACTACTGGGGAGCTTAGCTGTGGTTTCGCTGAAACGATCTATAGAAATCATTACAATTATAGTTACTAGAGGATCTTTCAAAATGCACTATCAAATATTGGCAGTTCTCAAGTCTCTTTTTTCAGAGGGTTGCTAGGTTTCAAACTTTAGCTTAAAAATCTACACAGAAACATCCTTAGTTTGATGCTCAAATATAAAATGTAATTTTCAGCACAAGCTTTTTTACTGTTCAGTTTTGATATTTTTGAGACCAAATAGAAAAAGAGCAAATCATTGTGCGTTACTGTTGTGTACATTCTGGGTCCAAATATATTGTTTTTAACTATCACGAGGGTCTTGAACGATAAAATAGTAAGACTACACATTATCAAATGACGGCTATAGTACGGCACACACAATCAAGATGAATAAATGATCGCCTAACTCGACAAAAGACTTAAAACTCGTCTATTTCTAAAATCATTCGCTGGATTTATAATGACAACAAATTAAAAAAAGCTTTGGTGTAACAACGAAATAGAATGTAAGAAAATAAACTCTCCTCTTTTCAATAAATTTGTGACGTATGTACAGTTGTCGATAGTTGTTCATTTTAACCATTCATTTTCCATACGTAAGTAAAACTGGAGTGCTTGTTGTACCAAGCTGAGTTTGTTCGATTAGAGAAAGAGGACGCACAGTCTCATATTTATTATGCATACGGTTCTTGTTTCTCGCTCCAAGAAGAAATAGTTGCCCGTTAGTCACCTTATACTTACTGTATTGCGGGTTCAATGTAGGATTTCTTCAGGTTTTCAAAGTCAAGAAGTAAATTCGCAGTCCCCTCCACAACAAATATAACATCGTTTTCGTATAAATCACCGGTAACCACCATTATTGTCAAGTTACTTTCAAAAAATGAACGGGAAGTTGATCATCCTTCCTCTATATCCTGCATCCTGTTTTTGGGAAACTCCCAAGCATGAGTAAAAGGATAATTTTAACCGAAGAATGACACAAATACGCGAAGAAGTGATAGCGGAAGACATAGAAGCTACTTTATCCTACACTCTTCCTCGCTCCCCCACTCCGCGCTCTAACCGTTCCTTCCTGCATTGGGTGAAGTACTGGGCACCAGATAGGTCTTCAGTACTCCCATGCAGAGGAAAGGTGTGGAGGCTCAAATGAGAACTCTTTCGTCCTTTTCTTAAGACAGACTTTCTTACTTACTCGAAAATTTTTTCAGGACCTCCGATTCGAACGTTTCAAAACTGTCATAGCACGAAAGCCCAAGACTCAGTACGTTTAGCCGGTTGGTTGTGCTTGATTGGGTATTTCTGCTCTCTTCATTCTCCTTCAAATTCTGATTAGGACGTTTCGTCTCTTTCTCCTGACCTGCCCGCCATTTCTTTTGTTGTTCTTTCGCGACTTTCCCGTCGATCAATTTGATATTAAGTTACTGCATTCAATTCAACTTTCTGCACTCAGTCTTAACTCTCTGCACTATTAAGTAATTATTGTACGAGGTTGAGCGTGGTATCATGAATTATCAATGCCGAGGTCTAAGTTATAGATCTGCTGAAGCCGAATTCGAAGGCTGAGTCAGACAACACAGACATAAAGTTTGATTATCCATGATATCATCTGACGAATTTCATAACTGACATTTTTAAACACCTGCAAAAGGAGATACCTGCCTAAGTCTGCAAAAGTTAGAGAACACCACGGACGAGGGTCTTGGAAACTAAACAGACTTTGAACTCGACATGATAACCTAATATCAGCTGTTGGTATGAGTTATCATCTCAACTTCACATGCTACTATATATTGATTGTATGCTCTCGACCAATGTATAATAATTGGGTTTAATGGACGTGTTCTCAATCAGTGAACAGGCTGAATTTTTTGCATATATATCAGTACAAAAGAAAATATGAGAAAAGGCTGTTCACACAACATATCATTAGTTAAGAAAAGTTAAAATAATAAAGTAAATAAGGTATATTAAGTTTATGGCTATTTCTTGAACTCTCAGAGTGCTTCTTGTCACCAGGGACTATAGATGAGCGCCGGCAAACTGTTAAGAAGACTTGAAAAGGAGCTGGGAGTTACTCGGTATGGAGTAATATGGTAGCTTTCCTGTCCAGGAGGAGTAACTACACTCCATGCAGTGGCTTCATGTGACGGACACCAGGATCAGATCTGGCAGCAAAGAGCCATCAGGTTCGCAAGACTTAACAACTTGTTCTGTAATAAACAGTGTGCGTTTTAATCCGAAACACGATTAGAGTCATCAGTTTGTGTACTGATCCAGGGAAGATTCAAGATGTACCACGACGTTTAGTGATAAATTTGGAAGATATAATACTCTTAAGTTTTATCATGAATTTAATTTGTGGACATAGAGGACCGTTGCGTACACAAGACAGAGCAACAAAAATGACTCAGAATCGTGTGCGATTCCTGACCTATGCTCAAACTCGGAGAAATATGGCTAAAATGATTATGATTATGATGATGACGATGATGGCATCGAATTTGACTTGAGGAAGGCACGTCATTTGAAGTCGTGTCCTCAGAGATCAGCCTTTTGTACTGAAGCTCTCAACACTCCAAGTCTCACTCTCCCCAACTCCCCTGTCTGCCAGTGGTCCCGGGCACAAAGTGATGAACAAGCTTCTCTTGGTAAATATTTAATTTAATAAAGTATTGAATAGCTAATTGTTTGCATATATCGATGATGTTGTTATTGTAGACATCGCAACAGTTCGGCAAATAATTAAGTTTATTCACTCGTGCTCTGGTATTCATGGTAGTGGTAGGTTCATGGTAGCTGTTAGCCGTAAACCATTCATTAGTATTCCACCAAGCGGATCATACACGAGGAGAGAATGATCCCAGTTAACTGCAATGAGAAAGAAAACAAGAAAACAAAACGAAACAAAACAGGTAAGCCAGTGAGAGGTACGATGATGCCTAATTCTAGCACGTTACACTTGGATTTTCTAGTTTCAACCCCGAGCCACGTAATTCGTGCCCCCTCCCTCCACCTTCTGAGAGTAGAAGTACACAGGAGCCCCGCTATAGGTAAAGCACTCGGCCTTTATCAGTTTCCTCATGTTTAGAAACCGTGATGAAATACTCGCCCTCGTTTATGAAAAAATTTCCTCGTTGTCAAGTTATACCAGAATAGGTAAAGTTATTTACAAGTGAATGCTTTCCTGATTACCTGGACAGCGCTTAGAACCAATGCTATGAATCCCAGAATAAACACATGCTCCCGAAAAAACTCGCTTAACTTTAAAATGCAACCCTGTAAGCGAAAGAAACGACAAACCTTGTTAGTTATAACAGAGAGGATATACCTATAGTATACGTGGATTCAGCTTTTGCAAGCGAAGAGAACCAAAATTTTTTTTTGACAGTCGAACAGAGATACCCAAAAACCAATTAGGAAATCAGAGTGTGAAATCAGAAAACGATAGTACAGCAACAAAAATTTGTATTTCTAATTATTTTCAAGCGACTGCGAAATTATTTTATATCATTATCCTTTCTATTGTACTACTATTGTGATGTTCTGTTTCTATTCAGTTAAGTTTGCGTTTTATGGATGAGGTAATGTAAGAATAACGTAACTCCAATGGCGATTTATTTCTTGTCAGTATGCTCGTTGTTTTCGTTACATAATTCTCATTACCAGTTGATTTCAACATAGTCTTTCTTTAGTTTTTGCCAGCGCCGTGTTGCTTTTGTTTAAGAGCTTTGCTATCGGACCTGGTTACGCCACAAATTGTAAGTTCGTTTCTATTTCATGTAGCTTTGTCGCTTTTCTTGTTTTCGTTACATTTGTACTTAGATATTTGCATTAATTATTTATTTTCAGTCAAATCACATCTACAAATCTTTACATCTAAATATTCGTCTACACGGCGAATATGTGCATTCATTTTGTGGCGTTGAACGTGTAGTATTTATCTACAGGCAATAAACTTCCATAAAATTTGATTAGTAGGCTAAAACTTATCGGCTGGCAAGACAATACCAGTGATGGTATAGTACCTCATGGTATATATTAGAGGGGTGGTCCCTCTTTCCACAGGCAGGTGTAATTGTCTTGCAACACGAATCTGGCACTGACAAATTCTGGTTTTCAGTCATTTGTTTCCAAGCTGTGTTGTTCCACGTCGAATAGCTGCTACTACCACAACACATATGCTGAAGAAAGGATACTAAAAAATCATCGGCTAACGGCAGACACAAAAAGTTAATATCACTTGGGTAACGCCATTGTTAACCTGAACCAAAGATGTAGAAAAAGTTCATAGAAAATGGAAAGTCGTAATTTTGAAGCTTATTGGTCGAAAAATGACACTATTCCCTGGATTTTGACTGAAATTTAAGTTCACCACTGTATAACCGTTCTTCTTTTTCACAGTGTGATGAGCTTTTGACTTCTCTGATCCTCAGCGGCAAACCTGGCCCGTGTCAGTCATGCTAAGGACTATCTCACACGGTGTCCAATGTAACTCGGGATTACATGCAAACTACGTTTTACAATCGGTCTTGAAAACTCATGCCATCTTATTGACCAATCAGAAGCAAAACTGAAACTGTCGTGATCTGTCCACTCTCTCTTTGCGCGCTTGAGGCAGCTATATTTATTGATTTGCCTTAGGTTCTCATCGGCTCCTTATGAAATCTTTGTCCGGTATCATTTTTTTTTTCCAAGAGGCGACAAATGAATTTAATTATATCTTTTCCCTCGACCTGTGCTGATAACTAAAATATTGATCTTCCTTACCCTTTGTTGAAGATCGTCAAAGGAATCCCTTACTGCATCTGAGGTTCCATACTCATTCATTCGATCAAGCGCGGATTTATCTAAATTCTCTTCAATCTGGCAAAAACAGAAAACAACACAAATATTAAAAAATTATAAGAATATAAATTCAGATTTCTTTCTTGTCAAAACCTATTTAAAAAGTGGCCGATTAGCAGTGGTTTTCCAATGACTGTAAGTAACAATATTTTTTCGCTGAATCCGCATGTAACTGTGACACCGTGTTGCCTTCGTCAATAATAGCATGCCAGCTTACATTGTCAGATAAAGCAGCCTGGAGATTTTGGGCCGTAAAATTTGCCTGCAAATTTGTTTGATTCCAACGAAATAAGTCGAGACCCTTAGATCGAAAAAGAGAGAGAGATGGACATAAACTGGCATTAGAGGTCAAAATACTGAACAGTTATAATCATTGAAATTGCGGATAAGCACAACTGTACTTACATAAGATCGGTGTACGAATGCTGCAACTCCGATTGAACATTCGATTATGAAGATCAACGTCAACAAGATCAGAAACTGTAAAAGAGATTAAAACTTTACAACTGGGAATAGCAATAGCTAATGCAGGCGAACCAAGTATAGAGTAATATTGGTACTCAAATTCAGTGTATGGAGACCTAAGGATATTAGGTGTAATAGTGTAGTTTGATCGTCCGGGTGAGTGAAGTTCCGAGAAGGACTGTTGTCCGTAGTGGTGACTGACGTTTCGACAACCTGAGCGGAAGTCATCATCAAAGTGATGAGGACCTCTGATGATGACTTTTGGTGATGACTTCCGTTCAGGTTGTCGAAACGTCAATCACCCTTCTCAGGACTACAATCACCCGGACGATCAAAATACACTATTTCATCTTACTCCCGGGTTTAACCATTTACTGTAGTCAATATCAGGGAATTTAAGAAAACCAAGACGGAAACGGCCACGGAAACGGCCACGGAAACTTCACTAAACAAAAGGTTCAATAAGCAGAACAATAACTGTGCACGTGAATCATAAATCTTCGCAAATTTTTTTGCGTCCTCTGCAAAAAAAAAAAAAAAGCATGAAATGACCAAACTTTGCGTTGTCTAGAGAATGTGAACGACGACGGCTTTTTTCAAAATTTCTCTTTCTAACGTAACGTTGTACGTGTTCCATATTCAGTTTCGAGTTAGTTTTGACATTGAGAAACAAACTAAATGACTTAAGAGTATCGCGAGATTCGTAGGTAAAATGCAAGTTCATTTTTTAATTGACGTTGTCCTCGGTGTCGCCGTCGTCGTTTCTTAAACTCCCTATTTCAGACAACGACGGGGTATTCAACTGTCTATTGAAAAACGGATTTAAATGACGTACACAACGCGAAACGTAGGCCTTCGAATTGTAGTGTACGCATGTCTGTTTCAGCCTGGCTGGCAAGAGGTCTACCAGATCTCTCACCAGCTCACTTTACTCAGGGCCAAAAACTTTCTCGCGGGCGAAGATACGCTCGTGTAGCGACAAACTTGCTCGTTTGGGTCTATTAATGAGCGATTCAGTTCACACTCGTGTGGCATCTCATTTGCTTTACGAACCCAACAAACTTGAGTGAAAATAGTCATCACATTTTAGCCTTAATCAGGATCACTGTGTTTTGGAGGAAGACGCTGTACTCTAAATAGACCTTCATCCACCCTGGTGTGTAGGAGAGGACCAGCTACAGTGAGCTGTCAAGACAATCACACAAACGGCTGGGGTTACCTGCAATCAACTAGCATCGCCTCTTAGAAGCGTAGGGGTACTCTTAGTCCCTTCATGCCACAGAAAATGGCAAGAGAAGCTCAAGGAAATACGCCAGTCAGTCCGTGGTATGCAGACTGAACACATTGTAATATTCTATAAATATATGTCAGCAGATTTAGAAATGCTACTTACCGAAATAAGCGAATATCTGTGTTCTTTGACAATCCCATAGCAGCCACAGATGCATACAATCATGATGAGACCTCCAGTACCAATCATAAGACCTACTATTATTAGAAACCACGAGCTTCCCAGAAGTACATTGTACCGGCTCTCAAACAACAGTGTCCAGGCTCCCACTACCACCAGGGCCACGCCACTCATCTGAGAGATTGAATTTTCATACATACTTACACTTTTGAGCATCCATAAAGAGTGTTTTGTATTAATTTACAGAAGATGGAATATAAATGCGGTCAGTTTGTCTTGTAGACCAAGTACAAAATTTTTCAGATAAATACAGTCGAACCTGTTTTAAGCAGTCAGCCGGAGAATGGAGGGATGACCGCTAAAAACAGGTTGACCGTTGAAAACAGGTTCCACAGAATACGGTATAATAAAAAACAAGAAAACACCATTTGATGCCATATTGGCCACTTAATGTACAAAAACTCGCTCAAAAATACCACTAACATTGATTTCGGGAGAGAAAAACGGATTAAATTGTACTTGAAAGATTAATTTTATTTGATTGTTCCGTTTAAGGGACCGTGCAGTACAGTTGGAAAACGATGCAAACAGGCCGTTGGGACTCAGTAAAGGGTGATCATGATCGCTCAATTAAATGTGACCGCTGGATACAGGAAACATTTCGGGACTTTGACAGTCATCCGCTTAATACAGTTTCGACTGTAGCAAGGAAATGAGACTTTTGTGCATCGTAATTGCATCATTGACCATTTCAGGTCCAAATATGGTCGTTTTGTTTCACGTCATTCCATAGACTGAACCGGAAAGCAAAATCTTTACGATGTCAACCATAAACGTCTAGTTTTCTAGTTTTCTTAGTTCGAGTGGTGGTTTGTTAAGTTCTCCGTTTTCCCTTATTACTGTTGTCATAATATAAAAAAAATCCAATTTATTCACCAAGAAATATGATCGAATTCGGTCAGAAGTTTTATTATGGGGTCTTGTCAAGCAGACAAGACGTTTAAAATTGTCCTACTTTGAGCCTTGTCACACCCATTTTATCCGCGGTGACTTTAACTTAATTTGCCGGTTTTCAACTGGCCGCGAAAATAAACATCTTACGTCTTTTAATTAGATGAGACAACGAAATTAATTATGTGGTAATCAAGAGGAAGAATTAGAATGAAAACACAAGCGTGTATAACAGAACTTCTACTCTAAGTTTACGTAGAGATGTAAAATAATTAAGCTCTACAAATGATTTAACTTTGAGAGAGGGCTGTCTAGTTATTCATTTCTAAAAGTTGCTGTATATACGGTTAAAACTAAGGAGCATTTCAGTTTTCTAAGATTAGCCACTGTCGGAAATTCTTTGTATATCAAATTGTCCTGAACATATAACAAAGCACATCCTCATTAGTTTACAAATTTCTCTGGTGCATTTTAGCTCTTTTCATAATCATAGTCGGACAACTAAATGGACCGGAGACGTGTTATGACTGGCGAACTCTTGACATCCATGAAGAATGTATAACTTTAGCCAGATTGTTTAGCTGGACTACAATACTAAGGAAATTCAATTATAAGATTTTGACAAAGGTCATGTCTCCATTCAGAAATATTTCTCTTGAATTCGGTTTCATAGCACAGGGTGAACTTTACCTTGAACAAAATTTCGGTATGATTTGGGGAAAATTTCCAGTCCAGCTTTTCTATTTTACATTTTTTTTTCTATTTTTTTAAAATTCGATTTGAACATCAAACCTTTCTGACCATTTCACTCTTCGAAAAAGAGGTTCATCAACCGTGAAGTAAAGATAGACGGACAACCTTACAAAGAATCGCCTCTCCTTGCGAGAAAACATGCAATTCTCTCCGCACCGTGAAAGGATAAAAGTTCGCAACAGGTTCAACAAAAGTGAAGTAAAAGTATGGCGGATAGACTTAAAAGGAATCACCTCTCCTTGCAAGACAACACATGTAATGCTGTCCACCGTGAGAGGATAAAAGTTCGCGGAAGTGAATTTCTGCTACTCGAACGAAGAAACACTAATCTTACAAGGATCGATATTTGTCTCAAGACTTTTGGAGCCGACGGTTTCCGGTGCTTGTTAATACGGAAAGTGTAATATTTCCATCGTCTGACGACAAGATACTTAGAGGCGAATGATTTATCAACACCCATGATAAACACAAACAGTACATCATACCATCACGCAATTAGAACTCCTTAGCTTATCGTGTACAATAACAATTTTGCTACAATTTAGGAAAACATCGACGTCAAAAAGGAAAAGAAAGAAAGAAATCAGAGAATGAGTTATATCACATACTCAGCACAAAACAACCAGATTGAAATACGCTTCCTGTGGGCGTTGAAATCATGTTTGTAAGCTAGGAAGGTGGAAACATGATTCATGCAAGGAATTTCAAGTATTGCCGTATGGAACATTAAGTTTTTTCCATCCAAGTGGTACATTAACATTAGGATATTCTAATGAGCTGGACAACAAAGCTTGGAATATTTCACGTAACCTATAGAAGTTCTTAGCCTCCAAATCATCAAAACAAACACGAGCTAATAACTTCATTAATAGCTAAACGAGTGCGGGTGGATAACGAAGTAATAGTAATCAAACATCTGGCGGGACAGCAGCCGATTTAGAAGTTACAGATTTGCCATCTATAATTTATTTTTTTTATTATTTGAAATTCTGTCGGGGTTTTTCCGCAGGAATCGCACAAAGCGGACCATTGGTGCCTGTTTACTGATTTAGAATGAATCGCATTCGTGTCCGATAGTCATGATAAGTGCTGCAATGCTCTTAAAGCTTAACTTACCCAATAAAAGAATGTAAACATATGCATGGGCGCTTTAAGACACCGTACACTACAGCATCTCCTTCTTTTCCTGTTCTGCAACTCAATATTCCTCCAGTCTGAGAAGTCAGCAGGCACCATCGTCAAACCGAACTAAGAGAAGTACAACTTCTCTGGTATGGCACCGGCGAAAGACACGATGGGTCGATCTCGAGTTCAGAATGTTTGCAGAAATATAAACCCACATTGAAGTCACGGGAAATAAGCGATTAGATGACAATTGAGAGGACGTGAATGAATTAATAGGGTGGAGATTTACTATTTTGCGAATTTGTAGTAAGGTAAGAAACCAGAATGATTTTCAATTATGTCCAAAGAAAACTACTGAAATGAACTTGAAAGTGAAGTGAACTTGGAAGTGAAGGACATGAACACTGATTGTAAACAATGTTTGCGACCAGAAGCGAAAAAAGGTATGCTAAGAATGCCTGCTCTTAATATCGATCAAAATACAATATCTCCCCTTATTCAATTGGCGTTCATGACTGCTTATAAAACAAGTGGAGAGCTTTGATACCTAATAATCCTCTTTGAATATCTTAATGAAAGGATAACAAATCTCTGACTGACATCATCTGTTTTGCTGTCCCGGTATGTAGGTTATGTGTCTTGGAAGGAAAATGAAGGGAAAAATGCCTGTCATTTTTTAGTCCTGTTTAAAACGTCTCTGTCACGCTTTGCTCCCCCGAGTAGGAAACCGATAAATTCAAAATCGGAAAACCGTTTAATAAATCCATAACAATCAATAATTCCAAATAGGACGTAACCGAACAATCCATTAGAATTGCCCTGAATACTCAAGAGTTGACGTGTAGCTCCTACCTTGTGTCTCGTATATAATTCATCTCTGAGTTGTCCTCGCATTTTTTTTTTGTTTTCTTTTTATGTCCAAAGTACCTTAAGATACACCTATAGTTTAGTTGAGACCAAAATTTACAGCGTTAAACAAATCTGAACCTCTGTGTAAATAATAAACTCATAGAGGCAGAATGATCTCTATCATAAATATATATAAATAAATAAATTTAATTCTTATATAGCGCAAAATTCATTATAAGTGTATGATCTAATGCGTTTTACAATAAATTAAAAAATATCTAAAGAAACCGCAGAATATGATAGTTAGATTACAAAATGAAAACAAAATTATATTTAACAATAAATTAAAAAGAGATAAAAAATCTATATAGTACATAGTCTAAAAATGTTCACACCGTTAACAGTATGCTTGTTTAAAAAGATACATTTTCAGTTGTTTCTTAAAAATATTTACACTACTTACAGCTCTTAGACTTTCCGGAAGAGGGTTCCATATAAATGGGGCAGCTACCGAAAAAGCTCTGTCCCCAGTGGTCTTGGCAGATCTAATTGCCGGGCGAGCTAATAAATAACTAAAATTTGATCTTAAATTATAATTAGAATCGCCTTTGAATAACATAATATCACTAAGATATGCTGGCGCTAGGCCATGGAGAGCTTTGAAAGTCAACAAATTTACCTTGAAAATGATACTAAATTTAACTGGCAGCCAATGGAGATTAATCATCACAGGTGTAATGTGCGAATAAAGGGGTGTATTGGTCAGTAACCTGGCGGCAGCGTTTTGAACGCGTTGTAACCTATTAACGTGTATAGCAGGCAAACCATATATTTTTGCATTACATTAGTCGATTCTGCTTATATCAAAAGCTTGCTCTAATGACTTTGCAGCTTCAAAAGGCAGATATTTTCTTATACGCCTTATGTTATATAGCGAAAAGAAAGCTGATTGACATGTTTTGTTTATGTGGCTGCGAAACTGGAAATTAGAATCGAACCAGACACCTAAGTTCCTGGCTTCACTGACTGATTTTACTTGCGTGTCACCAACCATAAGGCTGTCATTTCTAACTTTGCTAAGTTGCTGGCGAGTTCCAATAAGCATAAATTCAGACTTATCTTCATTCAGCCATAATTTATCAACAATCAGCCACGCCCTTACGGCCCTGATACATCTTTCCATAGCACCTCTTGCTTCCGTCTCACCCATTGAACTGTCTGGCTTGAATGACAAATAAAGCTGAGTGTCGTCAGCGTACGCATGAGCATTATGCAAATGGTTCTTGATAACCTGGAACAGCTTGCTCGCATAAGCAGAGAACAGAAGTGGTCCGAGGCATGACCCTTTAGGAACTCCAAATGACAAATCAAATTTATCAGACAGTACACCATTAATCATGACACGTTGAGATCGAGCTGACAGGTAGGAGGCGATCCATTTGAGCGCATCTCCAGTAACACCAAATGATGTCTCGAGACGGCGTAAGAGGATGATATGGTCGACCGTATCAAACGCAGCGCTAAGGTCAAGTAATACAAGCAAAGACACATGTTGACGATTCATGTCAAGTAAGATGTCATTTACTATCTTAACCAGCGCCGTCTCAGTGCTATGTGATTTCCTGTAAGCTGACATGGGCGTATAATTGGCTGCTCTTTCAGTAATCTTGGACACAAATTGGAGATTACTAACCGGACGTAGGTTCTTGTAAGCGAAATCAATAGTGCCCTTCTTGAACAAAGGGTTTACGATAGCTTCCTTCCAATTGTCAGGAAAATGACCAGTGGACAGAGATGCATTCACCATATTTGTGATCACCGGAAGCAGAACATTTAATGAATCACAGACCACATTAGTTGGAAATGGGTCTAATAAGCACGACTTTTTGGCAGAGGCTCTAATGAGCTCGCAGGCCTCCCCGTCCGGCGGGACAAGATTACGATCAGCAGAACTCAAGCAGATGGAATCAGTATCCTGACTAATGTGCTCTACCTTGCGCACAAAGAATTCGCCGACATCATTTGCAAGCACAGTCTTGTCAAGAAGGACTGGAAAGTTCAAAACATCAGATGTGCCAAGTAGCTTTTTGGCTGCGCAGAAAAGCTTTCTCTGATCGGTTCCATTATCCTATAAAAATTTGGAATAAAACTCTTCCCTTGTCTTGTTCATGAGATTAGTAACCTTATTCCTCTTCCGCTCGAGGTCAGCAAAATCCATAGGCAGCCGCGTTCTTCCCCATTTTCTTTCAGCTTTCCGGAGTGAGCGCTTAGCATCATTAATTTCATTGCTATACCAAGGGACCACAGGCCTGCTAACCCTAGTGCGAGTCCTAAGCGGAGCATGCTTGTCTAGGAGAGCAGAAAGGGTGCTGTTGTACGAGTTTACATACGCCTCTAATTCATTAGCAGTAGTTGGTTTTACTGCTGCGCACGGCTCGGTAGACGGCATATCTCTTTTAAATTGCTCCATACTAATTTACTTTATTTTCCTGTAGCTGGAAGTCTTCACGGAAAGAGCGGGTCTCGGTGGTGTGAGCCAACACAGGACAGCAGCACGATCAGAGATAAACTGATCTATTACAGGCGTGTGCGAGATCAGGCATTCAGACATGCGTGTTATAATAAAATCAAGAGTGTGTCATCGCGATGGGTGGGCTTATCAACATGCTGCTCCGGACCCAGGCCCTTTCCGTGCATCAGAGTCTTGAGGATCGTTTATGTGGATGTTGAAATCGCCCATTATAAGCAATTTTTCCTTGCATAATAGTAGAGACTCAAGGTATTCAGGAAATTCGGCGAGAAACACATCAACGGGAACACGGTGCTCCTCTGAGTAAGGCGGTCTGTAGACAATCACAAGCCGTATGTTATGTGGGGAAGATCTTACAATCCACTCGGAGAATTCAAAAGAGTCGTGTTCACTAGCTCCAGCATTAACCTTAGAAACACCGAATGAGTCACGATAGATGAGCCCAGTCCCCCTCCGCGGTGATCAAGTCTTGAATGGTCAACAATGCAATAGCCATTAGGACATAGCTCAACCCTAACATCCGAGTCATTCCGTGTCAGCCAGTGTTCAGTAATGGCGACTAAATCGACTTTGCGATCAACTATAAAATCAAGAATCCGTGCTGTTTTATTTCTGACAGAATGAGCATTGAGGTTGCATAACAGCATCTGCTGGTACAATCTTATGTCCATTCTGGTAGGACGTATTTCAATCAAATTTCTAGTGTCCCTATCCGCTCGAAGTTCTTGATAAGCACGCTGCGATACAGTCACCGCTATTGGGTTTCCAGTGTTGGGAAGAGCCGTCGTGGTGTCACTCTGCCATTGTCTGGAAACAATTGAACAAGAGCCATTAAGATCTCAGTATGAATTTAAGTCGTATTCTTTTATCGAAAATTCTCTAATCTTCAGAATAGGCTTTCCGGATTCAAATGTTTTCGGATTCGAAGTTTCAACTTTAAATTTCGAATTCATAATCTCCGGAGACACGACCAAAGAGGGGAGGTTTCATTTCGGATTCGTCTTTTTGTGTGTAAACAGCGAACAAGAGAGGGTGTCCGCTTACGGAATAAGTAAATACAGAGATTGACTGGTAGGCATAAAAGTGTCCATCGGTAAAACTGTGCGCTCACGGTAGTGTCCATTGTTAAGCCAAAATGTCACGCTAGTACATTTACATCGGATTTTATTGCAGTGGTGGAAAACTAAAATGATAAAATCGAATACTAAGTAAACGAAACGACCGATCAGAAGGAAAACGAAAACGAAAACGAAAACGAAAATAGCACTGAAAATAACGAAAATTTACGTTAATTATTCAACTCCTACCGGGCCAAATACAAAGTTTCCCTAAGATCTAATACTCTGTAAAATCCTTCTCTCCACGTCTTTCTGCTGTCTACAACTATATGCGAAAATTGATACTTATATTCTTAAACTGAGATAAAATTTTAAAACTTTTCAGTTTTAAAATATAACGTTCGAGTGAGACTCACGTGACAATTTTAGATGGTTCGTTTCGTTTGCTTTCTCTTCTTTTGGTTTCCTTTCGTTTCGTTTCGTTTCTTTTCGTTTCACAAAGTGCTGATTCGTCAGCCCGCAAGGGGCAAATCACCTTCGTCAAAGAAAACAATTTCCACCGAAATCTTAATAAAAATATCATCATTTCTGATTCGATGCGGCAGCCTTATTTCTTCGCTAACTTGTCTCACTTGTGTAAAAAAAAGTAAAAAAGAAAAAAATCGAAATCATCACGAATTTCAAAGAAAATTGCGAATTCTTACCCGCTTACATTAAAAGTAAAAAATTAATATCTTGTCCACCAGTTTTGAAAAAACAGTCGAACCTGTATTGAGGGGGTGGGTGACCGCCTAAAACAGGTTTGACTGTATCGAGATCCAGTCTCGCTCAGGTCTATAGGAGCGAGCTATTTGGGGACTACTGGTTTTCTGCGTCGCTACGTGGAAGCAACGATCCAAAGAATGATTTGATTGTCGTAAGCACAGGAATGACTCTCTCGCCCTTTGTGTTGCTCAGGAGTTGCTCCTCTCTTCGTTTTTGTTGGCGGCGATGTTTCCGAGTTGTTGTAGGTTTAATTGTGGTATGTGTGCTTGGGTTGATGTATCTTACGATAAATGCTCTACGAGACAACTTCCACATCAAGACACTTAAAGTACATAAAGGTTGCAAGCACGAGGCAAATTGTGGAACGAAATCAACTGGCTTCTACAACGCAACAAGAACAAATACATTTACAAGCAAGGGTAGTATCGAGAATCAACATTTAGCAGTTAAGGCAGGTTATTTGAATGTCCACACATGGTTTGGAATATGTGGAACAGCAGTTGATAATTTGAGACTGTGGCCTCATTTTCCATATCTGCCGGATAAGCGTTCCTATATTTGGGGATTTCAAAGAACTCAAGACCATGCTACGAACAGTAATGGCGAAAGAATTTTTGGTTTCGTCCACCCACAAAGAGATGGTATTTACCAATTTGCCATTACTTCAGATGATGCGTCGGAGTTATGGTTGAGCTGCAATGAAAGTGTTGCATTTAGTGAAAGAATCGCCCGTGTTTACTCTCCTGGTGAGTCTGCTTGGACTGAAGAAGGAGACTACCAGAAATATCCTGAACAAATATCTAAAAAGATTACCCTTCAAGCCAATAAGAGATATTACATCGAGACTTTGAGTAAGCAAGGTTCAGGTGCAGCTCATGTGGCTGTATATTGGTCCTTCAATTCTTCAAAGTTTGAAATAATATCTTCAAGGTTCTTGTCCAATTATTCCGAAAGCAAGAATCATGAATCTATTCCCCCGCACGTAGGAAAACAAGGGGTTATCTCAATTCAAGGCATACAAGACTGGATTCAAGAGAAAGGCAATTTATTTCATTTCAATCGTCTCCCACTATTAGATAGAAAATTATACACTAGTTATATTCCAACATGTCCTTACAGTCCGAGCTTTCTGGTGCGAAGAAAACTCCAGCCACAAGAGGCTGCGTGGAAATGGATGGCAAATGAATCATATGTTTACCCAAAAGATGATACTGACATGATCGCGAGTATTTTTCAATCATACTGGAGCAAGCCTAATCCACTGATTGATGAGAGCAGAGTTGAATCGGTCGTCAACAAGTTTATGACAATAGGTTCCTTGCACTCAAGGTACTATTTATTCTGATTCCTTCATCAGCCGTTCAGTAGACAAACATAATTTCGCAGATTTATAACCAATCTTTCGAACAATCTTTCATTTATTTACAGCTGACTTCAGAAAATATCCTTTAATCAGATTCCGCCCCAAACAATGATTGACGAGGAAAATCAGTTCCAATTAACGGAGCGTCATTGAATAATTTTGAAAAGTGTCAATTTTCATTTAATTATTCAATGTTAAAACTGTCTGTCTGTCTATCGTGCGGCCGATCTGAATTCATTATTTCTTCGCAGAGATGAGATAATAAGGTATCAGTGTAACCCAAAATAGGTCATTTCAGGAAAGAAAAATTGTCTTTACTTTCGGAATGATCTCTCATGACAGGAAAAGAGTTATTCTGAGAAACATCTACATCGTACTAGCTCTAATTATCAACGAAGCGGCACCTACATTGTTTTAGGACGCCGATAAGTCTGCATAGGGCCTACCGCTAGAAGAAAAGAGTTAATTTAAGAAACGTCAGCAACGTACCAGCTCTAATTATCAACTGGCTTAAGGCACCTACATTTTCGTTTTAGGCGACGATAAATTCTAGTTATTTTTCGCTAACGTTTTCTAATTAACACGGTGATGAGTAGATCAAGGTTTCTAATCTTATATTTTTCTTCAGAGACTATTTTTTGAAAAAAATTCACAAAGTCATTCAGAAGCCTGACCCCAAGAACGGTGATCGCTTCTTACTCAACCTGGAACTTGGCTTGAACAACACCAATCAAACTTTTCGGTTGTCAGAGCACGTTTACCAACCAAAAGGAAAAGACAACTTGTGCCTTCCTGATGGAATGAATTGGAATAATAGCGCCAAGGTCTACTTCATTCTACCAGTGAAAGATCAAGGAAACTGGGTGCAACATTTTATCAATCAACTTACTGACGCCAGTTTATTAACCAATGACACGAATTTTCACGTAATGGTGATTGACTTTGAGAGTAAAGACATCGATATGGCTAAGGCATTCAACACATCTTTACTCAGCAGCAGACATAATATTATTTCACTGACTGGTAAATTCTACAAAACACTTGCATTAAACAAGGCAGTGCAGCTTGTTCCTCATGCTCATGATATAATTTTCCTAATCGATCTTCATGTTGATGTTCCAGCAGACATCATGGATAGCGTGCGCATGGTAAGGATTTCACACATTGATGTTGTAGAATACCTTCGAAAAAGTTGAGTATTCCGATTCTGTAACATTCATTAGTAATCAGGGACACGAACATTTATTGCCCAAGGGAATTTATAAGGATTCAATGTGAGTAAGCACCCATTTCAGACCCATATAATAGAGTGAGCTTAAGATTACAAGAATTACATGGCTTTTTTAGGGAATAGTAAAAAGCCAATCAACAATCGTATGGATAAATTGAAAAACTTTTACGATCCTGAGAAATAAAAAACGTTTTTGCCCAGTATGCTCCTCAACTAGTTTGGTGGTTAGAGTGAGTAATGTTCAGCAAAGCTAGCTTGCTGCAAAAATAAAATGCATTCATGGCTAGGCGGCGAAGCACAAGAAGGTCTGCAAAGCTCCCACGCGCACCACTTGGCGGAATGATATGTATTGTTCGACTTGTTGAGAACATGTACCTTCTTGTGCATTGCCCATTTGGTAAATTTGATCTCGGGCATGTGTTCAAAGCATTGCTCTTATCAAAACAGAACAGTTTGCAACATCTAATCCCTGGTTTCGTTCTTTATGGAAAGATTTGCTGACCACGAGCTTAGTTCCATGTAATGCGAACGTCCTTTGCCGAGCCCTTAAGGAGATTTCTGAGCTTGTGAAGTAGGTCGGGTAGGATTCCAAATCATGCCTTTTTATTCCTTTTAGAACACCATCGCAGGCCGGATGACTTACTTTCCTATTGTTGGTCGACTAGATTGCGATAGTTCTTCTATAGAACACAGAGGCTTTTGGCAGATGAATGGCTACGGAATTATGGCCATATACAGGTCAGACTGGGACAAATTTGGGGGTGAGTTTCAGGATTTACAGTTTGTTGCATGTTGAAGGCAGATACATGAAACTGTTTGGTCAATAGATTTCTTTGTCTTCTTTGGTAATTGCACCCCCTTCTCTCAAGGTCTGGTTAAGATTCAAATTCACTTTTTGCGCTGTTAATGTTCCCGCTAACTTCTCAATTGGTTTTATTCATCGATCACACATCATCACCCTTAGGAATGAATACAAGGGACTACAAATACCGCTGGGGTGGAGAGGACTGGGACCTACTTAACCGCGTTATGATGTTACCTGTAGAAGTGGAACGGAAAAGGCATCCAGGACTTTATCATCATTATCATGCCAAGCAGAGACAGTGGAACTAGCTTGGTAACTACTGACGCACACTACTCAGCATAAGTAGCAAGGAAAACAGTATTCAGCGGGAGTCGTGGGAGGCTCTCTGATGGCACATTCAAGAGGTTCGCGTGGCATCATGAGAGTTTTGAATTATTTTAAGTGTTTCGCAAGAAAATTAATTCATTCTAGGTCGGTCAGTCTTAAGTTTCACCACTTTCTTTTTTGTATTGGTTGTAATTTTGGTATTCCAATCCCCGTAAAATATCATTACAATCATTGATTTTTCTTTGTGGTTAGTAGTGCAATCAGGTTAGCTTATATTCTTTCTTCAGGGTACTGTGCTGCAGCATTAGATGAGGAATAGGTTTTCACACATTTTTCGGCCATATCTAAAGAGTGGTTTTTGTTAGTGGTTTTTCGTATCTGGCGTAGCACAGGTTCTTTTTGTAGAACCCCCAGTTTCAGGTGGTCTCTTGCCATTGCTTTATTAAGATTATATCAGGATGCGTATGCTAGAAGACTGACTGACTCATCCTAAATAAACTTTTCAAATTGAATCTCGTGTGTGCGTGTGGTCAGAATTGGAAAACTCTCTCTCATGATCGTCTACGTACCCCCACAGATCTCCATGCGTACAGCCCATACATCCTGCATCACACAGGTCACCTTATATATTACACGATGTTGGTTTAAGAACGAGAGCCTAGCTTCTCACAGTTTGAAATTTGAAAAGATTTCAAAAGATTTCAAAAGATTGTTAAAAAGCTAAAAGAAAGGGGGAAAAGGGAAAAAAATATGTATATATGAATAAACTAAGTTAAAAATTCTGAGGTTATTAAACATATTTATCACCTGAAAAAAAAATTATATTAAAACTGTCAATTAAAGAACTTTATCTTAGTTTGAGTGGGATGGAGTTTCATAGTCTTCTCTCTCCACAAGTCTTTAGTCTCGGAGTCGCCAAAAGGTGTAGAGAAGACGATCTTAGTGCCCGTTTACATTTACATTTACATGTATTGGGTCAGTAAAATCGTTAAGATATCATATAAAATCGTTTAGAGGTGCGATAATTTAGTAAGTCACTGATGAAGCACGGCACTGCTACGATGATTTACGAGCAAACAACTGGGGAAAAATAGAAATTTATTCGTTGATCACGGGGTCTGACTCAGAGTGTATAAGCATTATCAACTTTTTTATACAAGAAAGCATCAAAGAAAAACAAATTTATAGATCCAATTAAAAAATAACAAACAAAACAATTTACACAAAATATTCATTGCAACATTTCTATGCACCATTTTACAAACTCATTTAAACTTTACACTAAATTTAACCTAGGCCGAAATCTAAAGAAGGAAACCAACTTTCTTTTTAGCCATAAAATTGCATTGTTAGCCATAAAATTGCATTGTGAATCATCCACATACACCTCTCCTGACTGCTACCCTCAAAAGGCACCTTAAAAACTCTCTACAAGATACAACCATGTTTCAAACTACCAGCTATACTTAATATGCCATACATCTGTAAACACGCGAGTGGGTGAACTTCGCTGTTCCTGCCGTGATGTCAAAGTTGCTGTGTATGATGAGCATTTGCTGAGGTCAACAGAAAGTGCCCGGAACAAAACACGGCCCGTTAAGTGCTATAAACACATCAGTATTTGCAAGATGCACAACTCAAAAAGCGAACGAACATCGAAAATTCTAGGTACTTGTGTTCGTGTACACTTTTAAATACATCGTATGGAGAAGCACACCCTACATGGTTTAAAATGACAATTTTGCAAACGTTTTCCACCAACTAATGTCACTACAGTGGTTGCATATCTGCTTTGTGAGGACTTCAAACGTGAATTCAATACTCCTCCACGAATCGAAGAATACACACAGTCACGATAATTCCTATAAGCTGAGAATGAAAAAAAAAAAGGAAATTAAAAAAAACCATTTTGTAAATCAGTTTTTTCAAAGAAAAATATACTGTGATTCACATCAAATCTTAGAGTGAACCCTATACTTGTTTTATGCTGAAATATTTTGAAATTAAGAAATTACTTTGAATATTTCATATTTTGAAATGTAAGAAATTAAAGAAAACAATTTTGCAAATCAGTTTTTTTTAAAAGAAAAATATACTGTGATTCACATCAAATCTTAAAGTGAACCCTATGCTTGTTTTATGCAGAAATATTTTGTTATATTTTTCTATTCTATGCAGGTACAGTTTGTAAATGGATGAATTGCATTGCAGTGTCAGCCAATTCTAGATCTAATCTACACGATCCTTTAAAGCAATATTCACAGGTAAAATGACAGTACATTGATGACACTGTAAAAACTTGACAGAATAATACAACAATCCTTGATGTAATGATGACCCCGGTACACGTCTGGTTGGCATGTCAGCTGCATGCACAGCAGCCATATAATGACAAGATGATAAAAGATTTGTTTGATTTGAAAACTAATAGCAGTTGTACCCAATAAACTAACCTGTAGACAAGCCACTCCTATTCCAACAATTGCAAGAATGAAGAAATGTTCTTGAAAGAATTCTTCTACTTGTGTCAAACAGCCCTAAAACAAAGACTTTTGACTTCTGGAAATCCACTTTAACAACATATTAACACAACCAAACACTAAAGGGACTGACAGTTCCCTATTTAAACACAAATTGACATTTATAAAGCATAAAACAGTTAGAGTAAATCTAACACATTAAGCCAAAAATCCACTCATGTCTCCTGAACGAATGGCAAATTGTGTTGACTGAACAATGTAGTGCAGAGTTACTTTTTATTAACTGTTGAAAGACTTTTTTTTTCCTTCAGCCAGAGATCTTTTCTCTATAGAGATGAGTACGTGACCAGTTTCTTACTTCGCTAAGGGTAAGAGGGATGAATGAGTGCCAATCAAATCCTCACAGAGGACTCAGATTATTCATTCTCTGCAAATGGCACCTTTTAATTCATATCATTGTTCAAGAATCCCTAGTACTAGATGCAATAATGTCAAAACATATATAAATAGTGTGCTCTTTACACTGTACCTCATTATTGATATTTGATGGGTGCATTCTTTTGCCACACCCCTCAGAAACTGTTTTACAGCATGAGTCGGGAACAACATTCTCATTTCCATCCCTTTGCTGCCATGATGTACCATTCCAACTCTTTCCACCAGTGTCACCACAACATCGGTTCTGAAGTAAGCAAGGAGTAATTAAAAGTGTTGAAATACATCATCTACAATCATTTTCATGAACTGAACATGAAAAGACTGCACAAAAATATTTATGAAGAACTTGACATTAATTTTTATAAAGAAAATAACACCAACCTCTTGTTGTAGCGTATCAATTGAATTAGTGACAGCATCATTCACACCATACTGCTGGTTCATTTTCTCCTTTATTGATGTTTGTATCTCATCTTTTATCTATAAACAGAATGAAAAAATACTAAAATATACACATGGATGCATTCTGACACCTCCCTTGGATGGTCTGTCCCAAAA
Organism: Pocillopora verrucosa; assembly: GCF_036669915.1. Lineage (NCBI taxonomy): Eukaryota > Metazoa > Cnidaria > Anthozoa > Scleractinia > Pocilloporidae > Pocillopora > Pocillopora verrucosa. The sequence continues at coordinate 13,492,801 of NC_089319.1, read as the reverse complement.
GTAAAAAGTAGCTGCTTGCTGTAAAGAACAGACAATAAATAAAAAGGGAACAAGTTCTTAAAATGAATGAAAAATTGGCTGTTGTCAAAAGATGGCTACTTCAACAGCTACAAATGATAATGATTTATAAAACAAATTTTATAAAGTTCATTGAAACTATAAGAAAATTTATGCGCTTAAAAGTTCATTTCAGTGATTTAAGTGCCCAACTTACTGTACTGTGATTTGCAGAAGTTCCATTGTATTTGTGATGCTTTTCTATAACTATTGATAAATACAAGTTAAGCACTGCAAAAATTTAAGCTTACCCCATCCTCTAAAATCTTGGTAGTTATAATTTTACCAAGCATGTGCATTAATTGTTTCCAAAATCAAAAACATCCAGAAAAGTCTATATGGTAGGCATCATGGAGTGCAAATTGGAGAGGAATTTTAAAGTAAATTAAGATGCTGTTAATTCATACCTTAACCCTTTAACTTCTAAGATCTGATTGGTAATTCTCCCCTCTAACTGCTACGCATATCCATGTAAATTAGTTATGAGAATTTGGTGTTGGATCAAGACAACAATGTCTGCCTGATAAGTTTGAATATTCTCATTAGCTGTTTGCTGGATAATGTAAGGATACTAAAGGGAGAAGCTTCATGTTGATCATGTCTAGGAGTTAAAGGGTTAAGATATCTTTAACTACACAAAATATGTATCTTTTATTCTGAATAAATGAGAAAAAGGCAACTTTCTTTAAACTCCAAACACTCTGACTGATGCTCAAACAAAAACTACTGAGTCTTAATACAATTTGCTAGTTTTTTAAAAAAGTTTAATTACCTTGGAAGAGTAAACAAATGCCAGAACTCCAATAGCTAATTCCAGGATGAAAATCAAGATCACCATCACTAAAAACTGTCAAAAATGAGAAGACATAGGCAAGTTAGTTATATTTAACATTCAAAAACTTGGGTAGTCTGTAAAACCAACAAAACTTTTGGTTCTGAAGTACTGAACTGCATAGGGAGCATCTTAAACTACATCAAAAGAAATGATTCCTTTAACTGCCAAAAGGTTCCAAGTATAAAAGCATAGGAACACACTTGCTTTGTTACTAAATATAACACTAGTAAATCCTCTACCAATTGCATGATTATCAACATATTGGAAAATATTTTCATCTCTATTTAAAACTTTACTGTGACTAGTTCACCTCTTAATTGCAAAAAATTATAACTTTGGCACACAACATCATAACTTTATCATCATGAAACAATAGAATCCACCAAGAAACTCACTGAAATTAAGAAAAAGCGATTTTCTTTGGCTGCTCCCAAACACCCTATGATCCCTACAATAACAACCACAACTCCAGCTGCAATCATAAGACCAGGAATAATGACATATATATCACTATCCAGCAAGCTCTGATAGTCACTTTTGTACACCATGATCCATATTCCAACTCCCATAATACCAAGTCCTGCAAGCTGATAACAATTAAAGAATTATGAATTAAAATTAATCTGTTACAGGAAAGTAAAGTTCATCAAAACACACCATTACTATCACATCCTCTTTGATAAGTACCCAAAAGGAGTCAAAGGAGTCCTTGTGTGTTTCTTGTCCCCCTTCTGGGTTGAACAACTAATAGATTCTAATGGTGAGTTACTGTGACAGTGTGTAATCAAACTAAAACAAAATTCCCAATCATGATTGGTAATCATCAGCCCAATATGAATACTTATCAGACAGTGTATGCATCATGCTTTAACCCTTTAACTCCCAAGATCTCATTAGTAATTCTCCTTACTATCTCCTATACAGTTCTTGTGATGATAGTTTGGAGGATTTAGTATTGGATTATCTTATAATCCCCTAACTGATATTTTTCTTTATTCTCATAACTTGTCTGCTTGATATTGTTTTGATATTGTAAGGAGAAATTCTTTCTTGGTCACTTATGAGAGTTAAAGGGTTAATTGGACAGTGGACGCATCATGTCTATGTAATTGGACAGTTCAACTACCATTACTGATCAAATTGAAATAAGCGAAATCAGAGAATCATTCAAAAGCCTTTTTTTTCCAATTTCATACAATTTCTAGTAACCTTAAGCAATGATTACTATCAGAATTTGGCCGCAATTTTGTAAGTATACCATTTGCCAAAACATTCCCACAATAATAGTGTTTTTTTTTTTATTTGTGTGTTGTATCGTATTTCAAGTATTACTGAAAAGGCACTACAAGGAAGGGGGGGAAGTAGTTTGTAAATGGGTTCAAAATTAGTCAGTAATATTATTGAAGAACACAAACACTAATTTCGATTTCTTTCTGTAAATTTGCTATAATTTACTGGCCACAATTAAGATAAGTCAATAAAAAAAAATGTTTCCAATTCCAGTCAAAGAATAGACAAAGATGCCCCTCTAGATAAAAATTGAATTCCGCCGAACAGAGTGAAGGAAAACTCATCACTTTGATCAGACAGGTTGAAGTGTTACTGTTACTGAGAGCAGTCAGTATTCTAAAGAGAATGACACTTTCTAAAAATATGGCTAAAATTCAAAATATGAGACTTAAGCTTATGAAAATTTCTGGATGCTACTGGTTTATTCAGGATACATCCGCAATAAGCTATATTTATCGATATCGTTCAATGGTTAGAACATTCTTTTATTTGAAATCTTTGAGAAAAAAGGGTTCTAGTCATATCATTTACTCTACAAACCGAAGAAAGACACGGTTGAACAACCACAACATATGATGAAATAAAACTCATTAAGTCACGGAAAGGAAAATAAAAGGCAGCTGTTGTCCAGTTGATCAATACACACATCATCTTGAGAATAAAACGTAAGCTTATTTTGTGATCATATACGTTGTCTAGAGGACTGACTCAGGCAGAAAGATAAGGGGAATTAACTATGTTGTACATGAATGATTACTCGTATTTAAAAATACCACATTAGCGAGACATCTACAAGAAAAACCAAAATACAATTACGTTAAGCTGGTTGTACTCGAGAAGTTGGGCTGCTGGTTGGCTGATCAGAATTACTTACCCAAAAAAGGAAACTGAACACGAAGAACAACGTCTTCATGCAGACGATGTTACAAAATCCCTCATTTCTTGCCTTCATCATTTTCACGTGCGATAGAATGAGAACAGACAAAACCCACAAGCAGTACAACCGGAGGAAATCGGTAAATCTCGAGAATTTAGATAACTATTAATCAATGCAGAAGTTCATAAACAACGGAAGTAGGCGTGAGGGTCGTCATGTCAGGCAACAACCAATCAAATAACACATCTCATTCACGTGACAACCATGGAAATAACGCCTTACGAAAAATCAGGAAGATTGGACAAGTGTGAAATTTTGAACAGGGAATTAAATCAAACTATTGACAAACTCTGAAAACCACGAACATGATAAATATTTCTTGAGTTTTTCGGTGTTATGACCATTCTTGATGGATGTCAGAACATGTGAGTAAATAACAAAACCACAAGGTAAATGAGAGTTCCTCTCGTCACAAAAACTATCGAGGACCCTTCCTACTGTTACAAAACGGTTCTCTTAACCTCACTTTAAATGATATAAGTGATGAATAAAAAAAGCGAAATAAAAACAGGATAAAAACATCCGACACAAACATGAATAAATCATTGAAAATCTCGTTCAGTATCATAAGGCCCCTCCCAGAAACCACACCACTGAAAACGAAAACACGCCATGTTAAATGGTTAACTTAGAAAAGGTATTAGTTATAAAATACGAGTGCCAATAAAAAGCTCTTTGTATGGTCTCTTCTCTGTAAAATATCTCACACGCGTGACTATTCTAGGGGCCAGTAAAATTTCTGCTGGGTCAGTGCATCTACAAGTGTCATAAACAAGGATGTTCAATGCGCCATAGCTGAACCAAATTTAAGCAATAAAAATTTCTTAAACTGATCGGTAATGAATGCTAGGGTTTGGTGAAATACACCATTGAACTTTTTTGCTCATATTGAAACTACTTCAACTCACACATGTGTCACGTGACATATTTTTCCAACAAAATTTCGAGGGCTTTTCAGATGTATCTGTTATCAATAACAAAATAATGAAGCATGATTCGAGAGAGATAACGACTAATTTTGAAACTATACTTTTGAACATTGTAACCACTCTGAAAGAAGCTTGACACATTCCTTGAACTTAGAGGAAAAAGGAAAGTAACGACCATGAGCTGGTAGTCATCCAAAATATTGAGCAGTGAATCACTTTCCTTCATGGACCGGCTGAGGACATTTCATTTTGTAGTTTTTAATAAGCGTAGTTTTTTTTTCGAAGAAGACACACACCTAGTTAGTATCTGGATTTTTCTCCACTGAATCCAGCTTTTGATTTTTTATTGCATTTCTATTTCAAGCGCCGGCTCTCAAGATTATTAGTCAAAGGAAGCAGCCTTCACAACAAGAGTTTTCACATTTTCTTTTAGTGTGTTCTACCTAAAATATTCAAAATTAGTTTCGCGATTTAATTCACTGTAATATGTTCCATTATCGTGGGAATTTGGGCAGGTTGCGTCACTCATTAGGAAATCACATAAATCAGTCAACACAAATTATCAAAATTTAACAAACTCGTGCGAAATAGGTACTCATTAACAGAGAACATTATGAGCTTCGATGTTTTAATTTTATTTTCTTCCAGGGATGAGGTTTACGCCTTTTATTCGTGCTTCTCCTCTCTTAATGGTTTCCTTAAAGTTGGGGAAACGAGAAGATCAAGCCTACAACGGAAAAATGTCTAAAGGCACACAACAAGCGATTGGTGTGTGCATTCATCTGCAAGCCATAGAAGGTAAGTAACAAGAGAGACAAAAAATTAACGAATAAATATATCAAGACTGAGGCTTTATTAGAAGCTCAACTAATCAGTGGAATAATCCAGTAAATTCTTCTGTCAAAGATAATGAAGGACGGTTTCTCTTTCCTTGGAAGACCGGGTTGTTTCGATGATAACTAAAATGGGACAAATATTTCCTTCGGAAAAGATAATTCTGAGTCACTCCCCTTTCCTCCTTTTTCCGTAATAATCGAAAACGCCAGTACTATCTGCGACGTTCCTCTAATTCCATGATAATTGAAGAATTAAACACGAGTTTAGCTGAGTTTAGCGCTGGTTTGGCCATTAAAAATATTTTGGCCTTCTCTATAATTGGTACTTAGTGTCGAGTAAGAGTCGCAGAACTGTTATGAAGGTAAAGTTTACGTAGCATAGGTGTTAACGCTAAAAATTGCATGTTGTATGCCATCCACTAAATTAGTACAGAAGTATTAAATATTTGCATATCGTTTACTGCTTTTCTTGCACTTTACTTTTCCCGCTTCTCTCAGGTGCATGTTACCAAACGCACGGTATGACAGAATTATTGTGAAGTTTCCGAAACGTTTGCTGTGTTTAAAGTGTAGCGTTTATTTGATGATAAGAAAAAATTAAGAATCAAAGTAATTAACAGCACTTGCTCCGAAAGAGACCGCAATTCCCTTTAATAATTGGATTGCCTCATTGGGAGCGTTGAAAGGGCCGACCAACTCATTGAAGTTACGCCATATGTTATGCTAAAGGAAAATAGATCCTGATTATCTCATCTTTGATTGTGCATTTTTTCGTGAAGTTATTGTTACAAGGAGACAATTTCTAGAATAGAGCACCTTTTGCTATTTATTTACGCCAAATGTACATTCATTTACGTCAACAGTTGAAACTGTACGGCAAATATACATTCATTTGCACTTCCATGAACTTCATTAACGCGAACAAACTTTCAATAACGCTATTTGCATGTGTGTTAACATTTAATAACAACGGATGAACAATTGCACCTTTGGACAATCAAACATAACAAATATACTTTCAATCTCGCGCAATGGTTGATCATTAACACTAATAGAAAATCAATTGCATAGCATGACGATCAATTGCGTATTAGAAACATACAATAATACAATTTGCATAGAGACGCACAATCAATTGCACCTTCATGCAATCGTTTATTCAAATGGTCAATCATCAACGCGAACTGACAAAATGTTCGAATAGATGATGAAATGAGGAATTGCCTGAATGACATTTTAAACGAAAATTGCCTGTTAACACTAGCACAGATAAATCAAGAATTGAGACAGCGTCTTCCAAGAAAACCAACATCCATGACCATACAGTAGCAAGAACACTTAAAAGTATGTTGTATCGTGTAAAACTGGCAAGGCCACTCCCAGTTGAACGAAACCGCCCTGATGTCCTGCAAAAAAGAGTCGACTATGCCAACAGGTTCATGCACCATGCTGTAGTGAATCATAGAATATTTGTAGACGAGCGTGGGTACAATATTTGGACGGCAAGAAGACACGGACGAGCAAGGATGATAGAGAGGGCACGTCGACAAGTATGTGGTCAGCGAGGGAGAAGTGTTACTGTAGCACTGGCAATTTCACCCACCAATGGACTAGTTTTTCACTCGGCACTTCTCGGTGGAATGAATGGACATTTAATGATTTTCTGTCACAGGCAAGGCTAAATGTCGACCCAAATGAATATGTGATTTCATTTATGACAGCGCACCAGCCCACAACAATCCTGCCATTGTGGTACAGATTTATGCAAACGTACCTTCTAAGATGTTTAAATAATGAAGAAATTGAAGGAAAATTACAAAACATGACATTACAGTACACTGTAATAGAACAATATGAAATTTCTTTTTCCCCAGTTGATTGTTATTACTACACACGTTTGTCAGTTCACGTTAATGATTGATCATTTTGAATAAACGATTGTATGAAGGTGTAATTGATTGTGCGTCCCTATGCAAATTGCATTATTGTACGTTTCTAAGACGCAATTGATTGTCATACTATGCAATTGATTTTCTATTGGTGTTAATAATCAACCATTGCGCAAGATTGAAAGTATAGTTGTTATGTTTGATTGTCCAAAGGTGCAATTGTTCATTGCAAAGGTGCAATTGTTCATCCGGTTCATGCCATTGAATGTTAATACAAATGCAAATGACGTTAAAGTTCGTTCGCGTTCATGAAGTTCATGGAAGTGCTAATGAACGTATATTTGCCGTATACTTTCAACTATTGACGTAAATAAATGTACATTTTGCGTAAATGAACAACAAAAGGTGTAGTTAAGTCGCCGATTTTGGCCAGATCGGAATAGATAAAATACTCATGATTTCAACTACCCATACGTTACTGCTTGACTATGGTCCCATGCCGAGAATGCGTACTTGCAACCTCAACCTAAAACTGCACTGAACATTTGAAAAGCGGAAAAATTGGTGATGTAAAATTCATAGGGGGAATTGTTTGTAGTCTCGCCGTAATTAGGGAGAATGGTAATATCCTAATATTGGCCCCTCCTTCAAGTAAAGTATTTTTTGTTGCGGTTCCAACAGATTGTACCCGAATTAAAAGAAAGCCTCTAGGAAGTTTTAAGCGCAGTTTCATATGTGTGATATTTTTCTCTTTCATTTCTATTTCAAAAAGCATGTTTTAAGCCGGGAAATGGAGAATGTTTGCGGCAAACATGTCATCTTGTGTGTTGGTGCGCGATTTTCGATGTTTCCGCGCTGCTCTTATTCTTACATGCGTCATCCCAACTATCTAAGGTTTTCTATTTCTAGTCTTTAAATAAAAAAATACGGTTTTGTATTTAGGCACGGAACAAAGCCAGTTTTGCATTACCAAACAAAAATCATTTACCTCTCATCGATGAATAATAATATATGTACTTGAGCTATGGAAGAGTGCCAGGTGAGTAATAATTATGCATACGTTGAGTGAGACATGAAGCGGTGACAAGAGCGAACAATGAATCAGCCAATATTTCCGACAATTCCGTTTCCGTTTCAAGGATTGGTTTTTTAACATCTAAATTGGGACCTATTGTAAGGTTTTGTCATTCATTTTTATCATTGATAATCACTGTGAGTTGAAGAACATAACTTTGAATTTGTAAGGGGATCCGCCGGGTTCTGTTTTTGAAGGAAACGAAGGTACGTTTTTCAATTTCTCCACAACAGAGATCGAAATTTGGTACTTTTTATTGTCGCTGCCAATAAAGAAAAGCGATTTCAATCTGCTTCCGATTTTAAGTTCACTCAGCCTCGGACTGTTAGTGAAAACATCAACATTTAGAGTGCTAGAATCTTTCCGGCGTTTTATTGAAGCTATAGTTTCCAACAACTTAGGGAAGCTGATGTAAGATATCATGAGATAAACACGCAAATTGCTGATCAGTCTGAATCTCGTGCACGGTAACAATATGATGAACTGAGGACGTGGAGGTTGTGCAGGTGAGTCGACCATGTTAAACATAACATATGTTCTGTTGCCTTCGATTGGTAAATCATAACAAGTACGCTTCGTAGATTTGCCTTTATAATTTTGATTTTTATTTGTTTTCGTTGATTTAGAAATAAACTGAGAAGGCATCTAATTTCTACTTTGAATAAATGATTGGAGCAAACAGGATATCAAATTTTTATTCTATTTGCTTGCTGCTACGCTAAAACGATAACAAATTTTAATTTCTGATCACGTATCTCCAAAAAATAAAACTGGCGCACGTTCTTTACGATTCCAAAATTTAAACAAAAAGGAGTTTTGCTTGGACGGACCGGTGAGTATTTCTGACAAAATGAATTAAAGGGTTCCTTTACCACACTAGTTATACTTGTAGGTAAAATGATTTGGGCCGAAGTTTATTGATAAACCATAAATCTCCAGGAAAATGCCACAATAACTAAGATCTCATTGTTTATAACACCGGCAAAAAACTTAAGAACCGAGGGTAAATTTCTCTTTCCCTGTGGTCTAAAGAGGCATGTTTTATAATTATTTGGCGGCTTATACTAAAAAATTAAATATTAGAGCTGTTTTACGCAGAGAACCTGAAAATGTCAACACGAGAGAGAACCTTTTTCATGCTGCTGTATTACAATTGCTTCATTTAGTTTCTTTGTAAGCACCTAAGGCACTTTGAAGTAATTGGCTTGTACAAAAATTGAACTGCGAAAGAAATTTCCGATTAATTCAAAAGAGGTGGTGCCTTAATTTATTACGCCATATTGATTTGCTTGTAGAGAATAACCAGTTCTTCCCCGTTTCTGTGTTAAGATTTTTGCTGGACACTACTTTCACGAGGACGGATTCGTGCAATTGTCTTTTAAAAACAATATATAAAACCATACTGCTCGATAAACATACCCGCGACTGGAAAAAATTGGTAATATTGCTCCGTATATTGTTTTGTAAGGATGAATGATTCCTGAAAGATCATAAAAACACATTTAAAATTATTTGATTACTGTCATTCTCAGCTATCCAATATCACTTAATTTTTTTTAAGAGGCTTAGGAATAAGGCCAGTCTGATGGGCGACAAAGAACAGACCTGCTAGCATATAAAACAGGCTTGATTTTTAATTGTTAGCTTGCCTTGACAGGTGCTGTCTGTCTTTGAACAGCTTGGGTTAAAGTCATTCCTGACCATCCGGCTGGAAGTCATCTTAGCGAGACAATCCGCTCGAAATAATTTAATAGTTGAGGTGAGTGTATCTGCTGATGCCTCCCTTCAATCTTATAGACTAAATATAGAATGCATCGAGATTAAAACCGTCCATTTGTAAATAGGTGTATTCTAGGTTGAGCTCAGTATCATTACTACAAGATAGTTGGGCTTAATCTCTGCAACTAAATAAAATCAAGTGCATAGGATCATCACGTCACTATCATTTTGCCCTGAGTTTTTATTTTCGGTATTTCACGGAAAGGGGGGGGGGGGTGAGGGGGGTGCTTATAAGAGAAGGGGGCTAGGGTAACCGGTCAAGTCGCCCGAAACCTTAGTCATGTTGCCCGAAATTTTAGTAATGTCACATAGATATTATGTGGAAAATGGCACTCGCTCGCTCGATTGGTCGATTCCTGTAAACTTTTTTTCGATTTTAGGCTTTTAAGTGCATTTGATAGTTTTTGGCGAGCAATAAACAAACGAAATGGCGACCTTTGTTGCTAAGAATAATGGTGGGGTGAAAAAGAAGCCAATGATGATCTTAAAATAGGTTTTTTTTTTCGTTTTAGTTTCAACAAGCGGCGCCAGCGACTAGCAGGCATGCAAGGATTCACACTGAAATAACAGAACAACATTCGTTTTTCATAAAATTGTAATTTACAATCCTTTAACTTGAAAACAATCCTAAGATTCATTGAAAATATCACTTACTGCGAAGCGCTCGGAGTTCACTGAGTGTTCAAAAGCTTTTTCTGTTATGGCGTGAGATTGAGGACAAAATCGATCATTACGTTTCGTATCGTGTGTTTTTTCCTGTGTGAAGCAACAAAAGATGCCGGCGACTGGCGAAATTACAAGTTAACACGAAAATCGAATAACACCTAAACAAACAGTTTTAGCTACCGATTTTCAGTGAATCTTGAAAGAAAATTTTTCTTTTAAGTTTCAAGACAATTTGAAGATTCAAAGTACATATTACGTACTAAAATGCGAAAGTTATACACCACAAAATTGATAAATAGGCCTGAAATGAAATTCTATCTTGTTCTCGATTATACGTTGCTTAGCACGTGACTAAAATGTACCTAGGCGGAGATCCAAAATGACGGTGGCAGTCTTGGCTTATTTATATCGCTCAAAACTCGTTCCCGTTTGTCTCATTTGATAAATTGGGAATCGTTGATGTTTTCATTAAGACAGTATTGCCTTGGTTTTCTAATATTTACAATGATAGACAGTAAATTTCACTTTTCACCCACATTTACTTCCAACCTTTTCTTTTGAACCAGAAACAAAAATGATATACGTTTAAAACGCATGACATCATCCACCTTGTCAAATGTAATGGCATGATCATTTCAATTGTAATGCCTTCTTATCCCAACGTTACTTTGTTTCTTTGCTGCGAACACTGAACTACTGCTCGTACTCCAGATATGATATCTAGATATTGTAAACGAATATAGAGGCGATCCTCGCAGTTATGAACACTACTGACTCTAGTTGTTGAAATTTTATCTTCAATTCCATTTCAATCGTGCATTCGATTTTCCTCTCGAACGAATGACAACTAGGTAGATTATCTATTTGGATCTATCACATCCTTAAACTTTTAAAGAATTTCCGCCATCGAACGTCAACTGATGCTATTAACTCATCCAGATGCAACGTTTCGTAGGAATAACAATACTTAAAGCGATTTGTCTTTCATCTCACGCGAGGTTTTTAACAATCTCTAAAACAACTGAAGAAGACTGAACAATTATTTACTTATAGGGTGAAAATTTCAAAAACTCTTATTAATCACTGTTCACTGTTCGTATTATCTACAGAAACGAAGAGTCAAATATAATATTTTGATTACTCGACTGAGCTTACATTATGTTTTCAACGAAGAAAGCTGAGTGAAAAGGAAAAAATGCTTCCAAAAAATGCAAATTTTATAAGCTGCAGGCTTAGGTTTTATTTTTACGTAATTTGTATGAGATACCACAACGACAGCAGCATTATCGATACATCATTTTACCGTGACAACAAAGATGTGTGGTGAGACCATGTTTGGTGTATTCAAAAGTGATTAAAAAGCTACGCTCTTACATTGCAACTTATCAATATTTTTCGCGATGAATTAGCCATCTCTCGGGTTCTCGTTCCACTTTCTCTTAAAACGAGACAGAAATTTAATATTTTCCTTTACTTGCAGTGTGGGACTTTCTGGTTCTAGGCTGTCATGCAGCTGAGTTTCATGGCTCGTTTTTCACGACGCTTTTCCAGTGTCTACAATTTACCAATCTTGACTTTGCTCGCCTCAGTTTTAATATTAAGAAGTGATGCTGGATCCATGGATTGTGCTCCATCGCTTTCTGTTTACCGGAACGAGATTCTTGCTCGACTTCCCTACGTGGAAACAAACGTTACAAACAACTCATACTCAGATGAAGGACTTTTGACAAGTAATGTACCTTGCTTTCTACTAATTTTTCTTCCTTTCATTTTTTCTGTTTTTTTTTTCTTTTGAACTAGTCGATTCAGTTCTGTTTGATTTTATACTAAATAAGCTTTCCCTTGATGATTTTTGTGGTTGTTTTCAATGTTATTCGGGATGTACTCTGACTTCAAACCGACAAATTGAAGTATCTTCAATGACTGAATATTTGCATTTTTTTCACTAAAACAACTGCTCTGTGGTAAGTCTTGCATGAGATGTTTTAAAGTCACGCTTATATTGCAAAGTGATCGCCTCCAATAAATGACTACCTTTTTAAAACATCCATTTTCCCTTAACCAACCACTTCCAGTCGACCAGTTTTCTTATGGACGCTAAATGATTCATTTAACTTCGTATGCAACTGTTATTCTTCGACGGGCTAGATTTGAGTTGAATAAATCTGAATGGCAGCGGAAATCATAACGGTCTCTTAGAATATTTCATGCTTAACTTTCTAGTGAAACGAAAGCGATGTATAGTGTTTTAAAATCAGCGATAAAACCTTGTGTGACCTCACAAAATGATAAGAAGTGTTCTTAAATTCGTTTACAGTGTATCTCAAATTCGGAAAATCGGTTTATTACTGATATGAGGTTATGTTTTTGACTCATTTTCTTTGGTTCATGTTTTCAATTAGGAAACGTGAGATAAGCCTAAAATTATGAGATACTCCAGTAAAATTTGCATGCAATGCATATTGAATTTTTAAATTTTAAAATCTTTTTTTTCAAGTTAAGTTTTGGAAGAAAGCTTTTACTGTGTCTATCAGGTTGAGCAAAAGGAAATTCATTTGTTTCCATTTCACATTACCAGAAAGACAACCCAAAAAACAGAGCGAGAGCAGTAACTGAATTAAGATATAAATATTCTCTAAATTTCAGAGGTAGAGAGAAAAATTAAGCAATCCAGAATAGTAACATTTCAATCAAGACGGGAAAAGAAAAGACAATCATTATAAGTATATAATCTCTTCAAAATAAATAGGTAAATCTGCATCTCAAGAGTCCACAATATCATTGGCATTAATGTTTCATTTTGTTTTTCAAACAAACGAAAGTTCTTGATAGGAGCAAGGATTAGAGCAATAAACCGCACTTTCCGTCACTTTACAGGCGTAAAATCCCCATGTGGTATGTCGAGAGACGAGGAAATATTTTAAGCCACGTGCTGAAGAAATCACAGTTTAAAACAGAATACATTTTAATGTGAAACCGACGAAAGGAAAGTCTGAAGATATTTTGCTCATATTTGTCTCAGGCCTAAGATTTTTTAAAGAAATAAACCGAAAAGAAAAATTCAATTACCTGTTAGATCAATTTACAAAGCTGTGTCACATTTCTTTGTCAACAGCCTTCCTTCACCTGATGCTGGCTGATTGCTGTCGACTCAGCATGAAATTGATTTACAACGCTTCATCTCACGACGATGCAGACCTGCATTTTCCGGTTATCGTTAACCTTGAGGCTGATCACCTAATGAGCAGCCGAAAAAACCTTGTTCCCTTGTTACCACAGACTGGAATCGCCTTCCTGGTTTTAGAAAGAAGCAGAAGCGATTACACGTGGAGAATTGTGAAGTCTCTCTTCGCTACTTGGCCAGTCTTAATCCTCATACTTGTCTTGTCACTGCTTGCAGGAATTGCTGCCTGGTCACTGGTAGGTCTTTTTCTATCCTTTGCGGTTATGAATCGAAATTTTGTATTTTGGGACGTGCAAATAAGAGAACAAATCATACATTACAAAAGCCATTGTTATGAATCAAAAAAAAAAAAAAAAAAAGAAGAAATTTTAAAAAAGGATAAAAAAAAAAAAAAACCATGAAAAATGCAATTTTTTTATCTTCCATTTTACTTTTTGTTTCCACACCAGGAGAAATGGAGGAACTCGGACAACTTTCCTCCCATGTTTACTAAGGGCGTCTGGGAAGGTTTCTGGTGGGCTTTTATTTCCATCACAACGGTGGGGTGCGTATATATCATTGAACATTATTGTGTAGATGATACTTCGTTTCCTTTGTTAGCTGAAGCTGGCAGATATTTGACATGATCCAAAGATAATAGTGATGAGGTTGAAGACAATAATGGATGGGTTGAGAAGATATAATGAAAAGATAATAGTGAAGAGGTTGATGATCTAGCATAGTAGAAATAGTAGTTGGCATGCCCATATGTTAGCTCATCGGATGACTCGAACTGTTTTTGTTGTGCTTGTTTTTATCAACTCCTTTGATCATATTTGTTTTTTAATTTTACAACAGCACATATGAACCACCAGTAATTATCCTGTCAAACCTCTCGAACGTACAAACTCATAACAATAGTATTCCTATTTTTTGTCAAGTCTACACAAATTACTGGATGACAGTTTCGAATCGTTCCTATTGCTGCAAAAGAAATTAGGATAATGAGTGAAGATCATTCACCTCACGCAAGCCTCTTGAATACACGTGCTTAAAACGATTTGATTTTTAACATTTCAAGCTATGGAGATCGCTACCCAAAGTCAGTTGGAGGTCGCCTGTTTGCAGTGCTGTGGATTTTAATAGGAATGTGTATCATATCTATCTTAACTGCAACATTGACTTCTTCCATGACAACTTTTTCCCTGGAGGCTAAAGTCAAATTACCCGGAACCAAGGTAAGAAAAGGGTGACATTGCAATTCTACACTTCCGGAAAAACGAGAGATAGTGGAAAGTTATATCAATTTTATTGCAAGCCGTTCATTACTGCGCCTCACGTAATCAATTCTGGAGACAAGGGAACCAGAAACTGATTATTAAACACGAATAACGTCGAAGACATGAACTAGATGCCTTCTGAGCCGTAGTTGTTCTGTTTCCTACGTGACGGCATGGCTGACATTCGTTCCATGTGGACACGGTGACTATATCGAGGGATTTCCACAGCCAACTATCTAATAAATTTATCATGACGTAATATGTCTGTGAGCCTAAAAGCGTAAGATGTGTGGGGAATCGGTTGAAACATGATGTCTTTCGAAAATAGTGAAATAAGGCTCAGAGTGTAAGTAATGCAAGGTTTAATCAAGTTAAGGGCTAAATGTGCAACGGAAAATGTCAACAGAAACGTTTAGCAACAAACGATGAGCGAAAAACATATTTCTTGAGTAATCTCGAGGGTTATCGAAGAGTATTTTAAGTTATTTTAATGTAATTCTAATCTGCTAATGGTCGCTTCAGATCTTTATAATGAACCAGATACGTACACAGCTAATTTGAAAAACTAATCCTAAACTGAAATTATTACTGCAGATATTTGAGGTTTATTCATACATTCATGTAAAGAACGCTCTCATTCGTCCTGATCGAGCGTGGTGACCACTGATGAAAATTCAAAGCAAAACATTAATTATTCTTGTATAGATATCAATAGTTCTTTAAAAATGAACATATTTGTATATTGTGGCTAACTGACCAGGTGGTAGTCCTTGTTGGTTCCATTGAAATGGTTACGGGAATTCAACATCAGGCCAGTCTCACACGTAAGTGCTTCATCGCTTTGAAACCTTTTCTTTTTTTGTAACGTTTGATAACAAGTCGAATGAGAAAAGGCAAGCTTTCAAACTGATAAAGGTGCAGTCTGTCTTTTTCTCTGGTTAATAAAAAATAACTATGTTTAATCTTGTTTTCTTAGGTGTGAAAACAGCTGCTGATATTCATGAACATTTGGAGAGTGGTAAATATGAAGGTGATTTGCAGCCTGCCACTGTTCTCAGATCGATCCTTTAGTGATAAGGGAGCAGTGTGGTCGGGTAGCTAAGGCACCGGACTTGTTAGCCCTCCACCCTGCTATGCACTGGATTTGTTCTCGGTTGCCCTGAGTTCAACTCCTTGGCCGCACTTTGCAATCAGCCAACTGGTCTGCCTCCTGCCAGTTGGGATTTTTAAACACCTGTTGTTTATTTACAATTTGTTTTATTGACCCTAAGCCTCTTTCGTGGAGTGGTCAATAAATGTTATTATTATTATAACTATTATTATTATTATTATTATTATTTTTATTAATAGTTTTCAACATTATGGCTTAATACTTCTTGATATGGTATTATCAAAGAAGGACTTTATACGTGAAAAGGCACTCGATTTATAGCGTGTCACGAGCTTGGAACAATGGAAAAAGGCTGAGCATCTGTTGGTGGTCAATAAAATATATTTTTCAAGGAGAACTAAAATAGTTTCCTTCTAGTTTTCTGCACCTTTTTTGATGGATCAATGCAGCCCTGTTGAAATTTGTTGCTTATTTTTCAGCTTCTATATTTGATGGATCAGTGCCACCATATATTTCATATGTCAAAGAATTTATTAACTACGTTCAGGCTGCGAAGGGATTCGAACCCGCTGCAACTGAAAATAATTCAGAAAAACATACCACTCCTCGCAGTTTCTTGCAGCCCACCTGCGAGTATCATTTCTTTACTTATACATTGCCCGCAGGTCAAAATACCATTAATTTCATTTGATAATAATAATGAATTATTCTGTGACAGGGGCTCTGATGGATGCTTATCTCTTAGCACATTTCAAAAGAAATCATCCATCAAGGACTCGTAAATTTAAAGCTCAAGAAGTTTTTCAGCAGAAGTATTTGGAATACGGCGTTCGCGTTAAAGATCCAAAGTTGGCCGAGTGTCTTCGCGAAAAGAGGTTCACCCAAGAAGCAGAATGGTATGAACACGCAGAAATACTTCTGCAGCAATCTCTGTTGGTAAGTATTGTTCTCTGAACTTATATGTATTTATACCCATTTATCATTAATTTTTTCAATCAAATTTTGGTAGCAAAACATGTGCGCCGACTTTTCCGTAGTTTCCGTTTATGGCGACTGAACTGGTTTCTGTACCATATGCCATGCTATAAGTTTGTGGTTTAGCAGCTTCATGGCCTGCGCAGTGAAGTTGAATTTTTCACCTTAAGTTCATTTATAGATTTATTTTGTAAGCAAAACTATTTTCTAGACAGACTGGGGTGTTGCGTGGATGGGCAAGTAAGACATTGTGCTCATCATTGCTAAAAAATTGATTAAATTAGATAAATCCCCCGAGGTTTCTAATCCATCTCTATCTCTCCACCTTAACAAATCTTTAGTTAATAATAATAATTATTGTGCAAAATTTGTCCTAAATCGTACCCTTTACAATGTTAACTTCTTTACTCCTAAGGATGAATTTGAAAACAGGGACGGAAACAAAGTCAACTTATTCGACCCTGATGGTGTCCTCTATTTTCCGTTTCTCTTTACATGCTTGGGAGTGGCTGCCCTGTTATTGTTGACCGGTGGAGCTTGGGACTTGTGTCGTAAAATCAATCACCGAATGAAGAAAAAAGGTTCGACTCTTTTCAATAAGTGCAGAATGTCTAAACAAGCGTCATACAAATCATAATATATGATATATTATTCTGGTCGTGTGCAGTAATCTTTTTCATTGAATGCGATTATATGAAATTAATATGTGTGAACCGCGGGTTAAGAAATGAATATGGAAGCGATCCGCTTAAGCAGTGGCGAAATTAAGGCCTAAAAAAAAATTCAAGCCCGTACGGAATTTGATTCCATGACTTTTGCGATACCGGTGCAGTGCTCGACCAGTATTAGTGCGAAGATCGCTTTCATATTCATTCTTAAACCGCAGTTCACATATTTTATTTTAATACATTCACAGTCACTGATTCGTCACTTCACGGCTTTATAACGAACCAAAACAGTGACCAGCTCCTAGTTGGCTTGTTAGCTTAGTTAGTAGAGCACTGCACCGGTATCGTAGGGGGGGTCGTGGGTTCAAATCCCGTGCAGGCCTGAATTTTTCAGGCCTTATTTTCACTTCTACTTATTATAAATAGAGTTCATTACTGCGAAGATCGCTTTCACTTTCAATCTTTTTAATTATACCAGTCTTTGGGATCATTCATTTTACTCGTAGAATTTTCGGACCTTCTTCATACAATATGAATTTCAATTTTTTTAAACCATCCCGTACCTTCCCTATCGCAATCTCCTTGTGTCTCTGAGACTTAGGATCCAAATAAATGCCTTCCATTAGAGCTTCTTAGATGTAACCTGCCGAAAAACGCGGATAGGAAATTTCACGTAATAAGGTATTTCTTTAACCTGTACATATATTCAAGTATGTCACTGTAAGGTTTAACCCTATTGATCGTCCGTGCTCCATTTTAGGCTTGACTAAATCTAACATTTTTGTATTTCTCTTTTTTTTTTAAAGGATTTTTAAACTTCTCTTAAGTCTTCAAGTTATTGAAGCAGTTGTTGTTTGCCGATCTGAGCTAACAATAATTATTACCTCCCACAGGGAGAAAAGGCGATTTTTCTATTACGTTGGCTAGAGCTAGTCTGATCACGGACTGCATAAACCAAGACAAGATGAACGATCTTGAGAGGAAGATTGAGGATCTAAATGAAACTTTCAAAAGTATAAAGGGTGGAGCAATCTTCGTATCTCCTCGTTATAACATGGAAACGACTGAAATAGTCTGAAGTTTGACAACAAACCTTCGAGAGCAGAGCCTGGTTCGATTGGACAAGTATGGACGATAACAATAGAAAATGAAACTGACTGGCTCGTAAAAATACGATAAAGTGAAGTCAAGGCTTTGAGTGCAATCATATTCATGACAGTAGTATCACATGATATGAAGAAGAATGGAAAAATATATCCTCTCTTGCATATTAACTAATCCTCAGACACAGGTAACTGATTTATCTATCTGTGATATCAAGTTTATCCAATGCCCGTGACATTATTTGACGTTCCTGCTAAGGAGCGTGCCAAATTTTTGTGTGAGATGCCCATAAAGGTTCACAAGCGATGATGTTCAACTACCATGCAGTTCCTCACTAGAAGTAGACCCTATTACATTATGATGTGAGATTTCCATCGCGTGGCAGTTGAGGAGTGCGGAGCCTGAATCAGCCATTACGCATAGCGGCGAGAGCACATAATCCTTTTCTACTAGCATTTATGTACTGGTCGTTCAAAACTTAAAAGCGGGACAGACTGGTGTTTTTCTTTCATTTAGTTTTCTAGCCGCGCGCACTGTTGGGTTACTCCCCCCTTTTCACTGTATATCACGGAATAGATAGCGAGTAGCGTAATCAATAAGATTTCAGTATTTGTGATAGAACGCCGATAGCTTTATGTTAAAAGTACAAGAAGTAAAAGAAACCATTATTACGCAAAACTGAGTGAGAGCAACACAGCATGCTATGACTCTTATGGTGTTACGAGTAAATACTACGAAAACAGCCAGTAACGTAGACGTACTAATATTTAATAACTTATATATTAAAGAAATAAAAAAGATCCATCATTCTCCCTGACAAGGCTAATTTTTTGCCCGTCCATTGCTTTGTTGCTTTGTTTGTTTGCTTACTCGCTTGACTTGTGACGTACCGAGGCCCGCTATCATTTCCATCTTACAGCGGATTTTCTTTGTGAACGGTTCGTTTTCTTTTTGTTTGTGCGGCTTGTCAAGTTGTTTTTAAAATTGAGACGTTCATATGTTAATTTGAGCAAATTTGACGACAATATGTCGAAAGGCTATTCGGATCCTCGAAACGTGGTAAGAAGTAAATTGCTATACATTTTAATGGTGGATATATAAAAATTACATACTATTTTGGAGCATACTCCTATTTTACCGTCAACCCGTCGGAATAACTTGCCTGTGTGATTGCGCCCACCAAATAAATGTCGCTAACCACTAACCGCTACCGTTATTCTAAAAGACGGTGACTAGACTAAACCTTAGCATAAATGTTGACATTTACTGAAAAAATAAGAAAAGACATAAGCTAATAACTCATCAACATATAAAGAAAATGGTTAACAAATTTTCTCACAAGGCGCTTCACTACAGCTATATTGAGTTAATTATAAAGAGGTTCATGCACATGTTGGTACTGGCACGCTGCACGCTGCACGCGCTGGGTATTACACATGTAGCTGAGTTTTCAATTTCATTCTGTTAACTGTGGACGGGCATTGACGAAGAACGTACCGTGGCGTACGAAAGGATACCAACTAAAATCTATTTTCGAACATACGAGGTACCGATTCCAAAAAAGAAATAAATAAACGATAAAAACTCATAGGGACAAGAATTAAACAATTTAGTGGCAAACCATAAGTGGACATATCTTTAAATAAATAGGACAAAAATACGGTTTCAGAGTCTCCCGCGGCAAATTCAGCGATGCTCGTTTCAGGTTTTAGCTCATTTAATAGCACTCCTCGGGGAAAAAAAAAACATCTGCCAAACAGATGAAGGAAAAATATAAGAATAGCTAAGTTAATGAAGTTCCCTGCATAGTGAATAGTTTTTAAAATCCTTTGCTTCGGCTATGCCGCTCATTTAGGCCTTTTTTTGAAGGCTTTAAAAAAATACTTGCTCTGGGCTTATTACCAGTTGTCATAGCTTCGAGGAAAAGAGGAAGTAAACTAAATGATTTGTTTTCGTAAATGATCTCCTCCACCTGCCGCACAAACTATATCCTCCGCATAGATCTGCCCACTCATTACCGGTAGAGTCTCTTCAATACACAATGCTGAACATCAAAGGGACAATGCCAAAAACCGACTTGGATTTTGAATGTTGCGGGAGAATTTTGAACCAGAGCAGAAACTGAGTAAGGTTTTTTAGCTCTAATTCTTTTATTTACTTTATTAGGATTTCGCTAATTCCTCAGCTGTTATGTGCTATGAAATAACTTTTATTCACGCCACAAGAAATCTAGCGAGGACATGGAGATGAATTTTTATTCCCGATTCAACGAACTTTAAAGAACATTTACCGCATTGATCAAAACATCATGGCGGACAAAAGCCGCGAACCAAGCCTTAATTCTCTTTCGCCTGGAATAGTTTTTGCTCACTTAATTTCTTGTATAAAAGTGAGAAATCGAAAAGCAATATAAAATTCATCAGCTCATTTTAAATAACATTCTTGGTTTATCGTTTTCCGGTAAAGTTGTCTATTAATCCGAGTTCTGGTTGAAAAATCATAGACTCCAACAGAAAAATGGTTATTAAAATGTCTCCTTATGTCATCTGTACTTTTCACACAAAGCTAATGAGGAAAGAAGAGAACGAATGAAAAAAAACATTGAAAAGGGAAAGCTGAATAAAGCCTGTAATGGTGCCAACTGAACTTAAACTTTGAAGAATGATCAGTCAGCTTTCTTCAATTTCTCAGAATATATACATATTATGATCTTGTACTTTCAGTTTTTAGTGACTTAGGTGGGCTCATTGATTTGATACAAATCTAATTGCGGAAGCGCCACGAAAGCCGTCGGTTCTGGTAGTTGTGTATGCGATCTCCGTTGCAGTGTAATTAGCGCTTCATTATTTATTACAGAAAACTAGCTGTTTGATAAAATCCAAGTGTAAATTGAAATTAGTGTTTTAGTTGACTACCAAAGTTTCTAGAATCGTTTTTCATGGACGTAAATAGTTAAACCAATCTGGAAAATGCACAGGTATCTCGACCTCGGTTAGTTAACTTAAGTGGACGTCACCACCTTTGATCCTAGAGAAAGGCGGAGCAAAAGGGGAGTGACAGGAAACTTTCTGAACCGTTTTCTTTCCTCTCGGCGAAGTGAATGGGTTAAATTTGTGGAGGGACGTGTTTTCATGTCTGCAAGGGTTGACTCATTTGATAAGGAAAGAGTTTGAGAAAATAATTACAATATGTCGATCTTACTCTAAGGTGGGTACGAATTCAGGAATAACAAGGCAACAAATGAATCCCGGTTCCTAGGTACAGAACTAAATGTGTCCAAATTCAAGAAAAGGAGATGTTTATACATATTGAAAAAAAAGATATATTAGTATAACTGCGCTGTTCGTTCACTGCTGAAGCACTTCGTTAGAGCTTTTGCCCCTCGATATAAGAATATCCTTCGTCAATGTCGACACTTTGTTAAGTCATGTACACCTCAGACATTTCAGTCTTTTTTTTTTCAAGAGAGCATTGGGCAAAAATCCATAACCAGTTATCCAAATGACTCTTAGCATAAAAGTGTTTACTTTCTTCATGTTCGACTTTAAAGGTCACATACATTTTAATATTTTTAAGACGAACCCTTGCCTATACGGTGTTATGCTTAAGCTTTTACAAATTTTTTACCTCTCGGTGTCGGTTTTTAACCTGTCAAAATACTCTTCCCATTCATGTATCGAGAAACCAGTATCAAACTAATAGAACTAAAAGAGAACCTTAGTCAAGTCTGATAAGCATGGAGCATAACTTGTCAAAAACATGTTTTTTTATTGCGCGATTCAGTTTCTATTTTTTAGGAAAAAAGATAGAACATTTTCGAGGTAAAAGCTACAAATTTGCCATGGCTTCTCTATCTTTCATTTTTTTGCAAATGAAGAACTCTTGATTTTGTTTTTAGTGTTGATTTCTCGCTGGTTGGGAAAAAATGCGTTTTAGAGCAAAATATAATGCGATTTGTCAATAAATCGCACGTTTCGGAGCCAATCAGATTGCAAGGATGATCAGTGATTTCAGCATAGCTGTTGTGTAGAGTTCTGGCGATCACAACTTTTCTGCCCCCACAAGGGTTCTATTATCCTGAGTCCATTAGGATAAAATGCTAGTCCAGTTTCCAACAATTTCTTTAACGTTCACAGTCCAAAATTCAGATAATGCTCTATCTCAGAGAAATCTTTCCGTCTGGCTCAAAACAAATCCTACACCTCTCAATAGAGTTTGGGCTGATTGAAAGATTCTTCGATTGTCCGAAAGAAGTCTGTTTCTAGTTATCAGTACTTTAGTAGCGTTAAGGTCACCGCTAAGGCCATATTCTTTTGTTTCCTAGGATATAATAGAGAGAGAAAAGGCATTGCTGCAGCGAAAAGTGCGGCGCCCACGGCTCATATGAATCAGACCAAAAGTTAATGAAATGAGTCAAATGTCGTGAATGTGTAAGGCTGTTGTGGTTAAAATCCGACTCTAAGACATGCGGTGGGAATTTTCTGTAGCCCGCAACTTATTTTAGCTTGTCAAAGAGATCTATCTCCTATTTGCAGCTTCTTATCTCTAACTACAGCACCATTCGGTTGACAGTAAAAGTTAATTAAAGAGCAGGTGTCCTAACCGCTGCTAATGTTATTGTGTATTTTATTTTAACGTAGGGTATTATTTATTAATGGCCTGGTAGATTGTGGTGTTTGAAAGGAAAAAATTTCATTTGTCGTCTGTTGCAAACTCAGCTGGATGCCGTCACTCTCACATTTCATTATTATCATGAATTTTTTTTACATTATTCTCCTTAATTCACTTACTCTACTTTCACTGCCGTTTTCCCATAATATTCACGAAATTTTGTATACCAAAAAATGCCGCCGAATGAGATCACGTGTCAAAACATCGAGGTAAGTTTTAAAACTACCTTACAGACTGAGTAAAAAATGTTACTCGCATAGTTGAGCCTTGCAATGATACCATCTGAGTCCAAATATTTAAGTTTTAGCATTGTCCTCACTGCTAAAATCCGAGTAATAAAGCCGAGTCAAGAGAATATAGCAGTTTATATTCCCTTGGCCAAGTGTAAGCTTTCCTAAAGAAAGGCAGGATGGAAGAAAATTATCCCATGAATTGAAAAATATAATTTTACATCATGGTAACTTCCCACTCCTCATCAAATTTGAATGCCTACCTTTAATTTCTTTACACCCATTACAAGATTTCTTCAAGTAGATAAGATTTTTTTCTTCAAAGTAATAATCTCTGTCTGAGCCATAGACCTCACGTTTTTCCTCGGTTTACTGAAAACGAATCTAAGAATTTTATTCTTCTCTCTCGCTTTGTTGAATTCAGTGTAATAAAAAGTGACTGATCAGTGTTAAAGGGGAACAAAGTTCCTTCCTCTAATATTTCAATTAATCCTTGTTTTCCTCGGTCACTAATGAATAATTCGAAATAGTACTTAGCATATTCATGTTTTTTACCAACCATTGTTTGGGTTTAAGGTTTTCAATTGAGATACAAGTAATTTAATTGGAGGAAATTTACCAATAAATTACTTGATATATGTAACCTATTTACTAGAGAGAGATCTAGCTGGAGCATAACACAGGCGCATGCTACAGTTTTTGTTAAACGTGCCCCCTTTCGTCATACCTTGGAGGTTTCGACATTAGCCGTCGGGGAAAACATCGCTAAGAAAGTGAGTAACAGACTGCTGAGAAAATTTTGATCGACAAATCCGACAAAGGCCTTTTTATGATGATTTTTAAGTTAACCAAAATGATCTTTAATACTTTCGGTTACTTTGTTCAACTGAAAGCATAGATGCTAAAGTTGCGATTTTGATTTAAAGCAGAGGACGTGTTGATGAAATAGAATCCGAGGTCCATAATCTATAGATATCTTTGTTATTTCGATAATGCCAAAAACTAAAACAAAACAAGTCTCCTTTAAAAACACTTCATTTTGAATATGCAATCGGGTCGAACTCCGAAGTAGGCACAGATCATTGGGTTAAATAACGAAAACAGTAAATATAAAATTTATGCGCCTAGATAACATCTTCTCAGTTGTAGTATCCCATCAGAATATTGCTTTCTCCATCGATTCATTGATTTTATCATCCAATCAAACATAGACTTGAGTACATATTACAACTAAATCCTAAATCCTAAAGCCTTTTTCTTTCATACTTTTTCACAAACACATCTTTCATTTCACATGATGCAATTCGGTTGCTAAAAGAGGAAAATTTTCTTAAACCCCCGGTTAAAAATTGCTTCTTAAAATTTTTAATTTCTTTTATTTTCGTTCTCTTAAGATCCTGAGAACCGATAACACCAATTTTAACTATTATCCGTCAACGTTGAAAACGAAAAATCAGCTTCATCCATGCGACATCATGGACTTGAGTGGATGCAACAATCTTTAGTTTCTCGTTAAAAACGTCTTTAGATTTACTTCCGCAATATCGAGTTTTCGAGGAACAGTGGCAGCAATACCGGAAATCTTCACGACAGATGTATACAAAGTAAGCGAGCTGAAAGTGAAAGTTACCAGATTTTAGACAAAAGGTCCATGAAATGATTCTGAATGAAGAGCAGATTTAAGCAATAAAACAGCGTGCTTATACTGGTAAAGTTTGAAAGAATAAGTTTTATATCTTGAACAGTTACACGAAAGTAAATTTTGCAATTAGAGTGTTTTTGGACACTAAACACGTTTGTTTGGAACTGTATCACTACAAACCATCAGTTTTATTTCTCCTTCTGTTGTTATTGCTCGACAGGTAAGTACGAAAATTTTCCAAGTCAAAGGCGAGAAGTGCTAGGTTCAAATAGTGGAGTCTTGTTGTATTTTGCATAGAAACTATAATAATCGTCGCCTGCTAGAGCTGTTTCCCTTTATCAAATTTACTACCTCTGTGCGTTCTTAATTGGCCGGACTTGGCCTCTCATCTCTAAGGAAAATCATGTTCGGAATCAAATATGTAGAGCATTAGGGTTAGGATATTTTATGGATTTAGGAAGTTTGACCTCTTCAAGGTCAATAAACAATGTAATAACTTGAAGTTGCTCTTAGACAGCCATAGAATCTAGAAAGTGGTGGAATCGAGTACTCAGACCTGACTTGATTTCACTGATTTCATTTCGGCAACCGATTTTAATTTACGCTGATTACTGAACAGATGCAAATATGGCCGATGAATCAGACAAGTTTGCCGTCAGCCAGTTCAATTAGTATACTATAAAACCCCTAAGGCCCTCGTTCTTTGATTAATTTCTTGTAAAGGTTTAATTCCAACACGGACATGTCTCGATGATACCTTAAAACTGTGATTTATTTGACTAAAAAATGAATAAAAACTAGTTGGTCTCAATCCACTGCCTGTAGAGAGAGAGACGGACATAGATGGCCGTCAAAATATTACCAGCGAGGTCGGGAGAGGCAGTAAAATCAAGTCTTTAGACACATTATGAATTCAAAATCTGGTCACGAAATCGCTGAGATTCAGATGAAGGAAGCTCGCCTCGATGCCTTAAACGATTGTCTTGAGGTGACTTTGCCGCAGCAGACTTTAGGCTCAACATTCTGATCGTTATCATTAGTCATACAGTCATGAATCGATCGATGAACAAATGAATATGGATCTGACTCTTGGCGATTTTACGCTATTTATTTCGTGATAAAATAAGTCACTCGGGGCTGCCAGATGAGATCATTGATATCAAGGGAGTTCCTCACCAGAGGAAAATCATCTGCTGCTAAATCACGAGGTTGTTCTCTAAGAGTGGCCGTTTTTCCGCCAATATCGCCCAAGGCAGATATGATCGGTAGCCTTCAAATTAATCTTGGTTTACACCGATCCTACATTCTAAATGGACAATGGATTAATGTTTTCTTTATCAGGAAGGCGTCAGAGTATTTTAAAGATTTGGTGTCATGGAAATGTGAATTACTCTTGGAGAGGAGCTCAACAACTCAGTACTTTTGGTGAAATTGAACGTGATACAACTGTTGAACAATACAGGTGAGGAATTTTCTTTTTTTCGTTTTGTAAAATAACTTCTCCCTCAAAGTGCTCTCGTTTGAGCATAAGACGGGAATTTAGCTAGCATTTAATTTTTTTTTCCGTAAATGAAATGCTTGTTGTAAGTAATGACTGAAGAGTGAAGCTGTCAATTAGTCGCTTTAGGCTGTTTTAGTTCAGATTTTGAGTAAGTACTTCACTGAGCATCTGGAACCCCTCCATCCTTAGCATTCAAGCAGGTGTAATTGCCGATTGGGAGAATTAAGAGAAGTAAAAGGTTTTACCGAAGTTTTGAAGACATCGCCACTTTCTCCAACAACTGATAACAACCGGTTATCGTTGAAAGTTTAGATTTAGAAATATATCTAAGTCATCCGTTGATATCGACCTCTTGCAAAGAAATATATCAAGGATATTGGAGCTGAGGAGAGTTTTTAAGTCAGAAATATAATGCTTGATCAAGCTATCTGCTACAGATCTTCTTCGAGAGTCGTTGCTTCTCATAGCAACAAAAAAAAACGCATTTTCTTTCGTCTCCTTCGGGAAGACTAATTCAAATGAAAAATCGATGAAAGCAGGTCACCGGCCTAACCTAGACTTTCATCGGTAGATTCTATAAAAATAATGGGTTGGTGACATATGGCTCAACTCCAATATACCATATCTACGAATATCATGTTTTACTCCAACAAAATTTCCGCTCTCGATTTCCTTTCAACAAAAGTAGACGAGCTGTTGTCAAAGATGCCGCCACTTATGATAGCGACTTTGATGTTTAGAGCGCGCCTCGAGCTTCAGGTGACATTTCCTGTTCAGTTAAAAATCGCCACAGGATAATGGATTTTAAGCTGTCTCTGCTATTCGTGCTCTTATTGTTTATTGATAGTGTTTGCTTCATGTTATGTGAGGTCAACCTTGATAACAAATTATAAGGACATCTTGGTCTCATGGAACTTTACAGAAATCCTTTTAAAATAGGATGATAACGAGATAGAGGCAGTTTTGCGAGGATTTTAAAAGCAGTTTACTGACAACCTGAAACTTTGCACCTGAGGAAGCAGCGTTTTGGGGAATTGAAGTACTGCACTTTTCGAGCGACGAAGTCAAATCAAAGTCGAAGTAACCACAGCGTCCAATCAGAACATAAGTAGCTATTAAGAGGAATCGACGAGAGCTTAAGTCCTCAAGCACAGGTAAAGGGAGGTGATTAAATTGTAATTGGTCAGGATTGTGTCGTGGGTCTGATTGGTTGAAACAGCCAAAGTTTTTTAGATCAATCATAAATCGAAATAAGAGAACACAAATGGAACCCAGGCTTATACATTGCACTCCATAGGAAATTGCCTTAAGGTGCTTGATCAGATTGCCCCGAGAGCTCGGTTTGCATATCTGCATTGAATTCATGCAAAAAGTAAGAGTAAGTTTTTTTTCTCAGTGGTCAAGTTTTTAAGTGA
This sequence comes from Pocillopora verrucosa, assembly GCF_036669915.1. NCBI lineage: Eukaryota > Metazoa > Cnidaria > Anthozoa > Scleractinia > Pocilloporidae > Pocillopora > Pocillopora verrucosa. Next base: position 13,464,748 of record NC_089319.1, on the reverse strand, counting down.
ATGGCGCTAAAAAAATCAGCAATTGGGAGAGCATTCTTGAGCACTCAGAATAAAAAGGGAGTCTGGTCAAAAGTGGCTCAAAGCCATAAAATTCCAGGGTTTGCATAAATTTTGGGAAATGGAGCCAAACGTTTCCCTTTTGTGTTCATGGTAATTGGTCCTCTTTGCCACGTTTCATACTGAAAGTTCTTTTGAACTCTGGATGTGCCTTTGGAGCAAAAGAGGATAATAATCATAAAAATAAAGAATGAAAAAATAAATCGTCACCGTTTTGGAAAGAAAATTAAATTTCAAGTTCTAAACATCACCTTTTATCTGTAATCACCGATACATTTGTGGTGACTATGACTGTTACGCAAATTTTAATGAGAGAATTCTTCGATGCATAGAAACAGAAGCATGTAACCTCTGAGTTTTGTAATTTGTGCCAGTCTATTGGTTGTCTACCTTTGTCCAAGAGAACCATGTTTTGGCGAGTGTTTTTGAATATTTGTCTATTACTTCAGGAACTTGAACAAAAATATACGACGTGCCTCAGTAATAATTTGATTTTTTTATTATTTCGAGGTCTTCAAGTTATATTCGGCAGCCCCTAAAATCTCAAATAAAACGCAATCATAATTTGGGAAATTCAGCGTGTTGTTTTTCACAGCATGTCATCGAGATGTGCATATCATACTTTCCGAAGTTTAATCTAACGTGGCATAACTGGGGAATCTGTCTACCTAGCCTCTTAGACAAAAAATGGCTGAAAGAAGGCGGTAAGTGTCGTTTATTTGTACTGATGGGACCCCATATGAGTTTAAAAATACTCTTAGGAACTTGATGGGATTTTGGTCCTTTAGCCTTGCAGATAAACGTTCAAATGCATACTTTTCCACGAGGTTTTGTCGAGTTAACCAAAGGTTTAGGCTGACGAGTTGGTAAATATTACATTTGCATCTATGAGAGTCTGGTATTCAATTGAGTCCCATCTTTAAGCCTTACGTGCAGAAATTAGTAGCTACATTATTCACAAATTCAAAGTTGTTTGTTTATCCTGAAAACTAATATTAGTCACACAATGAATTCTATCGTCGTCGATCTATCTTATATCATTCGGGTGTTCCACATACAGATGCAGGACTATCGCAAAGTTTGGCAGGTAAATGATGTCCAAGTAGCTCAAAAGCTGGATATAGGAATCTTTTGGGGGGGCTTCTGAGTTCCACACAAAGACAACAGGGTTGGTTTTCTTTACATTTTGTGACTTCTTTAACCACGCCCGTGACTGTTACTTTTAAAACATATCTTTGTCTTTGATAACCGAACTCAAGATGTTCACCATCTTTCGTATCAGCTTCTTTCGTACAAGTGCTTTTCGACATTATTAATCCTGAGTATGTAGGAAGCTTGTCACATAATGAACCTCTGATGAGTCAAACTTGCCGACGAGTTCTGTCATAACATAGGACTATGACTGATACTGACTGAGGGTCGAATCCTTACGAGGATTGTTTCTTTTCCCGATCTGGTGACAAATAGTTAATGTATTTCCGTATATAGATTGTCAACGGTGCTTTTGCAAGCTAGTAAGCTTATTTCTATGAATGACACGGAATGTTTTTAAATCGCACGTAAACATTCACAGCATACGTGCATTTGAGCTTCGCCATCAAGATACAGGCTAGGTAGATTTAACAATTACCTGATCCAAAAACACTGAAAAAAGAACGATCGAGAAAATAACGATCTATTCGACGGCCCTCTGGCTGCAGGGCACTCCAGTTCAACCATTATTATTCTCAATGATCAACCAATGGATACATTTATTTCAGTGAATCTTTATATAAAAATATTACTGTTGCTTTGTCTAGTCAGTGAATATACTTCAGTATTGTTTCTGTGAAGAGGGTCATTTGTTTTTATCTATTTGAAGAACTTGTAGCTTTGCCTCTTCCCGTTGAGCAATGATTTTAAGGTTTGAAGGAGATGAGTATTAGATCCACGGTAAGATTATCATCTCCAAGTGAAAATCAATCAAAAAGCTTTTAACTCTGAAAGAAATTTGATTCATTCGATAAGTGCTGATGCCAATAAAGCCGATAGTCTTCTGATGCAAATAAAAATTAACAATGTTAACGTGAATGACACAGAAGAAAAACGAGAACGCATTATCTGATCACTTTCCAACTGAAACAAATTTAAAACATGGCGGAGACGAATTTAAGTGCAGACTCTTTTAAATCATGTTTGGTCTTGCATTAGCAGTGTTTGAACGGGTTCTGAACCAACATGAATAAAGCGCAAGGTAAGGTAAATATTATTTCCTTTTAATACGTGTGTGTTTACTCAGCAGTTATTAAAGCGTACTTGTGTATACGTTCAGGCAGTCGGAAGACTACTCATTTGTAAAACTAGTTTCTCTTGCTAGCACGCATGCGCAATCAAAATGAAGGTACGCCTCAAATTGAAGCTTAAATCAATAGATCGCACCGGCGCCAAACACAAATTATGTGGGTTTTTCATAGTTACAAATTCAAGGTTCAAGATTATCCCCAAATATCTTTCTTTCTTTGTTCCTTTCTGCTCTTTGATTTATGACCTGAATGAAACAAATGATAAAACTCGGCTTTCCCAAGTTCAACATCGCCCTCGTTGTCTCGATCTTCTTGACATAAGTTACTCAATTTTCAATTGAATTTTGTCAATATGGAAATCTGGGATTGAATTTAGCTACCGCAAACAAATAACGGCTCATATGATGCTGTTTAGAGTCTCGCACATTTCTTTGCAATACCACCCTGGGTTGCCTCGCAGTTTTAAAGTGATGTCGAAAAGTGGTGGTACAACGTGCAATGAAGTATTCGCAAGTGTCCTACAAACCTCTATCCGAGGCAAAAACGTGTTTCGAAGTATCCTGCGTCGTTGATATTCATGTTGATTGACCGTGTTAATATTGACTAGGATTTACTCTTTAATGCTTGTTAACGCCACAAATGAAAGTAATTCTTGATCTCGCACGCGGAGTGCAGCCCGCAGAATATTGTCGCGACAAGCTTAAATGAAGTGTTGACATTTATTTTGATCTATTTTCAGCGTAAACCTCTTCCCTCAAAAGTAATCCGATCTAACCACTCTAATCAATTTAACTTTAAATACTTTAGTGGCAGATATACGAATTTCCTATCGTGCACTCGTCAAAAAAACATACTTCATTACAATTTTTGACGAAAAGTTCAATCTACATCCGGCCTTCTCTCGGTTTCTGGACGAGATCACATGGAAACTGTCTTTTGATTCTTTTCCCTGAGTACACAAAAGGAAGAACTTTGTAAACCTCATTACAGGACTGTTTACTTTGGTGTAATTATCGACTTTCGGCTCTTTTCCATGGACAAAAATTAGGCCAATAGGGTAAACAAGGAAGACAAACACTAAACAGATTGATCGCTTTAAGAACCTGCTAACACAAAAGCTTTCAAAATGATTTCTAGTCAGTGTTTGCGGATCATTTTGTTTCATGAAAGCAGCTGTAATTTTCCGGTGATGTTTTTAATGGAAACCCTATCAGGAAAACCCAAGAAACGTACCCAACAACGAATTATTTTTCAGCAAAGGGTGAGTCGTTTTAGAACAGAGCTTGTGTTCGTTTTGATTCCTAGGGATACCAACATGATTCATGAAGTTCACCTTTAAATGCGCCTATTTGGTCCAAAGCGACTTAACTATTTGTTTTCCTTCAAATGAAAACCAGCATTTATCCCATTATGTAACATGACCGGAAAAATTACTTTGAGTTTAATTAGCGCAGGTTTTGTGTTGCTGCCAGTAACCGTAGAAGACTGTGGCTAATAGTTTTTAGACCTTTGTAAATTAAAAAAACATCTTTGTGTTTCAGAAACGGAAGGTTTGGATTACATAGGAGAAAAGAGAGTTAAGCCCGCAAGCTTAATCTTCGCAGATAAAACGCTCTTAATAAAATACGGGCAGAAACCAAATTTTATCGGAAAATTTCTGATAAGTGACAAGGAACGACATCCATTATGCTTCTTGGGTGGTTGTTGTTGCTCAGGACAGGCTTTTCAACTCATAACTACATTGAATATCAGCAACTCTACAGGAAGATTCCAACTACAAAAAAAATGATCTGAATTCGTTGAAATGTAATATTTGTTATTAGACTCAAGACTGGATTACAAATGATTGAAAACCAAAAGAAGAAATTTGTTAAATATTCATGCTCTTGACACTTATAGACATATTATAGACAAGAGAATCCATTTTAATTATTGTGAACACACTAACCTGATGCAGTCAAAACAGAACAGAGCATCACTGAACAACTATGGGAGGAAACCACATTGACTCGCAGAAAAAAGTAAGCAAGGGCTTGTAGAACTGGGTGAGTCACTAAAATGACAGTTGTTTATGTTGGTCAAGGCCCACATGAAAATTAACCAGAATCAAAAATGATTGCGATTTCCTTTTTCCGCTTTGAATCCGTCTTGGCGCCAAAGCGAAAGGCATTTTGAAGAGGAAACTGATCGAGTGAAATTGATCAGCCCAACTAGAAATGAACGACATGAAACAATATATCGATAGCTAAATACGCTGTAATTTCTCCGTAAACACTCTCCAATGTAACTTATCTTTATTCATGTTTATCTTACTCCAAGTACATGCCACAAAAACGGTATTTTTCAGCGGGTTTCACATATTTCATAAAAAATAAAACACGAAATGCATGTATGCAAACCGCAGCGGTAAAAACAATCCTGAGTGTTGAGTAGATTACTTTTAACTGTCTCCTCTGGTTAAGAACCACTAAATGTGCAGTGATATTCGCTAGATCATATTATTCCACTTACAATTTTGTCGTTATTACCTTCATGACGTTGTCACTCGAGGACAATACCGAAATTTAACGAGCCCAACTTTTCACTCTCTTAGAGCCACTTAAGTTCAATAGCCGCGGGCCCTCAACATGTTCATTATTGATGAAGATCTTGAATGAAACCATTTACGTTTGCCATAAAAATCATAGTCAATTCGCTCTTGAAATAGAACGTCAACAAATAACTAGTAGAAAATACCGCCCTGAAAAAATTACATGACAATAATCTCCTCCAGATTATGAATGTAGAGGAGATTTGCATAATGACGAGAATATATGATCCTGCTAAAATTATATTTTGTTTACTTCTAGAAAGCACCATAGAAATATTAGATCGATAAGGTGATTGCAACTGAACATTGTCGAATGATGACACTTTTTCAATTTATCAATTTTATAGAAATATGATAAAGCACCCCTATTCATAGGTATCAATCAAGGCATTTTCAGCGACAATATGCGAAATCTCCTCAGTTTTGATATTGATGCTCGTCTGGGTAGTAACTGTGTAGAACATTTTCTAAACGCGGGAGACACCTAAAGAATTAATAACATTCAGATGTTTTGTAGTGATGATTAATGTCGACAAGTCAAGACAAGTTTATAAAGAGCGTAACTGATATTCCCAGGGCATTCCAATTTCCAGCGCGTTTTTACATTTATTATTGAACATCTCGAATCTTTTTTCAAGCTGAGTAATTAGTCACCTGCTCTCAAATGGCAGGACATGCCGGAAAATGGAAATCGTGATGATAATTAAACATTCGAGCTGTCACTCACTTCCAGTCCAAGGAAACTGAAACTGGAGAAGCATTTGCTTTCATTTATTTGAAAATCTACAACAATGGCAAAACAAAACCGTAAGCAACGCACTGGGAAAACAGGTTTTTAGTAAATCTTAGTTCTTGTTGTTATTATAAATAAGTTTTCTTTTTTATTTTATTCACAGTTTTTCATCAGAGTTGTTAAAAATAAATGGAGCCCTGACTTTTCGAAGAAATACGAAGGGTTGAATTAAGATAATATTTTTGGGGTTCCTTGAATGTGCATCGACCTGGATATTAAAAATAAGGTTAGCAACATAAACCACGAAATGGAGAGAAGTGCAACATTTTAAGAAAGCGTTTATTTTACAAACGTACCAGCCCATTGTGGGATCGAGGTAGCTTGATCTATTTAACCACCAAAATCAGATTCAAATTTTTTTTCTGTGAGATAGACTGCAGTGTCTCCGTTATTAAAGACTTCGTCATACTTTTCAGTATCTAATGAAATTACTGCAATTATTGTAATTTTTTTGTTGTTAACGACTGGAATCTTGGACGATTCCTGCTCTATTGAATTACAAATATTTGCTGACGGTTAAGCGTTTGCAGTACAATAGATGGTAAACACGCAACTTAAGCGGAGAAATCTCATCCAAGTTTCAACATTTAACGTAAATATGTCCTAGATTTGACCGTGAATTGAAAATGTGTCAAACATGAACAAAAAAGCTGGTCAGGTAAAACATATTATCATCTAATCGACGATGTTGACAATTCATTATCAAAAGGAAGGACTGAAATATGGAACTTGTATACTGCTACCGGCAGGCTTTGCTGTTGGATTCATGAAATGGAAGATTCGTTCAGTCCATGGTGAATTTAAGGAGGATCTGAGTAGACCTTTTTTCTCTTTTTTTTTTTTTAAGGTTTGCAATTGTAAAAACCTCAGTGGTGTGCGGTAAATAGGGCGATGTAATTAAGTAAGTTATTAGATATCCCGTGGATAATATGGCGTTTGGACGCTTTCAGAAGCGAGTGATTTCCTGGGTTGTTCCAGTAGATTTGAAAAATTACTCTGCAGTCGATGCGGAAGGAAATGAGGCTATTTCGCTTTGTTTTAGAAATGTTTATCTTTAACGAGAAAGACAACCATTTAGACCGTTAACAGAAGTCTGCAATGCTGTTTAGAAAGAAAATTCGCGTCCGAGTAAGCGCATGTATCTTTTATCTTTGACACTTGTTTATGATTTGTGGAGAGCGACATGAGAAGCTCTTTATGATTCATTATAGATTCCTAGCTTTATTGCCCTTAGACGCCGCAATTTACAGTTGATGGAAATTCGCGACCTACAGAAGACTTTAGAATGACGAATGAAAAAAGTAACATGAAATCATTTTACAATGTTTGATGTTTGTTGATTGAATCAAATGCCGAAAAAAAAAATCGATTAAGTCCGTTCATCCTGCCAACGGGGTTGTGAAGTTCTAGAACTGAAGAAAAAGAATCCAGGTATCTTTGTTCTTTCTTTTAAACTAGACATTGAAATATCAATATGACGTCAAATTGCAGTATCAGAAGAATTATGGCAAAAAAGATAAATCAAACAGGATAAAATACTCTTTTGAAAAGAGGTAACCAAATTATAGACACAAAAAAACAGTTCTGTCATGGAAAAAGTATTTAAATACGGAGAGACCCTTGAAGATTATTGTCAGTGTCGAGTAAGTATTTGAAATGGCACAGTTCGAAAAGCGTTTAACTTTCGCAAGTGGTTTTATTCAAGCAATATTAGTTCCAAAAAAGCTCGTTTTTTTTTCATGGTCAGTCAGTTCTTTTGTTTATATAATTTAACAACGTATTTCAAAACAACGAATCTTTTGCACATTCCCCACAGCTCTATTACCGAATTCGTACTGGGAGAACATCTTATTATAGCTGTTAGAAAGAAAAAATGATTCATCCCTTAAAAGGCGAATAATAAGTTCGAAACTGAATGATGTTATCATTTCTTAATTGACATCAGTCAAACTTAATCCTGATGGAAGGCTCATCGCTTACCCGCTGGGTTGAAGGCGTTTGAAAAGCTTCACCTTCCAGTAAACATTCTTAGAGGCAGTAAAAAGTAAATTTCTATTGGTCTATGAACAGAGCACTGAATGTTTTGCAAGCATAAGTCCTTTAAAAGACTTGTTTGAAAAACATTATACAGCAGTACTACAGTGGACAAGTTACTTTACACTGGAATACTGTAAGTAGAGTTTCGCGGAGACTCGTCAAATTGAATCTAGTAACAAATGCTTGTAAGTGTCTGTATACTGATTGCCAACGCAAAGTTTCATACCGTTGGAAGGTCGCCACATGTTTATGGAATTAGCTCCCATGATGTTTTAGAATTAATGAAGCCCCAAAACTGTAAACCTAGAGTTGTATCGGGCCGACTCTGATCCCTACAGTTCAGCTGGTATTTCAAGGTTCTTAAGCTGATGATTTCGGCTTTAAATACGTTTTAAGTCTTGAAATTATTTGCAGGGTTAAATGTTAAGCTTCTCGAAAGTATGTTACAAACATCTTTCGTGGAATATTAAAATAGATAAGAATCCCTAAAGGACGTGAGGCTCAGTACAGAACTTCATCTTGCTGTTTGGGAAAAGATATCCGATCAGTTTTTAATGAAGCTTGAAGCCATTCACCAAATTTAGGCACATAGAGAAATATATTTTTTTCGGCTCAGTGATTACTAGACGCTTGTGTGGACACAAGCCAAGATTGCTTCCTTTCAAGAGCGTAACACAGCAATACAAAATAAACATTTGTTACTTATTATTGAGTCTGTTGAGGTCACCCATACATAAATTCACTTACTATGAGGGGCTATACATTACAAAACTTGAATAAAAACCTTTTTTGACGCTGAAAAAAACCATTTTCAACGTTAAGATTTCCTGATTGGCGGCTGGGACGGGAGTGTTTTTTATGATCCAAGAGCGAAAGCTTCTCGACAGGAAATTCTTATTAAATAGAAGCTCATATTTTTGCCAATGGCAAAAGCATCTGCTTTGTTGGTCATTGATCAGATGCCGTCTCAGATCATACTCCATCGCACGTCAGAAAGAGAAAGTTAAACTTGTACCCCGCAAGAAGTGTGGAAACGATTATGAAACGTGCCAAATCTGCATTTCATTTTTTGCGGAAGGTAATTGAATCCGTTTTAGCGCGTGAAAGTCTCCCAGATAAAGCGACCTCATTAAAAAAACAAAAAACAAAAAACAAGGAAAAGACGATACGTTCTAAAAATAATGACTGAGATAACAAGCGGTGATATGCCCAGAATAACGACAACAAAGCTAAAATATTTGAAGAAAAACAAACTCTCTCTCTCTAAAAGTAGGTCAATTTCAGTGTACACAATATATCAGTAACGGTTTGAATCAAACACCATATAGGCACCACCGACGAGGCTTGTTCTCGAGGCGGCGGTAATTTAAGCAAATTCTAAGTAATAAGCAACATTACTCCATATTAAATTTCAAGTTATCACATTTTGCTTCCCATATCAGAATTTTTATTGAAAAATAAAAGAAAAGAACATCAGTATTGTTGTGTAAAAGAATAATAACAGACAATTTCCCTCAGGCAAAGATCGTTTTGAGGTTTTTCAAGAAATTTTCTTGTCACAACTCGATCTATTTTTCTCGTCCAAGTAACCATTATTCAATCTTTACTTAATTTTTACCAAGCCCTCCGCTTATTAGGCAGGATGTGTAATTTGTCCTATAATGCTGACCTAATAATGCAACATGTTCATCGTTCGTTCTTCATCAAATAGAACTCGAAAATCGAAAACCAATTAGTGGCACATCATTAAGAATTCCACGAGTCTAAAATAATTGAAGTTTATATGCTGTTTACTTCAACAAAGAAAAGTTTCAGGCAAAAACAAAGGAGGCATTTAAAGAAAAAAGGCCATTTAATAATGATCTGATATGTTTAGTTATGGGTCCATTATTCTTAGCAGTGTCTCGGAGAGTCACGTCAAAATCAAATTGTCAAATGAAGTGTTTTTAAACTGAGTCAAACCCGATTAAAAGACTCTTGATTTCCAGAGTTTTGTTTGCATAGCTGTAAGTAAAAATCATGCCGTCGAGTTTGAACTTTTACGCAGTCTCATAACCAGTTTCTTTGACAGTGAAATCATTGTTTACCGGTCGGTACTTCACTCTGCGAAAACGGTTACAAGCTGACCGCTTTTACTATATCAGTTATAAAAACTATCCATTTGTTTTTACAGGTAATAGCCGGACTCAGACGATTAAATATATCTATCTAAACGCACCCTCGAATGTTGATTAGTAGTAGACAACATGCTCTTGAAGGGTAATAAATAATGCGCCTATTCAATCTTGAGATCTATGATCAATCTTGTGTTTCAAGTTGGGGGCGGCTTTAATTAAGTTGCTCTTTAATAGCTCATTATTTGCGCAAATCTGTTTGTTAATAGATTCCATTCACAAGGACGCGATAACATTATTTCTTTCAGATTTAGCCAGATGACCTAATGTTGTGATTTCCGATAGCGGTGCAAGTGCTGACGGCTGGGCATTACTGATTTACATGCTTTAAATAACTCGACACATAAAACCTAAAGAGGAACCAGGAGCATCAACAAATTCTCCACCTCACAATAGCTTACAGAACGACGGCTCCTTTTGAAAGACTTTGTTCCTGAAATACAGGCTTCGACTTACGCTGTATCCTGGAAAAAGAAACAGCTAAAACTGCTAAACAAAAGTTATCAGTGGTGAACTGTTGTGTAGTTTAAACGGTTTTCAAGTAGGTTTGACTGATTTTTGACTGTCGACACCTTGCTCTGTTAAAATCATGTCCAACAGCACTATTCAACCTACAGCCAGTGAAGTGGAACTAGAGGATAAAGTGAAACCGGCCTTCTACGCGGTAGCTTTTGTACTGGGACTTTTGGGCAACTTTTTAGTGATTATCATCGTAGTAGCCAGACGAAATCGTCGAACAGCAAATGACATATTTATCTTGAACCTGGCCATAAGTGACCTAGTATACCTGTTTGTCTGCCTTCCAACAAACGTCTATATGATGTTTGCAGACATTCAGTATGACCTGTACTGCCGTTTAATTTGGCCTTTAATGACTGTCACTGTCAATCTCAGCATCTTCACTCTCACATCCATGGCTGTTTTTCGGTGTTATGTCATTCTGTACCCTTTTAAGGCCGAGATGCGTCATCGCTACGTTCTTCTTTGGATCGTGGGAATTTGGTTTCTTGGACTCCTTCTTGTGCTCCCGTTACTACTCGTGACAAAACCGAAGCTGGCGGAGCCACAAGGGTGTACAGAGGTTTGGCCTTCCCCTCAGTACAGGCAGGCCTACACAGCCAGCCTTTTCGTACTTCAGTTCATGCTGCCACTGACCATTATTGCTGTTGCATATGTTCGTATCGGCCTCGATCTGGTGCGTCAAGGTAGACACCAGGTTCCACATCACGCGGCACATCAAGAAAGAAGAAGAGAGAATATGCAAGTGATTAAAACATTAGCAACAATCGTGATCTTATTTGCTATTTGTATGCTGCCTGCTCAGCTTGCCTGGCTTCTTCACGACTTTGCTTATGAAGATAACAAAAGCTTGGTAGGTTTCCTGTTCAGCTTCTCTCCCTCACTACTCTATTTCCACAGCTGTTTGAATCCAATTGCTTATGGCACGCTCACTAAGCACTACCGGCGTGGTTTCATCCGATTTTTCTCTTACGTTTTCTGCTGCGGCTTCATAAGCTTGCTCAGAAGGAACTCAGCTACAAGTCACTTGGGCTTAAACAAGATGTGTGCAACTTGGGGAAAGAGAAAGACGGACAGTAGCAGCAGTAGTGAGTTTTGCCAACGAAACAATAACACGGAGGTAGCCTTACTACAGGAGGAACTATTAAAAGATAATGGACCAGAAAATGTTTCGCAAGGAAAACTGGAAAAAGAAACAGTTGTTTAAGTCAAACATGCACATTTACCTTACGAAGTATAACACAGATTAAAATATCGCAGTAAAATTCCAAAATAATCCTAAACATATGATTACAAAGACATTTACTGAGTATATTTTTGTTAAAAAAAGAAAGGGAGCAGTGCTCATGAATGGAAGGAATCTTACTTGTAAAATAGAAAGAGTTTCATCTTTTTAAATCAGAGATTTCGGTGGTCTAGTCTACGCCAACATTGTTCAGGAAGTTCTTGCCTTTAGCTATGTAGAATATCTGTACCTGTACTTATTGATCATTTCCTTTATTCTCGTGACCTCAATGTGTGTTTGGGGGGTAATATTGTAAGGAGAAATTAGATGCTAGTCACTTTTAATGGTCAAAGGGATGAATAGAGCGATTTGGGTAAAGGGTTGCAAAAAAATGTTACCTCAATACACAGATTAATGCAAGTGCTTTTAAGAATCTACCGAAACCCTCTAAAGTAGAGCGATGAACTAGGTACGCAATTCAAGAATAGTAGGGCCCTTAAACTGAATAAAACTGATAACCCGCTGATAGCTACTTTTCATACAGTTGGACCTGTATTAAGCGGTGGTACAAGAGGGGTGACCGCTTAAAACAGGTTGACCGCTTAATACGGGCCTCACAAATAAGGGTACAATAGAAAGCGTGAAAAAAACGTTGTATGTCATAATTAACCACATAATGTACAAAAACTCGCTCAAAATTACTACTAACATTAATTTCGGGAGATAAACATGGATTAAATTTTACTCATAAATTATCCTTCGTTTCATTTGAAATAGTTCCGCTTTAAGTGATTGTTTAATAAAAGTGAAAAACAATACAAACAGATCGTTGGGACTCAGTCAAAGGTTACCAAGACCGCTTAATAAAGGTGACAATTACAGTAATTAACGGGAAAAACGCTCGGGACTCTGAAAACCGACCGCTTAATACAGGGTGACCGCTAAGCATGGTGCTGCTTGCTATAGTCTCGACTATATCATGTTGTTGCTGCAATTGCTTACAACAAAAGGGTTCTTTTTTTTAAATCATTTTCATTGATACGCCTGAAAGTAGCACAGCCGCTCGCTAGTGTACATGAATATATCAGTTGAAAGGCGTCAGCTTACAACAAGTAATCAACGCCATGCGGAGTGTTCATTTGTGAAGTTGATGGTTCAAGGTTTTAACGAGTCATTTTCAACTTAAGAACTGAAATCACTGCGATGAGCTATGCTTGGGTGCACCCTAGAACTTTGCATCAGAAGTAACTCTGACTAAATACGTCAGATGATCCTTGTCGTACATTCAAATATCTACGCCTAATCTCGATCCTCCCTTTTGAGTGTCGTAGATCACCCAACATGCACTTTATCTGAACGCAAGAGGCACGCGCAAAAGAGAGCAGACCTTCACACCTGACTTCTAGTTTGTATGAGCTGGTCTTAATCACCGTTCTAGCACAGAACCAGCCAAATCAAGCGATTGCAAGGGCGGTAAAGGACAATTCAGATTCAAGCACTCTGTTCTTGACTTAAAATAACATTCACTACAGCCAATCACGACAAAGGATAACATCATCATTAGCCAATGAGAACAAAACAGGCAAGCTACTAATAGCGCGGGAAAACGAACTTGACCAAGCCACGAGTGGTATTAGTTTTGAATCTCTTTGGTTGGGAGGGTCCAGTTTTCTGGACCAATCTCAGAGCGAGTTAGAGATAATACAAGGTCCCGGTTTAATTCGATGCTCCATTCAAAATTAATCCAATAACAACAACATGTCGTCAGACCCCACTATTTTATTGTAGTGTTAGCTTTTATTTCTCCTCTTTGCCTCCATTATCACAAAGCTTTAACTGGAGAATAGCGTGCTTTTTAATAACACTGTTTTCTCTATTTCGGGATGATGGAAAACGAGTAGGTTAGCCAATAGGCACTTGAGATTTGCATTAGAATACAACTGAATCAGCGGTAAGTGTTGAGTCAACATGGTGGATATGCAGTGAACTAGTACATCAAGGTAGCACTTGTATGGAAAAGAACTTGAATCAGCGGCCACCGAGTTTGATGGCATCAGCTTGGCGTGTGGCCAAGGCCGGTCCAAGACTTAGTTCGTTGCCCACTGGACTGGTAAATTTGCACTACAGACCTTTTTCAATATTCAAACCATCAGCGTGGCCAGCGTTACTACACGCGAAAGCGATTTATTCTTTGTTATTATCACTGAAGCCCGTAACTTTTGAGCAGGGCGTCAGAGGAAACTGGTCGCCCGCGAAAGTCCTGAAAAACGTCACTAGGGTGGCGGGCACCACCGCTGGCCAGGATAGTATCGCGGAACCTGTGAAATGTTAGAGTCTGAATAAGGCTTTATTTTCACGAGATATGATCAGGTGTAAAAGATCAGCACAAATAAAAGTTATGGTTATGGTTTGTTTTTTCCAAAAAAACTAAATTCCACAAGTTATTTACAAACTGCAAGTTTTACTAATTTTTTTTTTGGATATCATTTGAATAAATAAATAGACTTCAATAAAATCTTCCAGCTTACAGTTGCCTCTCATCATCGCTAGAAGGTCTTGAAAAAGAGTTGCAGTTTTGGTGAACGAACCTTAATAACACGATTTGGTTCATGTGTAACATGTGATAAGCCTTGGTTAATTTTCTGAAGGCACTAAACTTAGCGGCGCGAACATTGGCGGACCTGATACGCTCACCTACCCAAAGATGTTTGACAGCAGGCTAGTGTGTTTACGTCAAAATTAAAGTACCTTTTTCCAACTGTACTCAGCTCTTTTCTGTTGCTTAAACCGACTTCCTCAAAGGCACTGAAGGCATCTGCGGACATCATCTAGGAATTTACATAAAATCATACATTTAACAATCACTGTATTTCAACTTCTCATCTGCAGTTAACAGATTGAATTGGTCAAACGGTCACCTACCTCTGCCCATTTGTAAGAGTAATATCCAGCAGCATATCCACTTGCGAAGATGTGAAGAAACGAGCAGGGAAATCTGTCTTCGTCAAGTGGTTTAAGCACAGTATATTTGCTTGAGATCCGTTCAAGGACGGTACGCCACGGCTCGGAACTGTTGGAAAAAATAATGTTAACCCTCTGAGCTTCAGCTGAGAAACTGTTAAATGCTCCTAAATCAGTTCAATGAGTAACAGGTCTCTCCCGACTTGAAGTTTTTTACTTTCTTTTCGCTAGTTCTACCTCTGTAACTGTACAGTGCCTACGTACTATGGCTAACCTGAGAGATCAAAGGAGCGAAAGAGGCAAATTGGTATAATATCCAGAGTTAGAAGTATCCTATAAAGAAGCTAGTTCACCGTAAGAAACATGGAAAGAGATAGCCCTGACTGACATTTCTCGCTGCTCTTCTATTTTAACCGCCCGCGAGCTTGTTGACTTGTGCGTAGTAACTCACAACGGCCAAGCAATAGGCAATGCTTTCGATCTAACCATAGGATTAACTTCAACTGCCGCACGAAGTTTAACCTGGGGTTAACATAGGCTTGAATTTTAACCACTGAATGAGTACGGTTAGTTTTTCGTAAAGGAAGGTTAACTTGTTATTTAACGTTTAACAGAGGACACTTGAAGGAAAATTCAGAGACAACCCTTCATAAAGTCAATCCTCTTTTGAATACCACCGGGCTCAAGGTAGTGAAAGACAGATCGTGAAGTGTCTTACGACGGGCCTCATCACAGTGAAGAGTATAAAAAGGATATGCCCGAATTGTTAAGGAACCCTGCCGGATAGAATACTACAGGGGGAACCTTGTAATGAACTGTCGTCCCATTCAGAGTTACTCAAAGTTTTTCTATCTTACAGAACTGTGATAAGCTCCCTCGTGTAATCACGCTCCTTTACTATCTCTATATATTTTGCTGTAGGAAGGCGTTTTTCGTTTTTTGTCAAATTGAAAATTAAAGGAAGAAAAAAAAAACGGAAAAACGCCTCTATAAAGGTTGCAGTGGTTTGGGGCCTTTGGCAAACTATTACAGTGCTTTAACCTTTGGAACTCTTTACGGTAGCTAATTTACATTATGAACTCAGTTGATAAAACTAACTTGATTGTCTCGTATTACTTGAATATGATGCCTCCTTAAATTTGCAAAGATGCCTTGCTTGGGAACACATCATCGCAACTTAAACCAATATTTAAGAACAGAGCTGTTTAGTGGACAGAACCTCAGATTTCTTTAAGTACCTTGAGTGTAGCTCCATGTCGAGTGCTCCGAAATAAAGCTGACGTAACATCTGTGACCCTGCCATGAATCTACGAGCTACAAAGAACGAAAAGAAACAGACAACACAAGATAACTAACCTTAAAAAAACAACAGCAACTCAGCTCAGTTTTCAACATTGCAGATCCTGGCACTCGTTAGTTACATCTGCTCACCAACAAGTTCCAATCTGAGACTTAGTTGGTTCAACCGCGTCCTCGCGGAATCAGAAATTTGAATCCTCATGGCGACTGATATTACCTTTTATCCGTCGAACACTCGTGACAATCGATGACACCTTTCTTTATGCCTTACATACGTTTTCGTAATTTAGCAAGACCCCAGATAAACAAACCACGAACCTTTGCAAACCTGTTGGAAAAGTTCATCTGGTAAGGTATCGTTAGTGCGGTAATGGCCACTGACCAAATTCATGGAAGTTTTATCATATAGCCAATTCTCCATGAACTGCGATGGAAGCTCTACCTAAGTGAATAGAATTAAGATTGTAAGACCATTTGAATAAGCACAACATCGGAACAAAACGATTTCTCGTGAAAGACCTGACTCAAGAATTTTACCTTCCATCTGTAATATTTTACGTGGGGGAAAAACAATCTGGTTTTTTAGAGTCAAGTGATGGGGACATTAAAACGCTGGTCGCAAATGCTATTCCAGAAAACACAAAAAAGATCATCAGCTTTTGCGCGGTATGGAAATTTATGCGAGGGTTATAAAATTAATAAACCCCTTTCTGGCTTGCTGGTATATCGGCTGATAATGTCCTTGGCTGAGAGATTGTCCTTAAAATACTACATTTGCCCTCGAAGCTTCGCTTCTCAGCCAAATATTAATTTTTTGGACAATCTCAGCCGCAGACATTATCAGCCGACATACCAACAGCTTAAAGGGGTTATTTACCGTATAGTCTCTGCAAGCACACTTCGCTTTAAAAGGGTAAAATGCATGCGCACTTTTGTAAATTCACACTGATGTAAACCTCTGCACCGAGTCAAACGAAACACGATGAGTGCTTAAGTATGTGTTCAGCCACCCAGGATTAGCGCTAATCTTGTTTCGAACAACCCAGCTCTGAGGTATAGCAGTAAATAATGTATCTTAACGAGGTGTCGCCAAGGTGTCCAGACATGCAAAATGAAGCTGACGCCGATGGAATATTGTACCTTACGCTCGAATCAACCTCGTTCCCAGGGTCCCCTGTCTTCCTACCTCGAGAGAGAAGAGGAGAGAAGACCCTGGGAACGATGTCGCGCTCGCAATATTATGAGGATGCCAGCTAGGAGACAAATTCAATGAACTACAGCTTCACTAACAACAGGCTAAAAACGAAGTACTAAGCTGTGACGGTAGTGACCAACATTAAGGTGATAATCGACAACGTCATAAACTAAATGGAAACTAAATATCAACTCACTGCATCCCACTCGATATTTCTAATTCCGGCAGCATCCGAGTAAGGCACTGTAGTTAACATGTGTTGGAGACCATGTCCGAACTATTAAGACAACATCAAAATGACATGAAGTGTTTACAAAACACTTTTGAGGTGGTCATGGGATTAACCCAAAACGAGACTAGAAGGGATCGAAAAGAAAGGGTAATTTCCAATAAATTCCTGTACGGAAATCAACTTTCACCAGTGCGATTATGTTCTTTATTATAAAGCGGATAACATTATTTCAATGAGTCTAGTTGGAATATAACTTACCGCAAGGTCATATTACCGTAGAAACTGAACAACTGTTTTCTCGTCGAATTCACGATAGAAAATGTATTTTTTAATCAAAATTATTGCAGCTTAATGTAAATATTTTGCAAAGTTAAGTAGATTATTTTCTCGCAGTAAGAGAAGATAACAATTTCTTTGGTTGTAAAGTAAAGGTTGTAAAGAGAAAATCAACCAGCTTTCATATTTCTTCTGAATGACTTACAATAATTTATGACTTCCTAAATAAGCTAGAATTAAATATAGAGAATTCTTGCTTGATTCCGATAACGTCTTTTAACAACTGTCTGGGTGTAGTTCAAAGACGACTGTAGTCGGTGACAAGTGACCGATATTCCAAAGTAATTATCAAGTTCAAGTTAAGAGTTTTGTCAGTCGGACGAAACACTTTTTATTTTCAACGAGCCAGACTTGTACATTACACAACTTACTCTAGAAATTTCACTGGATTAATGAAGTTGATGGTTTGAAATGATCTATAAAGTTTTGTTTACAGTTACAAATGTGCAAAACTTTCTACAGTTACGTTTACCTCATGGAAAAGTGTCTCTACATCTCGGAAAGTCATCAGAGAAGGTGAACCGTCGGCACCGGGAGGGGACTGATTACAAACTAAGTATGCAACAGGTTTTCTGTTGAGGACTTCACTTTTGTCTGAATTCATAAACAATAAATAAAGCGGAGTCAACTTAATTTATTACACCCATTTTGAAATCATTGGTGGTCCCTGTAATCTGATTGGCTCTAATTGATGCAATTTATTCACGAATCACACCATTTTTTGCTTTAAATCGCGTCTTTTTCCCAGCCAATGAGGAGGCTACACTAAAAAACAAAACAACCAATCAGATTTTATGGCTTGTTTAAAGTAACCGATCAAATTGCAGGAAAATGAAAGACAAGGAGTATCATGTGGCAAATTTTGCACCTTTTTTTCTTAACTCTTACTTTTTCCCCCCAAAAAATGGACATGAATTTAATTTCAGATCGGCTCAGTACTGCATCAATAAAATATTTGAACTGACCATGTCCTACATTTGGGCGATTTCAAAATGGCTGTAATAAGGTGGTAATTGAACCTCGTGTCGTGCAATTTTGGTCTGAAATCATACTTGTGAAATCATACCGAGACATTGATCCATCCAGGCCCCTCCACTCTTTTCCGCCGGTCGAGAGTATGGATCCAAGTAAAATGACGCCATGTGATGCCCTGAACATGATTGAAAGAGAAAGCTTCTCACCTTTATGAATAGGTTTTAAAATCAGTTTGTCATAACTAGGAATCTTGTAAGTGAAAGTGGTTATGATGAGTTCTGAAAAGCGTGTATCAAAATAAAACGACGAAACCGTTACTTCTGGAAAACTGTATATGAATGAAGGGGGCAACTTTCTAAAGAAACTGTGGTACTGCTTCAGTGGTAGGGTGTAACAGGATCATTTGATTTTATACTGAGTTATTGGCCACCCAAAAGAGTTTCTAAGGTTGTCTTTTCGAGAGTTAGCCCTTTGTCAAAGGTAATAGAATGAGAATCGAACGCT
Source organism: Pocillopora verrucosa (assembly GCF_036669915.1). Classification (NCBI taxonomy): domain Eukaryota; kingdom Metazoa; phylum Cnidaria; class Anthozoa; order Scleractinia; family Pocilloporidae; genus Pocillopora; species Pocillopora verrucosa. Next base: position 13,445,569 of record NC_089319.1, on the reverse strand, counting down.
CTAACGAAGGGTTAATGCCAAATTATGTATATACATATATATATGGCTGCGTATCGCGAGGGCGGCAAATTCCTGACAAAACGTCAGCAAAGCCGTAGTAAAAGAAAATTCGTCCTTTCTTCTCATAGAAAGCATTAAAGTGTCACAAATACAAAACTTAAGCAAGCACGAGGGTTGATCATTTCTTGCAAGAATAGTAAAAAAAAAAGATGCCAAAGAGAAATTTAAAAATGCAGCGCATAGGACGCACAGCACTAAGTCGCGAATGGTATTAGCTTTCATCTGATTGTTTCTGAAGGGAGGAGTTTTCTAGACTAGTGATTAAGGAAAGCAGAGCAAAACTAATACAATCCCGCGATTTTTCTTCATTTCCTGAAGCTCGGTGCTCTTTTATTTTTACTGTTTACGTTTCTTCAAAGTTTCTTACTGAAATATTTCGCGTCCGCTGTTAAGTGAACTAAGTATATCAGTCGTCCTAATTCGTTTGAAAAATACCTCTTTCATCCATAATGTGAAAGAACCTTACATCTGGGTGCCAAACTTCTGCTTCACCATCTGCCGACTAAAATAACGCCGAATTACTACATCTGTACATCTATCACCCACCCCTGATAGCTGAACCTTTTTGTTAGCAGTAAATTAGTTTAATTAGTTCTAGATATTCCACCAGAGGCCTCTAAAATGAACCAACATAGCTGCTTACACAGAAATCGATCTCTGATATTCCGCGATGTTATGCAGCTATGCAGCTGTGCAACAAACACTTTGATTTGCGTGTTGATAAAAGATTTTCCCGTATTTGTTGGACATACACACTGTAAGTCCCATAAACAAACAAGCATGCATTACCACAATTAAAATGATCAAAAAAGATATTGCAAAGTATTTCCTTTGTTAAAATTAGATAAGTTTTCAATAAGAGATTCAAGTAAATTAATACTATTCCATAGGAAAAATAAACGAGATGGCAACAAGAATTGCAAAAGAGAGAACTTGAATCAAAAGAGGACTTAATGATAACTCTAGATGGTGTTCTCTGTAAATTTCCCACAGACAAAATACGCGTTACAAACGCTTAAAGGGTAAGAACTAGGAAGTCATGTATAGGATTTGAATTCTGGTAAGCAAATAAAGAAAAAAAGTATATAACAAACCTTAATGACTATCCCAAACAACTCAGAGGAAAGTTTAAAGAGTCCTTCAAGTACCCTACAAATACGGTTGTACGGGTAAATGATAACAAAACCTCAGACTATTATAAAGATTTAGTGCAATGCAAAACAACTCCCTGACTCTGAAGTGCATGCCTGCGCGCGTGTGGAGAGTTGACGTACCATATACTAATAAGTGTTTTCTAATAATGTCGTTGGTTCGGATACTTGATAATAACTCTTTAAGTATTTATACTTTAAGCATAACAGAACAACAGATCATTCCATAGCCAATGATTATACTAGATCAATTTATTAAGATCTAGAAATATGGGCCAAAACAGACACTGAAACTCTGCTTTATTTATCTTCATATCAATGACTTTCCTAATAATATCTTTCTAACCTTGGTAATGGAAAGTAAGGCCTCAGCTCCTCGTCGGTGAAACTTAAGTGGAATGTGAACAAAGTTAATGTTAGTGAAATCACATTTCCAGAGTTATAACTGATTTTACATTATACCACCCTGATGAGTAAGGGTAGTCCTTTTTGCCTTAGCTGATTAGCTTGTTTGGAAGTGATTATTAAGTACTGTTCACCTCTGAGCAGCCTAAGAGAGAAACCAGCGCGCTCAGAGTTTAATTTCGACCATTTTTTCGGTACATTGATGGTGATAAACAATTTGTTGGTCTTTGCGTGGTATATGCTAAAACAAGTACTCAACTCACGAACTATCAATACAATATCAAGCAGACAAGTGGAGGTTATAAGTTGATCCAACACCAAATTCTTTGAACTAACATCATGAGAATAGTGTGGCTCACTGTAAAAATAATTACCAATGAGATCTTGGAATGACTGTCTCACCTAAAAAAATGTTCCTTTTGTTTTTGGGACCAATAAGCTATGTCCCAGTGCTTCAAATCATCAACAAAACCATTTTCCTGAGCAAAGGTCTTAAAAAAAAAACAGTGATGAAAAAGTCAGTATTTAGTTAATTTTATTCAAATGATGTGTGAGAAGTGGTGGCGTTGAGGTAAGCGGGTGGTGGACCTCAAAAGGAAAAGGAAACCTGACCATATTATTATTGTTCTTTCCATGGGCTAGACACTTCACACTCACAATACCAGAAAACTAGAAGGGAAACCATAAAATGCTGTGAAAGGACACAACGCCTTACTCATATCACTATTATAATTAATGGTATGTGCCTAGCAACATATTACAATAAGAGCTCATCTGGTTTCTGCAGCATGAAATGCTCTAAGTATTGGTTCTACTGCTAAATGGGATACTTAATGTAAGACTCCATAGTAGACTGCCAAGTTTTCTTGCGAGTCTCCTGACTAGAGAGATAGAGAGGCACCATGGCAACATTTCAACCTGGAGATTGGTCACCATCAGGCCACCATGTTCCAAACATTTGTTTGAAGATTACCAATTATTCATTCACATAAGTTTTCAACCCAACTCATGATACACAAGATACTGGCCATTTAAACTTCCAGAGGGAGGAAACAAGAATGTGCCCAAACCGTGCAAAATTTGAAAGAAAGAAGTGCTTACTTTTATCATGAATCAAATGATTTCTAATGGAATTTGGAATAAATAAGAACAAGTTAATTTCCGTAGGCTAAGGCCTGATGTAATTGATAGTTTGAAAAATTATACAAATGATTATTTATTCCAATTCCAAGAAAGATCCTTTGATCGTTTGCTATCAATTGACAATTAATTTCACCGGCACTGTTTAGACTCAGCCAATGAACAAGGTATAATTTTTGTATCTATAATATATGCAAAGAAACCTTTGGGAGTTTTTGCCAGAGAAACACACATTAAATTGACAACATGAACTTGATGAAGGTAATGTCTGTAGAATAAAAAAAAGAACAGACATTTCAACCCTTAGCAGCTCTGTCTGAGAAACGTCTCCTCAGTGAAGGATGATATGTCTTTTGAAATATGCTTTTGATAGTGGTTTATGTTCATAACAGCCTTTGCCTATAATTAAGGTAAAAATTCTGAAAGAAGAAAGGTGGACCCCTTACTTTCTTTAGACATTCAGTTTTGTAACAGTCGACAAATAAAAACTTTAAAAAAATCTTTTTGAAATGCACCCCAATGGTAATATTAAAAATCTTACAGAAAGCAACAAAAAGAGAAAATCTGCAGCTTGATTGTTGAAAAGAAAGATGCTAGAGATAATTGGAATGAACAGTGGACAGAGAAAATATCTGACAAAGAATGTGTTTGATGATGCAGATCCTTACAGTGTGCAGGCTGCTTTTCAGACAAGAACTTTGCGAATGGCCTAGTTTATAAACAAGCTCTTTTAAGTTGGTTGTTAGAGTATTTAAGAGCAAAATATTGATGTCACTGGCCTATGTCCCCATAAAGGATTTCTTTAAAAATATCTGTATTCTATGTGCCAACCTCTTAACAAGTGATCATGTTCAGCTTTCTTCAATACTAAAAATGAATTTCAATACATAACCTGCAAATTGATTAATTCTTTTTCTGCAGCTAATTTACTCTTGCTATGTAAATCAGTGACCATTTTCCAAACTTCAGATGGGCTACCAGCCATTTTAGAGTCCAGCGATAGCATTGCATAGTTCTCAAATCCTAGGAGGGTGGCTTTCTCTTGTCTGTTTTTTAATAAAAATATAAACTGAGAGATTCAGGCTCTATTCAAATTAATTAAGATGAAAACCTTCTGCATTATCTTTATCCATCATAAACTGATCTTCCACTTACTAGATATACCCACACTGTGCACAAGTAATTCATTTCAAGGGATTAATTATAGGAAGGTTTACAGCTGATCCTAGATTGTTAGTCCAGTAATGTAGGGGTAGATTCCCAGTGTTGCACAATGCATAGGATTTTCCACATGTAAAATGTGTGCAATGAAAACATGCGAAAGCTATTTCCATTGCTGCATAAAAATCAATACCACCCACCCACCCATGTGGGTCAGTTGAAGGCTCTTCACATTCTTCTGCATTCAAGTGATTGGGACATGCATAAAATGCATGTAAACATCTTGAAATTAAAATGGAGGTGGAAAGATGACAACGTTTATTCAGTGTATCCATTTATGCAAGCAAATGATCATTTAAACATGTAATTTTTCTTAAAAGGTGCTTTCAAGTACATGGACAAAAATGTGACAGTGGAATCCAGCTCAAGCCTGGATGGGCTGGGACCACCATGTAATAACTAGGACAAGAACTTTCACTTGAATCAACCATAAGAAGCTGGAAGCCATGGTTTGACCTCACTACACATGCTCTGTACCTTAATTTTCTTATCTCTTCAATAATATTTGAATTATCACTCTCTCCTTGTGAAGCTCTGGTTATATAAGCCATGTACAGTTGTTCTCGCAGACTTCTGTTTTGGCTGTTGGTGAAAAACAAACATTAGGTTGGCTGCTTACTGATACACATACAAGGATTTTTTTAATATCACTCAACAGAAAGAGGAAAAGAATAATAGAATATCGTGTAACTCCAACACAGATACTTTTGACATGCTGATCTTAGCAGTGTGCAGGAGGCCTGTCTCATGTAAACATAGCTTATAGTCAAGCTAATTAATGAATTCTCTGTAGTTTAGAAGGGGAAGAGACTAAGATTTTATTTTCTGATTGAATCTTTTTGCTGAGTAACCTTTAAAAAAAAAATCAAACATATTGTCAAACAGCATGGCATCACACAAAAAAAACCTTATCTTGGGGCTGGCTGTCCTTACCTGTATTTCATGAATGGCTCAAAGCATGGCAAATCCAAACTGAGTTTCCAAGGTCCTGATTTGGGATCAATGTTTCTCCTGTTGACAAAAACAAGCAGAGCTAATGGCATACACTATGAGAGCACTTCACCAATAAACCTAACTTGAGGCAAACATAACCCAGAAGACATAATCATAAAAGTATTGTGGGAAAGTCACTGGTAAGTAGCACCTTTATTTATTAAATTTGACAAACTATATCCTGAAAATAACTACACAGATAAACCTGTGGTCTACTTAAGAGTGTTTATCATAGAATGATCAAACAAATAAAAGAAACATAAAGATGTATAGGGTATATCTAAGCTTTACAAAAGGCCTGATCTGAGAAGGAAACCCAATACAATCAACAAGTCTTTCTTAAGCAGTTGGGAATCTGAATCTGTGTCAGAAGACAGATTCATTCCCACTGCAGTCTGTTGGGGTTAAGTATTAGAATCTATTGCAATTTGCTAACAGTTAGTAATTATTCACTTGTGTTTCCTTTGGATGTATGTTACATGTGTATGTAATATTTCTTTTGACTGTATAGTGTGAAAATTCTCAGATTAAGTAGAGGGTGGTGCTATGTGTGATCTTAGAAGGAAGGAGTTGAGCTGTAAAAAGCTTCTTTCATTATTTACAAATCAGTCACTATGTTTATCTAACTTGGACTCCAGTATGACTGGGCTCAGTGCCCATCAAAACTCTAGGGAGAAGTATATCATCATGTACCATAAATACTGGTGTATAACAAATCAGGGGTTTGGCCTATCTGCCACATAAATTAACATAAACAAAATAACCAGAACGTTTAAAGATATATAGAGGGATAGAAATTGATCATTGGTTTTGCAACTTTGGTTGACTTTAGAAGAGCTATCACAAGCATAAGCTTATATTTCTTGTCATTGAGTGGTGTACAATACCAGAGCAGGATCAAATGTAAGTATAGGTTGGCAGATATGACATTCTTACTGATATGGCTAAAATTATAGGTAAGGATTGAAAGCATTCTCTCAAAGCAACTTTCTCAAAACTCCATGTGTGATTTCTTCCCATTTCTTTTCAGAAGACTTTTTTTCAATTTTTGAGTTGCCAAACTAAAGATGTGGCTTATCTGAATGAAAAAGAAAGAGGGAAATCATACTTTATCCAAATAGTGTACAAAACCTCTCTGACAGAAACAATTATGCACCCAAAGACATCTACTAGACTAGTATAAACAAACTGCAATGGCTGTTGGACAACCACCATCTAAATGTTCACAAATGCACAGAAAAGAAATTGAACCTTGTTTCTTTGAGGTCTGTGTGATTTTCTGCAGCTGCTGCCTCTGCAGTCATCTGAAGAAGAGATTCAGGCAATCCTCTGACATCCTCTGGGTTTGTTAAAACTAATGAAAAGGCCTTTGTTGCATCCAATACATTGTTGCTGAAGAAGAAACAATATCATTGTGAGACCAACTGACCAAAACATTTCAAGATTGATTACATATATACTTTTATGCAGAGTGACAGCATCTTTATCATCTACTGCACCACTTTGAAACTGCCACACAACATCTGCCATTTCTCTGAACATTTTCATACAGACAAAATTCCATTACAACATGCCTATTTGTCAAGTTTTGTTAAACAACAAAATTTCAGCGGTATATGCTGAAACCAATAGGAACATCCAACCACCTCTTAAAAAAATTGCATTTACACCAGACATGGCAGGATTAATTGAAAGTTTAATGTTTGAAAAACAAACATCCAAAAAGCCTGACATTGACAAAATTATCTATTACCAAAGAACAAAAAAAACCCACAAAACTACCAAAATGTATGATACTTGAGAAAAATGCAAGGGGGTCTTACATAAAGGTAATAAAACACTTTCAAAGGAAAAAAGACAGCTTCACAATATCTCTCTAAGATTGATAAGTTGGATCAAAAGTTTCTGAAGTATCAGAACACATTCATCACCCTCAAATGTACAAAGCAAACACTGCAACAAAACAACTACCAGATGTACTGTAAGGTCTCTTGTTGGTGCACAGCTATCTGATAGGGACACCTCACTGTTATAGCCAATTGTGTCCCTACCAGATTCTGATATAGCTCCTTCAGAAAAACTTAAAATATAATTTATATGGACATTCTGCTGCGTCCTTTTCTTGTCCATTTTAGAAAGGTTTATCTGTATTGATAAAAAAATCAGCTACACTTTGTAACTTTGTTTCGCCTACATTTCACCTGAATTTGTTTTTCAGTTCAGCAAGTCTCAACTGTATAGCATTAAATCTTTCTTTTTCTTTTCCTCTCAGGGCCACTCCCCCATTTCTGGCTGATCTCAAAAATGATTTCACCACTCTTTGCTGTCCTTCATCAAGACTCACACTAGACTCTTTAACTTTCTGATGGAGATTCTAATACAAAGAAGCATTTGAAAATGATATGTATTGTAGAAAGCAACATCTTCTGTTGCACTATCACAGTTATTCTTGGAGACTAAGCTCTACTAAATATGTAAATATGTTTAACCCTTTAAACCCTAAGAGTGACCAGCATTTAGTTTCTCCTTACAATAATACTGCTGAATTATTCATTTAAGGTCATGAGAATTAAGGAAATGATCACCAACTAAAGAAGCTCTCGATTGTTCAACAAATTCTCCTTTTCAGCAGCACCTTCTCAGGAAATGTATAGATAATAATATAGAGAATATTCCTACTGATGTTAGGGTGTAAAGGGCTAACAAAAGTCTGCAACATTTGATATCATGATGACACTATATCCTATTTAGAAGTAAGTATGCATGCTTAAGTGCATAGTTCAAGATAACAAGGTAACAACAACAACATTCTGGGATAAACTGGAGTATTCTTGAACTTCAATCTAGTGACCTCTTGTTAACCATTTAAATAACTTGAAAGAGAAAGTTAACAGCACTTGAAGGTTTGGACAAGTCCTTGTGACATGTCTGTGCACAAAAAAAACACTGCTCTATGTATATTGCTTCCAAAAAAATTACATGTCTGTGCACAAAAAAACCCTGCTCCATGTATATTGCTTCCAAAAAAATTATATGCATTTCATTTTCTTCCTATGATCATAAGTACCATTTTTATCTTTGTGAAGCTTTTGAACTGAAAAATAAGAGAGTTAAACTACCTGCCTCTTGTAGCCCAATAGAAGATCAAGCATCACTTACACTTTGGGAACAGGCTTTAAGTTGCTGAGGAGTTTACAAAGTCTAACTTGGAAAACTAGCTTACTACAGTTTCAACCACAAAAAAATCTTAGAATCTTTACAGTTTCTGGAACAACTGATTACTTGCCTGGTTTAATAGAAGACTTCCTCTCCTTCACTATGCAAGTCATAAATAATTGTTTCTTCTTACCTGGAGAGTATCATATACAGGAACACTCTGTGAGGCTTTCATAGAAGCTTGTACAACCAGTGGTTGCGCCTGTAAAACATTTTGGAAAAAAACGAAGGTAGCAATACTAATATTGCAGTAATGCATAAATCAATTCAAGGTTTCAACATCCCCCAGTGCATTGGAACTTTGGAAGATTGATTTGTTCCAATTTCCACCCCCTTGGGAAAGTATTAAATTCAAATGCTCCACCCAAGCACAATTTTTTTATTAAATAATTCTTTGTGTGATCACCAACTACAAGGTATCCAATATTACAATATCATTAATGACAGAAGTTCAAAGCAAAACAGCAAAAGTGTTAGCCATGCTAATATACCTTTTGATAAACATCTCTCAACTCTTGACTATTACAAACTCTGTTTAAATGTGATGTAACTCCCCAGGCATAACTAAGAGGATTGCCTATCTTCTCTAGTGGTTCAATTATAGTTGACCAGGGTTGATCAATCAGTGTGTCCTTTCCTCTGTATAGTTCTAAAAAAATAATTGGTTGTGAAACATTTATTATTCTAAATGATTCCACATGAAAGATACAAAGTAAAAGAAGCATTTGAAATTGCCATGACTACAAAAGAGGACTCAAGAAGTAGATGACTTTGCTCTTAACCATTTAACTTTCACAAATGACTACCACAGAATTTCTGTTTACACTATCAATACTACATCAAGCAGACAAATGCCAGATTCTCCGAACCAACATCATGAGAATTACATAGCAAACAGTAAGGAGAATTACTGATGAGATCTTGGGAGTGAAAGGGTTACTCATAACTTCCTCCCACCTTACGTAGGCCCCTTGAAGCCAACAAAATATTTCCTTTGTTTCCCACTTTTTACAGCACTTAAGCAGAATTTAAAACATATCTGACATCAGACAAAATAGTCATTTCTTGTGAAACCACTACTGGTCATCATCTCGAAAATGAACACAAAGTTTTGAAAAGAAGTACAATACATACATAATATTCTTTAGGCTGCAATATTCAAAGCACAGAAAAACTCTGACAACTTTGGTGTGAAACCTCTTTTTTAATATTAGAAAAAGCTCAAGTACTCAGCTGTGAATCTAACATGTCAAAAAGATGAAAGATAAGGAAAAAGTAGCATTACAGCTTATTTTATAAAGAAGGATTTGCTCATCATGCAAGACTATGGAGATAGCACTTTTGGCAGCAAATTCAATTTCATAGGAAGTTTAGAATTTGCATATTTTTTGTCCTGTAAACAAGTTTTTATGGCGACTTTGATATGCAAGTGAGTCACTCACTCATTAAAATGTAGACACACTGTAATCAGTTGTCTCGAACTTGCCCAAGCCTGATACCATAATCTTGGAATAGTAATTGCATATAAACCATAGCCACACTTGTTACACTCTATATTTAGCATTGTTGCTTTAAATGCCACCTTTTGAGAGAACAAAAACTTATTTTAATTAGTAAAAACACAAGCTTTGATTGTTTATGATCTGATGCAAAACAATAACAATGAGAACAGTTTAATTTTATTGGCTGATTGATTAAATATAATTACTCTTATGCAAACATTGGCAGCTGGATTTATTAGTAACTCTTTAGCAGACAAAAATAATCCTGTGCTTTTCTGACCAAAAGAAGACTTGTGTAATTCATTCATATCTTTAATTTCAATCAGTGAAAAAGTCTTGCAATTACTTAAATACAATTTAAATTATATCCTTTCAGAGGAAGAAAAATTGAGGGGTTTGTTACCAGATGCATGTGGGAGAAAACAAAGATCTTTGTGTTACAAAGCAAATATTTATTGAGTCATTGTGAGGCAAAACCTGAAGTAGTAATGTAATTTGGCTTGTGTGGGCAAAGAGGTATTTGGAGCATCTAATTTTGCAGACGGAAATTTGATGAATGCAGAATATCAATTTGTACTATTTTTGTAGACTGCCTGAGGAATGTGTTTAACTATTTTGTGGAGTTGGATGGTAACCACTATTCTGGATTTCTTTGTGACTATGTGAAAGCTTTCAAGCACAGTCACAACATAAGGCAGAAAAATCCTCCAAACTTGAGTCACTTTAATCTTTATACTGCAAGTTTTTGTGCAAGACTACTAATTGCAAGTTCACAGAATATTTCATATCTAGATGATCAAGTTGGCCATAGGGATTCTTTAATCCTTTTTCAAAAGACCTTCCAATTTCAGACATGATAAAACTTATTCATAGGATCAGTTAAAATTTCTTGAGGACTGTTAGCCGTAGAAACATTGCGGGACGCAAAATTTCAAGGGATTCAACTGTAAAGTTTCACACAGGATCTACCAAATCAGCTTCTGCCCAACATTAAATAAGGTTTACCCTTCTCGACAAGAAAAAAAAAAAGGATTTATTCATGAAATAATGTAAAAGAAACTTAAAAAGGAGTCTTGTTAAAAGCTGACCTTGTAATTTTGTTTCGAACTCGGTAAAGTCACTCTCGAAATCGTGAGTCAGTTTCTCGATGGCTGGCGCTACATGGGTAGTTTGAAATTCATTGAAGCGTGGTAAGCCTTCGTGGCTGAGAAGAGGATTGTAATCACTTGCAGTGCAAATAGGACGCTTGAGAATCCTTATTTGCGTGAAGAGCGTAGACAGATGAAAGCATCGAAGCGGGTCCTTCCAAAGATTCCTAAACTTTGGCAACGAACCTACCAGAGCCGCCATTTTGTAATTCCGCTAACTTCAGAGAGCGTAGGCGCAACTCTGACTCCATTCTCATTCCCAAGCTCTCTCCTCTTAGCTTTTCATGTCATTTAGAGACCTTGACGAGTACGGGATGATGACACGAAAGTCCAAGAAAGGAAAGTGGATTTTTACATGTTTTGACTACTATATATGGGAAATGAGAGGAATTCCTTCCCTGGAAAGCCAAATGATGAAAGAAATTCTCTCAGTTCGCGAGATAAGTTGTAAATCCGCCGACAAGCTTATCAGATAAAAGAATATATTTTTTACTACCTTAGGATCGAAAGCTTCGCTTCGCTCAACACTGACGCGCCGCAAGAGTGATTTAACAGCCTGAAAATATTTGAGTAACAGTCAGAAAGAAAAATCAGACAAAGTTTTTTTTCTTAACACTTTTAGCGAATTTTCTGCTCGGAACATCAACAGCAAGAAGATTTTGAGCGTCAATAACTACCCCCCCCCCCTTTTTTTTTTTTTTTTTTTTTTCCAATTTCGATTCGTGTCAATGAGTGAAAAAAATTCACGTTTGAAAAGAAAGTTTCTGGGAAGCATGCTCCCCTCCTAGTTAGCTCTTGCTCGCGCTTACGCCTTTACATTTCTTGTCTCGTTTATTCTTTAAGAATTTTTTTTCTTATATCTGTCTGCCTCTGTGATGTTAACACTTGGATAAGGGACTGTTAGGTCTTAAAGGACAAGAGAGGAGGCGGACAGGACAGCTCGTGGTTACTTGGTCCACCGATTCAGACCGACATCACGGATTCACTTTTCATGAGAAGGCAAAGGCTCGGGGACTGGAAAACACTCTGTATGTGCTCCTGGCGTAAAGGTCTTCTAAGAAAGTCAGTTTAGCATGCTGACCGAGAGTAAGTTATTTGAAAAGGCGTTTGAGTATCTCATGTTTGCGAGATGCTTTTTATAAGATGGCACAATTCACCCCTAGTCTGATTTCATTCGCCAAACTCTTTGTATGAAAGAACAGTTCCATAGACACTTTTATTCGTTATTTACTGGAAGTTGTTGACAGAGAATTTATATATTCACATCGATCTACTTTTTTTTTTTTCACTTTCAATAGATGATGACCTAAGTTCAACATCGACATTATTCAGGGTTTTTTTTTTTTTGCTTTAATTTATGAAATATTTTACGCAATACTTCATAACCAATTTTTTGAAGAAATCGCGTCTCATTTCTATTATATTTATTACCATTACTTATATCATTGATATTATTACTACTTTACTTTAGTGAATCTTAAACGTGGACGATGTTTCTTGGAAGTCTTGAAAACTACGTGTGAGGACTGAATCGTTCCCATTTATCTCCCGCTTCTTGAATTTGAACATGAAATAAGAGAGACAAATTACACGAGTTAAGCTGGTCAGTGAGACCGCCAACTCAAAATTTGAATATAAACGGCTATTGTTGACTCCTGACATACAGTTGGCACTTGACATACACAACGTGAGTACATGCAGCATTTTTGTTTCTTTTCATACTTTGATCTCTATTCAGTCATGCAAACTGCTTTCTTTATTTGATCAATGCTATTCATTTGAATCCGCATGATCATCTCACATGTAGCTGACGGTTGACATGACGTACTACTGCGTTAAGACGAACGTGACCCTCGACGAGTTCTAACTGTATTATGACTAGGGGTTGGGAGGCTGAATCGCTCTATATTTGTGATAAGCCAAATTTTCCTCTTAATGTGAGAAGTTGTCAAAATTTTAAAAGGGATTGTTTGTTGCTAACTTTTACTCAGGAATGAGTGCAAAAAATCTGAGTTGAAAATGCTGAAATACTGATTAATATATGCTAAAACTCACAGAGAAAGACCCTACTCACCCCGTCCTCCCATCTGAAGAGAAAATCACGTTTTTCTGTCTACATTCAGTAATTACCTCCTGCAGGCATGGCCGGCTTTGACTTCACGTGTTTAAGGATGAACATTTTTTACGAGGTTATATGTCATTATGGTTGTAAACGATTAGGCGTATAGACCCCTAAAAATGCTGAATATTGTTACTATCCTTGAAAATGAAAGGTGGAGATCAAGATCCACATGTAAGTCAGGAAACAAACCCGAACCCTGTCAAGCGCACTAGCCGGAATTTAAGCGAAAAGAAGAGAAGAGATCGTTTCAACATTCTCGTCCAGGAACTTGCCGGGATTGTTTCTCCAGCAGATTGTCGGAAACTAGACAAAACAGCTGTGCTCGAGCTTGCTATTAACTTTTTACGGAAACATCAGTCAAAAGTACAGTCTCATCCACGAAATGGCAGTGGAAATGCGGCGAGTTGGCAGCCATCGTTTGCCACAGACACAGAGTTCAACTTGATTGTCACAGAAGCTTTAGACTCTTGTATATTTGCGGTCGAAAATAGCGGCAATATATTATATGCATCTGACAGTGTTTTGCCTCTGTTAGGACATCTTTCGTACGAACTAAGTGGAACGAGTTTATTTGGTTATGTTCACGAAGATGATACTTTGAGATTTTGGACGAAGCTTGCCTTTGTCTACAGTGGCACTGACGCAGAAGCAGCCGGCGGTAGTAACAATTTCTTTATTCGCTTTAAATGTGGACGTTTTTGTACGCAAAACACTTTTAAAACACTGGAATGTAAATTTGCATGCATTCGTCGGCAAAAAGAAAACGAAGCACCAACATGTGTTGTTATTCTTGGAAAGATCGAACAACCTCAACCGAACAGAATCGTCATGACGTCGGACTGTACTGAGAAGGAATTCTCGTATCGTCTAACTATGGATTGGAAGTATGTGTTCATCGATCACAGGGCGTCTTCTGTTATAGGATTTCTTCCGTTTGAGGTTCTGGGTACTTCTGTATATGAGTACTGTGGACCTGAAGATATCTTCAATATTTCTCAGTATCACAAGTTTCTTCTCCGTCTCGGGAAGGTTACCACTTGTTACTATCAACATAGGACAAAAGGACAGTCTTGGGTATGGTTGCGAAGCTCTTGTTATGTCTCTTACAATCAGTGGAACTCAAAACCGGAATCAATTGATTGCACGGCCACAGTTGTGAACTTTGACGAGGTTTGTTTGAATCAGACTGACACAATACGACGCGATAGAGAACACTTTAAAAGAATTCTCGAAAGACACGGGGATGATTCTGTCGGTTCCCTCAACCCTTGGCCGTCGTCTTGGCTTTACGGTAATGAAGAAGTTGAGCTACGTGATGGAGGCAATGAATGCGAGCAGAAAGACAAAAATGAATCGGGCTTCTCCTCACAATTTCTAACTCGATTTCTCAAATTACCTAGTGACAGATTGATGAATACTTTAGACAATCAAAGTATCGGCGATGTGGAAATGGAATCAGACGAAGAGCCAAATGAACACCTTGTTTGGCTTGAAAGTGTGAAAATTCCTCCTGGATTATCTAGTGTGCAAATTGCAATGCATATGAAACTTCAAGAGGAGTATAAGAAAATTGCCCAGCAAATTAGACAGCAGGAAAAACAATTGAAGACAATTAGGAAGCTTATTGAATGGAGCCGATTACTTTTGGAATTAGATAGGAGTTTTGGAACTTTTGAAGTAGAGGAGTCATCAGTAGACTCTGAAGATGTGTTGTCTGTTACTTAAAAGTCATGAATATATTTGGCTGAGTTAATTGTCACAAGGTCGGGACATTAGGACTGATGAGTCACTGCAGCAAACTGCTTCATGTGTTTCTTTCAAAGGAAGCTTTTCAGTATGTTTAAATTCATGGCAAAACATACTGAAAGGTTGCTGTGACCTTTCTCTGTGCTTTGTTGCTGTGTTGTGTTACTGTGTATTTTGTCAGAACTTGTCACCCACAGTGTTACAACCATAACATTTGGATTAACTTGTCATTGTTTGTAGGTCTGCCTACGAGAAACATTTTTAAAGTCTTGTATTATGATGATTTGCTCTTAAATTCTCACTTTTCTATTTGCCTACAGCCCGGATGGACAGGTTGAGTTTCAATTTAATGGCCTTTTTGATCATGTTACACACACCTCAGCTGAAGCTGTTGGTTTTCAATAGTTTAACCTTTTAATTTAAAACTTCAATGTGCATCTCTCTTCTAGCTGCCATATGTTTCCTTCTGAATAAGTTTAGAGAATTTGGTGTTTTATCAAGTTGTCATGCTCTAGCTGAAATGTATGATCATTCTCAGTGTATGTTTGCTCAGCTGGATGGTGTCTTAATATTATGGGAGGGGGGACTTTGTTGATGAATCACTTCTGAAAGTTAAAGGGATGACTGCTCACCCATCTTTCCTTCAAATTTTTTTCCAGTCTTGAAAGGATACTTCAAAATATAAGATGATACATCTTTAACTGAGTTGACTGGTTTTCTCTTTAGGCTTCAAGATTTGAAAAATTTAGTGGTTTACTGTATAATGCCATCAACCAAATCTGTTCTCATTTTGTATACTGTATTTCCTTGAAGAAGTGCACATGCACTTATTGAAAATTTCGGCTAAAAAAAGGGGTGCTTATTGCAAGGAGGACATTTAATCAAAGGGGGAGCATATTAAGTTTGCACAGCATTAGGACAAAAATTAAAGAACAGATAACACAAAGAGAGGAATTCTGCACGCTTTTTGAGGTGGAGATAATGGGAACAGAAAATTAACTCTTCTCCTGTACTGATTCAGCTCTAGTGGAAGCAAAAAAAGTAGTAAATAGAGTGGCATTAGAAACATGTTTTACTTCTATCCCTACTATTTGAGGGAGTGAGAGAGGTGGGGGGGGGGGTGGAATTCCTTTTTTGAGAGGGGTGCTTGCCTGACATTTTGGCTAGGGGGGGTGGGAATTTATGTAGAGGAAGGGTGCTTATTATAGTGTGGGCACTCATTTGAGGAAATATGGTATTTAAATTTTTTTTTGTGACAGCCTTCATTTGGTTATGGCAGTAAAACAGAAGGCCTTATTTGTCCATGGCTACCCAGGGGTGACAAGTTCTTAGTGGTTTCTGGAGGTTCACCCCATTCTATGTTTGCCCTGCCCCTCCCCTCTCCTACTAGTTTGCCTCTGACTAGTTCATCACTATCATGACAAGTTTGCCCCATCAAATACAACAAGCCTACTCCCTCCTTGGAATAAATCTTTTTGATGGGGGTTAACTGATAGGGGGCATACTTGTAATGGAACAAAACTTCTATAAATCAATTTGCCAATCACCTCCTAGGTAGCTACTCAGCAAGCATAACAAACCACTCTCCTCTTGTGTGGTTTATATGCCACTGAGATATATGAATTCAAAGACAGACCAATCAACTGCATTTTGGTACTAAAATTGATCCCTGAAATGCTCAAATGAGGTATACTGTTAAATGATAATTTACTTTATTGCATGGTCAAATTTGAAAACCTAATAAATGCACTCAAATTTAAATTTAAAGTCAGTGTGGGACGACTATCACAGATAATATTAGTTGTGAAACCTCTTTTAAAGGTTTAAAAATATCAAAATTCTCCAATCTCACATGTGTGCACATTTTTATAATTAATTTAAACACGACTTTGTAATATATGGTCTTGAAGTCAAGGAGATATTTGTTCTAAATCCTTAGAAACTAATAGTATTGTATAAACTACATATTGCTAAACCTCAGTTGTTCTCACTCCTTTGTGAGAAGAGTGCCTAGGAAAGACATGTTTAGAAAAAGAATGTTTAAAATTTTGATTCAAGGTGGATTCATGATGAAATGAAATTTGCCTGCATCTGCAGGAGACAGGAAACACTTTGTCATCTATGTAGACTCAAACCTGGGTAAGTGTGAAACATTAAATTTTGTTACAAAGTATGAAACTGTAGCCAAAACAAAGTTTTCCATCTAATCTTTCAGACTTCATTAGCCAAATGAGCTCCATGTTGTCACAAGTTTACACATCATGTCACTTAATCTGCTCAAATCTTTGCCCTTTGTGTAGTACTCTTGCATTTTTCTGAATGAACATACTTAGATAACCAAAAATATTTTAATCACAGTTACTTAAAAGGAAGTATTTAAAAACCATGGGTGTGTTATGTAAAACATGGTTGGATTTAATTCAGCCAAATAATCATATTTAAGCACTCTCAATAAATGACCCCATTTTGACAGTCCATTTTAGCTACAAGCATGGAAAGGGTTTTTAGTGCCATGAACTCAGGATTCTACATTAAAGTTCACCCTTGGGTTTACATTTTGAGTGACCGAGCCAGAATTTCTCCTTACAGTATCAATACAATATCAAGCAGACAAGTGGTGAGAATAAAGAAATATATAAATTTGGAGATAATTGGTAGATCCAATACTAAATTCTCTGAACTAACATTATGAGAATTGTATGGTTAACAGTAACAAGAATTACAAATTTGATCTGGGAGTTGAAGGGTTAACAGTATTATGAACTGCATTTTGTGGTATTGCTATTGATAATAATTCATATTTTACAGATGACTTTCTTTAGTATTCTCTGAAATTTCATCTTTAGTCAATTAAACCATAAACTTTATTTGTAAATATGTGACAATAAATACATTTTCAGTGAAAAAAAAACGTTTTTGAACACTTTTAGGGAAAGCTATTTTCTTCTGTAATATGATTCAGCTCTAACCTTAACAATAAAGATTAATGCGATGAAAAAAAATGTCTTAATATTTTTCCTTTATTGTTATCTGATCCAATATGCAAAAAGTGTTGTAACCATTAATGATTATGCTTTCATATCAAATGAGTTTTGCACTCATTAAATATATATATCTTACATTTGTTTACAGCAAAAGTAGCAATCATGAAGTCTAAGAAGGGCTGTTGTTGGTAGAAGTACCTTCCAGTTTGGCAACTTAGGCAGAAGTTATAATCACAGTCATATAAAGAGTTGTCAGACAGTTGAGTGCTTTAAGTGTGGTTGAGTAAACTGATTGGCCAGTTTACAATGATGTTCTGGGCTGCTAGACTTAAATAGCATGAATGCTCATACTTAGGGGAGGAGGGGTGGTGGGTTTTGTGGAACTTATTTGAGAGAAAACATTTCCTGACAGAGAAATACAGTGGGTTATGTAGTTTGGTCATCACTTTTGGGACTTCAACAGAAATTCAGAATAGCACCAAAATGATTAAAATGAGTAATTTAAAGAGAGATACTGCCTTTCAAACTGAAATGCAATTTAGCAACAGTACAATATTGCAAACCAAAAAGGCCAAAACCCCAGCTTAGAGTAACAGAAACAAGTAAGACAACATTCAAACTAGATAATTACAACTCAGAAACACAACATTTTCATCCCCTGAAATGTTAATTACCAACATTTGACAAAATGTATTAACAGCTCAGTTGTTGAACATGCAATAAGACAGCTGGAATGATTTTTTTGTGGAACCATACTGGATTTAAATGTAATTTAATTAAAATTTAATTATCAAAATGAAGCATTACTTTGTGCATAATACTTCAACCACATATGGATTAAAATATGAACATGGTCAAAGCATACTAATGGTGAATTCTGTTAAATGCTGGATAATTGAGTACATTCTTGCAGTTCTTTCATCTTTTGCTGAATAACAGATTTGATTTCATCCACTGTATTTTTGAGGTTCAGTGTCTTCCGTTTTTGTTGAACCTCTAGTTCATCACTGAGTGTAGATAATTCCTTTTGAATTGCCAGCTGTCTTTGTATGACAGCAATTTGCTCAGACTGCTGCCTTATGGAGTCTGTAAGACTCTTGTATTGGTCTCTCAGATGTAAGTGGAGCACCCATTGTGAAAATGACAAAGATTCTGGCATTTGATCATGATCTGCTAGCAATAAGCTCTTTTCATCAACATTTTCCATTGAGTAGACTAATGGGTCGCTTGAGTTAAAGTGGTTGTCATTTGATATGACAACTGCAGCACTGTCAACACTTCCAACAGGCCAAATGCCAGCATCAACATTCTGGGGTGCAGCCAAGTTCATGCCATGGTCTGAAGTTATGGAAAAACTGGATTGCATTGTTGACAATCCCAGTGGAAGTTCCTCACATGCTGTAACTGCATGGCTCTGTTCCAAAATTTCATTCTTATTCAGAATTGGATTTAGAGATGGTGAAGAAGAAGGTGGTGATGAAGCTGTTACTGCATTTTTTTGAGTGCCACTACAAAAATTTGAGCTGAGCAGTTTTTCACCACTCTTTTCAAGAATTTGAGAGAATAGTTGTCGATCCCTCTCCAGGATTTCCCGCTGGTTTAATGCACTGAATTCAGTGCCTTTCATGGGCCAAGTGACACAAATAACAGAATCTGGTTTTGAGTCCAGTGGACTATATGACACATGGCAGCGACTGCGTACCCAGATCCAAACTTGTCCTTTGGCGAGAAGACGATAACAACAAGTTGTTATTACCCCTGAATAAAGAAGCATATTGTGGTACTCTGTAAGATTGGCCAAATCATCTTCATGACAATATTCATACAAACACTGTCCAAGCAACTCAAAAGGATAGTAACCCAGAACCATGGTCGTACCTCTTTCCACACATTGAAACCTCCACATTTTATCCAATCTCGTTGTGAATTTCAAAACATGTTCATTATCAGCTAGCACAACAGTTTTATTCAATTTCGGTAAAGTTGTAACTCGCCCCAGAAACACAATAAAGCGATCCCCCCTTGTTTGATCAGTTCTAAAAGTCCTGCCAATACAACTAAAGGGTACGAACCCGCCTCTGAACTCTGCGCTTCGTGGAGCAAAACGAAGGCGACAGGAAAACATCTGTGCTGGTCTACTGATTGTATTATCCTTGTCAAAAGCTGTAAGCAGAGCATAAATCGTTCTTTGATCCTCTGGATGCACCAAGTCTAAAATGCTGCTGTTCTGAAGGGTTTTACAGTCGTAACCAAGGCAGGGGAACACGCTACTCGAAGCAAAACATATTTTGCTTGAATCATCGATCGCAATTACAATACCATCTAATCCATCAAGCATAGTTTGACGGAATTCTTCGCTCGTAATAAAATCCGGTTGCCAACTTCCACAAACCCTCTCAAGACTGTTGCTGCTTGATGTCGTGGCAAGCTGCTGAGTGTGGCGGAAGTATTCTATGCAATATTTCAGAACGTTGTTTCTGCTTAGTTTTTTCCCTCGCATAGGCAGAGAAGCAGATAGTTCATTCACCAGGTTGTTAAACCGATCTCTTCGCTTTTTTTCATTTTGATTCCTGACTAAGCAAGCTTTCTTAAAATCATCGAGACTTGAGCCTCCCGCTTCGTCCTCCGCCATCTTGGTTCAATTCAGCATATTTGGAATTGGCCAACCGCTTCGAACAACTTTATACGTTATGTAACCAGGACACGAGGCACTTTTTATACGAAACGGTCAACAGTAAAATAAGAATTATCTTTTACTTTTTCCTTTTAAATGTATTTTTAGGCGCAGCTGTTTAAATGCAAAAATTTTAGAAAATAGAAAAACAGAAAAACATGGGCTTCAGATGTGAATACTCAAGTAGTTGTCAAATTTAATCTCTGTGTTTAAAGTTTACTAGTACTAAGTGGTAAGTCATGCGAGGGAAAACACTTCATCAAGGCATGTGTGAGTTTAATGGAAATTATCAGAAAAAAATCACGTTTCATGAAAAAAGTAATCACGTATTGACGTGATAGCTGGTAGGCACCTTGTTCACATGTGAATAGCTCCTCTTCGCGTGTCCCATCTGCAGAACAACAGACAACGTCTGTGACTGTCACGCGAATGTGTAAAGTACACGTGAAATCGTGGTCACGTGTACGAACTTTCTGTAGAATTCCGCAGCGTCAAATAAACGACATGTTCAACCTTTTGTTAGCGGTTTTGCTGTGTGATCAAAATACACTTCAGTTCAGTTGTAAATGGATAAGAGAATGGTACAAGAAGAATTACTTCTCAAAAACCGACTTATTGCAGTGGAGTCAATGGACATAGAACTACTTACGCACACGCACACGCAACCTTCTCTCAGGTCGCCCCATCAGCCAGGACTTACCCAAATTTTTCGCGTGTTCTCTTTATTTCACATTTCGCTCGCAGATGATTTAAAGGCAAAGCAAACCGTGACGCTACAAGGGCCACATTTTAATGAAGAAAAATTTTCTTAGACTTTATTAGTGTCACTACGTGAAGGAAAAAAAACCTTGAATCAATTAATAAATTATTAATGTCATGAAGAAGGATCGATATGGTTGCCTTTACATCCAAACCAATCTTGAGCCCAGGGTCACTTTGCCTTTTTGTCAGCGGTATAGTCGTCTATTACAAGTACGTCATATATGGGGAATTATTACATATTATGTCTTATACTTTACATACATATAATGAGTATGTAGGTCATGTATGTGGACATATGATTGGTGGCCATACCGCTGACAAAGAGCGAAAATGATCCTTAGCTCGAGACTGTATCAATTCAGAGCTAGGCTCATGCAATAAAGCATGATAATTACTCGCTGTGAGAGGACTTAAACAGTGACGTTTCCGTCTTTCATAAAAATGTTTTGCTACGTATATACGTTCTTTCTTCTTGTAAGTTCGCAGAGACAAAAGGGCTACCCAACAAGATAAAACAGGGTAGTAGAACCATAACACATTTAAATGATACAACCCACTGGCCCTTTATCTTTTCAGGTGATGAGGTGACTGCAAACATTTCTTCATTTCAAAGAGTAAAAAACTTAGCTAGGGCACTATCAAGGGTACAAAGACAAAAATTTCCAAAAGTTGCGGGGGTGGTAAACCAAGTCTTATGTTGGAGGGGGCTATGATTTTATACCTTCAATGTGCAGATCTTTTAATGACCTTTTTGTTGTGAGAATTTCAGAAAAAAAGTAAATATTGAGCATGTAATGGCAACTTGTGCCATATGGCACTCTCGCGCATTAAAGGGTTAAACATTTTAGGTGTAGCAGTTGAGGGCGTATGTCGAAGAGGACACGGCTTAGCTATTTCGACCGTGATGATATTGATATGCTTCACAGAAATGACAGGGTGACCCCGTTCCCGAAAATTGCCCTTCATACAATTTGAAGTGAAAATAAGTAGATCCGTGTGTATCCGTAAATATTTGTATGTCACTCGTATGTAATTGCATGCACTCGTATGTATGCGTATGTCATTCGTATGTCACTCGGGTTTACGGTCAAGTCGAAAAAAATGATTTCCATATATTTTCAGTCATTTATTCATCACTCCATGGGTTCGTTTGCAACCAACATAATAATCAGCTCCCACTGAGTTGGCTTGTTAACTCAGATGGTGGAGCGCTGCACCGGTATCGTAGAGGTTATGGGTTCAAATCCCGTACAGTCCTAAATCAATCCTAAATTTTTTTCAGGCCTAATTTAATTACTGCTTAAGTTAACTAGTGTTCATTACTGCGAGGATCGCTTCCATATTCGGACTACTATTGTTGAAAAAGTCACAAGTATGAAAAGTAGGCTGATTTCTTGAAAATATCACATTTACCGTTACGTAATGCACAAAGTTATTTGTGATTGTCAAGAAGTTCACCTAAAGATACAACATAGCTTTATATGATTTGGTTTAGTTTTTTTTAAATTTTTTATTGTTAAGAAAGTCACAAATAGACACAAAAGAACTTTATTCGTATGTTACTCGCTCGACTTTTAACTAACTTGTCGTACGCGGCAATCGATATCTGTTCACCGGGGTTGGGAACGAACTGATTCACAGTGGGTACGAATAGACAGAGCATACACGAAACATATTTCAATTCTGATCATATGATCAATCTGTGTGTATTCAAGAAACCAACGCCGCTTTAGTTGTAAAGTTTCCCAAGTTAACGAAACGTCCATGAGAACGAAACGAGTGAATACTAAACAGAGAGTGCAACACTGTATTTTGTTGTTATGTACAACGCTTATTCAAACATATTTCAATTCTGATATATGATTGATTTCTGTGTAGTCAAAGTCTTTATGGTGTTGTTCGAAACTAACAACGCTTTAGTGATGAAGTTTCTCAAGTTTACGCAACGTCCGTGGTCCAAAACGAGTGAATAACAAAAAGACAGTGGAATGCTGCGTTTTGTTTCTATGGGAAGGAACAACGCTTTCAGGGTCGTTACTCAGTCATATTTCAATACTGACCATATGATCGATTACTGTGTAGTCAAAGTCTTCATGGTGTTGTTAAAAACCAAAACCGCTTGAGTGATAAAGTTTTTCAAGTTTACGAAACGTCCGTGAATACGACATGAGTACATACCAGACGAACAACGCTTCACTGATTTTGTTGTTAGAAATGAACAACGCTTTTAGAGTCGTCACACGAACAAATTTATATTCTGATCGTCATCTTTATGAATGGCTTTGTCGTAAACAAACTTTATAGCCTATTTACAGTCTGTAAGTCTGATCTTTTTTAAGTAATTGTTTCTTCGCGCGACTTAACTTTTTATACAGGACGACATGACTAAAAATTTCGGGCGACATGACTTCGGGTGAGATGACTTTCGGGCGACCTTGACTGGTTTCCGTCACCCGGAGTACTCGTGTGGTGTTTCGATCACGATCGACATAAAGAAGTAACTTGAAACAAATAATTACGTGTTAATCTATACCTAAATGAACAAAACATAATTGGATGTTAGAGATTCATAACTGAAATCTGAAATTATGATATTATGATATCACAGAGTTACCTAATACAAAATTTACTGCAACGTATCAATCTCTTGATCTCATTTCCGAGTTGTCATTGAACTGGACACTATACTGGAAACAGTACACATACTTAAGTGGTTAACCGGTCAAGTTGCCCCAAAGTCACCACGTCCGAAGTCATGTCGCCCTAAATTCTTTCTGAAGAAACAATTACTCATAAGATCAGACTTACAGACTGTAAATAGGAAATAAAGTTGAGAAATCTTTATCAATTCATGCGGTGTTCGTTTTCGACACACACCACGAAGACTCTAAAACTACAGTCAACACTCTTGTAAGTGGACACCCTCGGGAATTGGATGAAGAGTCCGTAACTGAGAACTATAGGTCTGCCTCCGGGAATTATTCCTATAAGCGGACTCCCAAGAAAAGAAGGGTGGATGTCCGCTTTTGGAATTGTTATATCGGACTCTTGTTAATAGCAGACGAACGGACAGCTTGCTTTCCCCCGAATGAAAATTTGATAAAACCAATCTCCACTGTTTTGTTGCTCTGTCAAAGGTCATATTTTTGTTGATTTGCAAATTCAAGAAAAATTGTATATTATGCATGGGGTGTCCGCTAACGAGAGCGTAAAAAAGAGAAAAATCAAAATTTTACCTTAAAAAAACCGGAAACCCCGACGGCAAATAGTTGCTTTTGGAGCTCAACGCTGCTCACATACGACGGTCCAAAATAGACTTTTCCAATCCCGCATTCTGCCCCTTTTTTCATTCTATCTGGTCATTCCGCTGCAATGAGCATTTTTATCCCGATTCCACCTAGTTAAACCTAAGTTGCTCTGGTTCACTGCCTTATTTAGTTCAATAGAGAACGAGATTATAGCTTTGCAATATTGATGATGTATTCTAATTATGTAGAAAGGAAAAAACTTGCTCAAAGCAAACTATGCCGGCTTTAAAAAAAACTGTTGTTTCTGGGTGTGTTTATGGGCAGACTTTATGAGTGAGACACAAAAAACTTCACCTACGGTGGATTGAGCTGAGTTGTCACTCTTTTCCTGAAGTTTTAGGTTATGGTTAATAGTTAATTTTTAATGAGATGTTGACAGTGTCGATGACACGAAAAACACGCTGTCGCTGGCCTTGTCATTGTTAATGCGGGATCCACTGTGAATGGCTAAAGCTGTAGTGGTCTCCCTGCCTGAGATAATTAGGCGAAGCTAAATAAATCACGTAACATCCGCAGTAAACCGTAGGAATTTCGTGTACATTTACGCGTGGTTTTCGGAAATCATTAGGCCCGTTTAAAGCAAATAAATACTTTTTAATGTCTCTGAGGTCGTGTGAATCTCGAGTTATATTATGATCCCGCTTATACTCCTTTTATCCCCATCCCACCTTTACCCGTCCTATCCCGCATTCGAAATGGAGCATATACCGGTCCCGCCTTCCTATTTTCATCCCGCATCTCGCCCTTAAGTTTTCTCGTATCCCACATCCCGCCAAACCTATGTTAGACCCTCGCATACCATATGCTGAAGTTAAGGTGTGGCTACGTAAGAGACGGTAAACACATCAAGCCATTCGCAAAATTCTAACTCAAAATATACATTCATTTTAAAATCGACCTCTTCGTTGGCGTCGCTGCTCTGACTGTTTAATTCTGTTTTTGAAAAAGGTTGTTTAGGTACTCATTCTAATCATTACTTTTCCACATGGTTACTCGTGAATAAATATAGTAAGAAAGATGATTAAATTTTGAGCTAGGAATAATTATAAAGAAGAATGTTATTTGCTTCGCTACGAGCGTGAGAAAAGGAAAAAAAATCGAGTCCCTATGAGGAATCGAATCCCGACCCACGTATTCAGATCTTTAATTCACTGCCACTGAGCTACAGAAATATCTGGTGGGTTGGACCATCACAAGGTTTAAGAGTGACACGTTCCCTGCAAACTGTCAACAAAAACGATGTTGATAGTGTCATGTGAGTAAATTATAATGGATGGTCAAGGAATTACCGAACATACAATACGATGCCAAGAAAATAACCGAGATATTGCAGACGGAACAAAAAACTGAAGTGTTAAAATAAAAAAAAAATTTAAAAATAAAAAAAAAAAATGTGTAGAAAGTAGTCACATGACAAATTCAGCAACATCTTGGCCTTACTAACGTATTTCGTCCCCATGATAAAAGACAGACAACCCATAAACTCCCAGCAATGATCGGAAGGTAACTTCTTTTCACTCTTTTAATACACCGTTAATTACATTATTTTAAAATAATATGTCAACTACAGGATTTTTAAACGCAAAATTCTGATGACTCGCCAACTATGAAATTTAAGGCTGCCGGTTAGCAACGAGAAATAAGGTTAAGCACCTTGGGCGTGAATGAGTAAAAACTGTAGTACCAATTCTTGTGTATCTGTAAACGGAATACGATGGCAGTATTTACTGAATCCCACACCAAACATAGCAAAGAGTCACCTCAGCAAGCTATCCTAACTAGTTAACACTTACACAAGTAACTGGAAGAGCATTAGTGTCACTTTAATTCTAAGGCCCTACAACAAGACGTTATTTGAGTAAATAGTTACGTGTCGAGTGCTAAAATACACAATGGGATTATAATAATTACCTCTTGGTAACCGAGTTTGAGGTCCGTTCCATGAGCCAGGGACTGAGTTTTTTTTTGCTTGGATTTCTTGGTCCGTAACTTACAGTACGAATTGGGAAAACGGGGTTAGTAAGATGTTTATTACATCTTTGGGGTTCAAATACAAGGGGAAGGTTTCAATACACACAAACGTTTAACGTTAGCAGGCCGTACAGGGAAATATGACCCACTAAGTTGACCAATCATAGCGCATGCAGAGATTTAATAAGCATCAATAAACCAGATGAGTGCAGCACTCATCAGCACTGCTGATTTGAACCAGTACATTTGTTTTAACAATGTAAACCAAAGCATTGGGACGAATTTAAAAATTTGAATTTTCCAAGATCTTGTAGTTAAGGTGTAGGCTATTAGTAATAATAATAGGACTGAATGGAGTCCAATTCGCTCTGCAATCATATTAGTGATTGACAAAATTGGACGACCGTGAAGCGGGAGTCCAATTTGTCAATCACGAGTATGATTACAGACGGAATTGGACAACAAGAAGTCCTATTACCAACTAATCATAGCTGTTTCAATTTCCGAAAACAACAAATACATTTAAATCTAATATCTCCAGTGGAGACAATGTCTAAAGGAGAAAAATTTCTCCATTTTGGAAACTACTCGATTTCTTTTTAGGATAAGTGGCTGTTGCTATGGTTATAGTGTTTAATTCTGTGATTGGTGGGTTTGGTTGAGAAGACTTAGTATGACTGACTATTTTAACTGTCTGATTACAGGTGTGCAATTAAGGCCAACTGTCCAATATCACTGTCTGATTACAGGTGTGCAATTAAGGCCAACTGTCCAATAACACTGTCTGATTACAGCTCTACAGAATGATTAGTGAAAAATAAAGCAGCTAATGCGCCAATTGCATTTGAGGAAATTGTAATGGTTATGATTATACTAGATAATGATAGTACATAACTCAACTGCAAGCAACCTGTCAATTTTTTTAAGTGTTCACATTAAAACAACAAAAATTACATATATTAACATTACATTACACCATCTTCTCTGTTTAGCCAATAGAATGAGTTTCATCCTGTACCATTTCTTACATTGCAAAGCCTGACATAACTTTTTTAAAATGGCAGTGCATAAGTTTGGAAAGCTTCATTTGCTAAGCATATGTACTTTGGTTACTGATCTTACAAATTAAGACCAGAGCAAATATCATGCTGAGAAGCTGTGAAGAGAAGATTCAAAATCAATTTAGTGCTAAGAAGATGCTCCATCCATTATCTAACATTCATCATAATTCTCTGATATTTAACCTTCCCTCTAACTACTTGAAAGGAATATGACAGATAAGAAATATGAATGAGCGAGAGACAATAACCAAAAAGGGAAATTGTATGAAATCTATAAACATTGATTACCACCAAAAAATAACATGGACCAGACCAACAAATGGATGGATTTTAGTTCCAATCATCATAGTCACACAAACACTCTGTTGTGAGCATTTACATGGGTCAAGCTGAAAATATTCCATCCTCCCTCTGAGGAGGAAACATCATTGGAATTATCTATTAAACGAGTGTTACAAGGTTCATCCACCAACTCTCCATTTGATTGCTTTGAGTTGCCATCTTCTTTGCCAGCTGTTATATTTGGATTCTTAGTTACCTCACAAAAAAAAAGAGAGCATACAACCAGTTTACCTGAATGACAGCCACTGCAACACCTAATCCAAAGATTATAAGCAGGTTTCCTCTGAGTAAGTCAAGTGTCTTGTCATAACAACCCTGAATAACAGGAAATCACTTCAGTTATATTTTCAGTGGCTACCATAAATAGCAGATCACATACAGATAAGATTTTGGAAAGTATCTACAAAATAGAAAGTTCCTTTCATGATGATTTACTTTCTGGTTTTGCAAAATTTCTGTCTTATTAACTTGTTTCCTCTATTTTTGCAACCTCAAGTGGCCATGAACTAAATATTAGTAATAAAAAGTAAAATGCAGTTACCCCTATGTTGATTTTTTCTTTGCCAGTTGATATGTCTCCACATCCTTGTTTGACTTCTTTGCAACAGCTATCAGGAACTATACTGTGGTTCCCACGTGTGAAAGGTGTTTTCTGCCAATCCTTGTATCCATACACGCCACAGCATTTCTCCTGCATTCACAACACAACTGTGTCAATCTTTAGGGTGAGAGATAAGAAATTTTCATCTTTTTCCTAGATATCACAAAATCATTGCATTGGATTTGCTCAATCTACTGTTAGTCCTCAACATGGCCCCATACAAACTTGAAAAAAAGAAAGAATTACTATCACAATTTGCAAGGGGAGTTATCTAATTGCTCTTGACAAATAAATGTTCAACAACATCTATTTGAGCTTATCACATGAATTTCAGGATTTTTTGGTGTAAAATCCTCTACCCTCAAACCATCCTTCGGATATTGTAGCTTAAGATCAATGACCATGACAGCAATGTGAAAGTAAAGGGTTGCTTAGTGAACATGCTGAACTCCAAATCCATATAGGTTTAGTTGAGTCTTGGATGGCTAATTGTGTTTTCTGCTGTGTTCTTATGCAAAACACTACCCCACAGTGTGTCTCTCCACCCAGGAGTATAAGTAGTTACCATATAATCTTAACAGAAAATGGAGACAAAGCTGGAAAGAGTTTTAGCTAAAAGGAATTAGCATTCTATCTTGGAGGGAGTTAGGTCACTTCATGCTGAGTAAAAGGGGTAAATTCTGGCAGTTATGGACCACTAGGGTCCTAACCTTTCACCTTAACCTTAATGAGATGCTGATAAGTTTAACACACCTTTTCCTGCAGAAGATCATAAGCCTCTGTAACTCCTTTTTTGTCATCAGAACCATACTGATACAGTGTCTGATTCAGATCCTTCTTTAACTCATCTTTCACCTGTAAAATTAAGAATTTAATTTATTAATCATTTCCTTTCCCATAAATGTTGGAAATGAAGATTTGAACCCCCACCAATTCTGATTTCATTTGTAGATGTCCAACAAAGTGAGCTTGAGATAAGCTATTGAAAATCAGACTTTATTAATTCAAACATAAAACCCATACATTGTAATTATTGATTAACTACACTGTAATTAAACATCCATATCACTCACACAGTTTTCCCTAAACTCTCTTTCAAGTTTGATGAGAAATTTGCTTTTACAAACTATTATTTGTGCTATGTGAAACAATATTTAACCAATCTTTAGTTAGATTTATAAAATATCAAAAATACCTGATCTCGGTACACAAAACCCAATGATGTCCCGGCAACTTCCAAGCCAAAGACCAATAACATCAAGGCAAAAAACTATGCAGGGAAAAAAAAAGTTATTCCTCATTATTCAAAACTGCAATATTATTCCTTCAACATGATGCCCTACCATGGTTCAAAGAATGAAACCATGAATGCCAGTTACTATGAGAAAATTCAGAGACAATTTTACAATTTCAACTCACTGTTCCAAGAAGACACCTGCTTTCCTTGATAGACCCACAACAGCCAAAGAATGCAATCACAGCAATAATTGCACCAACAGCAATGATGATGATGGATCCTGTAACATATTTCACAGAGGAAAGTGCCACATAATCTCCAATCTTTAGCTGAACATAGATTCCCACTCCAAGCAAGCCAATACCTCCCAGCTAAGAAAAACATCAACTTAAAAATTACATGTGATTTGAAATTGATTGTTCATCCTGTATTAAGTGGTTTGTTTAGTTTATGAAAAACACCATCACAAACATTTGAAGGAATCCTATAGTAGCCTGTTGATTAAATGGATGATTTAAATGAGGTCTTGAGCGACTGTATTTCTTTCTAATTCTAAGATTTTGCTGATCTCCCAGCATCGTCACATTCCCTGATGATGCTACAGATCATTGAAAGCGTGGAATAAAAAGAAATTCATTAGATCAAGGCCTCAGTTGGTTTGTCCTTACAAAGAATATGAAGTTGAAGACAAATAACAAGATTTTGATGATCTTTGCTGCTCCTTCCACTGCCATCACTGTTTCACTATGTCAAATGGGGTTTCTAAAAGTAAAGCAGAAAGGCTTCAGAGAGTATGGATGGATCAAACAGGTACATTCTGTACTTGCATGCACCTTGAAGGTAGATTCATGTTGTAATATCACCCCACATCCATTTAAGATCACTTAAAGTGCTTAAGTAATGTTGAACATGCTTGCCAGTAGGTATTAAATAATGCAACCAAATGAGCTTGCTAGCCAATATTCACCTATTTCATTTTGAATAGTTAGCTTGCATGTTTGAAAAAAATTTCTTTAAAGAAAGTGCTGTGCCACCTTATCTTTGAGCAAAATTAGAAGAGCTCTGAACCTGTCTCCAAATAAAGTCACCCTTACCATCTGTAAATAAACAGATCCATGTCAATTCAACTAGGGCAACCCAATCTTTTGGGGAAAATCACAGAAAACACCAACCCACAAGAAAAGAAAGCAATCAAAGTTCAGTCAGTAAAAACAAATAAACTGCTTGGAGAACATGAAAGTGCAAGTTACCAAGTAGCAGTTGATTGGTGAGGGGATGGTTCAAGGTTTTTAAGACCAATCACAGGAGTATAGTGGAGAAACCAAATCACTTCCTGATTTACTTTGGACACTCAATTAAACATTTTTATTTCATTTACACTGTAGAGGAGACTTTGATGTTAGATCCAAAGAAATACAGCCAAACCTCAATTAGTTGAACCACTATTACCTGGATTTTTCAAATATTCAGACTTGCTTATCTGGTCCCATTATGTTTGAACATTTATATTCATATTTTGATTATCTGGA
Source organism: Pocillopora verrucosa (assembly GCF_036669915.1). Lineage (NCBI taxonomy): Eukaryota > Metazoa > Cnidaria > Anthozoa > Scleractinia > Pocilloporidae > Pocillopora > Pocillopora verrucosa. Next base: position 13,414,396 of record NC_089319.1, on the reverse strand, counting down.
CTCTTGATTATCCCAACTTTTAAGCCCAGTCCCCACAAGTCCACATAATTGAGGTTCAACTGTGATAATTTCTCTTTTCTCATTACATGCTTGCTGGATAATGTATATATATTTTTTGAAAGGTTACTCACTAATCAATTGTTGGCAGTCACTGGGTTAAGAAGGTTTAGAACAATGTGTACAGTAGACATGTAATGCAATTGTTTTAGTATCACAGTCCTGTAAGAGTAAAATAATAGTCCAGATTTTTTCCCCTTTAGTCATAGACTTCAGTTGATCTTATTATAAAACAGAACTTTGCTTAGTTTTTGTTTTTGATTGAAGTTTGTTCATGTACACCCCAGCAAAATTTACATTGTGACTGAAAAATAACAGACAACATCAAAATTGATAAGAACAAAAAAGTGGCATAAGATGGACAGCCAAGTGTGCCACTGATGATGTTTCCACATTTTGATGCATTCTGCAACCTTCTGTTAAACAAACCCAAGGCAACATGAAATCTACTTGTTTTACATAATAAAGAAGAAAAGATTTTGTTGATAGTGGTATCATCTACACATCTGTTCTCCCAAAAATATGAGTAAGAACTAATCAAAATTTGATATAATTCAGCTTCAAATAAGAATCTTAATAATTGTTTATAGCAATGACATCATTTTGAAAAATATAGGGTGAGGCAGTGAGGACCAGCTTTAGTAAGCAATTGTGCCAAATCCATAACCGTTTGTATAAAGTTTGCTCTCTTTTCTACAATATTTGAAATTTCAGTGTTTTTTGTATAGCTGTCATTGGATTTTGGTGAAAACTGTATGCAAATTGCAAAAGTTAGGAAGCAATGATTAATTATTTATGGCAGTAAAACCAGAGAATGTTCCCATTAAGTTAATGACACTTTTGGAAAAAGAAAATTCTAACCCACAAGGCAATTGAAAGTTTAAATAACAAAAAGAGGACGCAGCTATTTGATTCGAGAAAAACTTCATCTTATACCATGCTGTGAAAATACATAAAAAACACCTGCATACTCTATTACTTTGGAAACCAGTCATGGAATTTTACCTCACAAGGGTTTAGTAGTTGGGTCCACTAGATCTGCTAATCCGATAAGCTCACTAAATCCGAGAAATTTCGATTCAGTTTGTTCAAAATAAGGATATCAAAGATATCGCTTCAAATGAAATTTTTGTCATTTTCGTTAGTCCTCAAAATGTGAGCATCATCTCCCTATAATGAAACCCAAACATATGCCCAAGTTGGGCATAAAACTTACAGTTCTAGTGTAGTTTTCTAAATTTAAACACAATCGTCGTAAGCATTTAACGGTTGAAAACAACTACAAGTTTGCAATTAGCTAAAGAGTATTGACTGTCAAAACGAACTTTAACTTTGTGCTCTAGCGAATTGTCATTGGAAAATGAATCCTTTTCAAATGTTAAGGAAACCACCGCGATTGCAGAATACGACCTAAGAACACGCTGATACGGATAATATTCGAAGGTTTTCCGATGAAGAAATAGATTTGAAATATTTATCGATGGAGAAAAGAGTTCAAGGCTGCATTAGAGGCTTTTAACGGCACTTGAATAAGTAAACCTGTACTACTTTTCGGTATCACCAGTCCAATAAACATTTAACTAATGTGCGCAAACCTGCCCAAGCTTGCAAATTTCCAACTACTTAAGACAATTCAAAATCAGGAAAATGTCATACTGAGTTTCGAAAAACAGAGAAAAGCAGGATATATCGACATAATACGATTAACTGTAACCTTACCTCCGGTTCTTCTCGTCACGAATCTCCAAGTCCCAGTTATGAAGGGAGCGACACTATTCACTATCACGTGACCTCTGCGACTTGCCGTTTAGTAGGCAGCTGCTTTTCAGGGTTTGTAGGAGTACCCCATTCTTTTGTTTATCTCCTTTAACGAAGAAGGTCATTCCCCCTAAGGGTAATTGATTCCAATTTAGAGACCCCCTATGAATGTAAGTTGTATTGACATATCTTAAAAAGAAATTTCGTTTGAAAAAAAACAAACAAACAAACAAAACACTAACAACAACAACAACAACCGCAAAAACAACTCATGCACACAGTCAGGAGCATATGCTACCGACACAGAACAAAACACAACTAAAACGAAAAAGTTAATAAAAAATTTTCATTCGCTTTCTCTTGACTTGCACCTTTATCTTTCTTGAGTCCGTTTAAAGCACGCCATCGCCAGTTTTCCTTGCCTTTAAGAAACCTCAACCTTCAACTCAACTGATCAATAAAATCCTTTCTTTATGATACACTATTCGTGCTGATTTCTGTCTCAAAAATTAAATATTCTTACAGTGACAAAAACTTAATTTTTAATACAAACCTATTCTCTATTCGCGAAACTTTCCGTCTCTAGATCTTTGAACATTGAACCCTTAAGTTTTAATACTCGGCTTACGCGTTTAGACATGTGGGGCCGGTGATTTGATCAAACGAAGTTTAGCCGTTGTTTAACAAAACCGCGGTCGAAGCCATCTTCAGTTTAGCTGGACCTTTTATCTGAACATTTATTTTTGGACTTTTTGCGAAAAGTATCGAGAGGGCCGAAAGCTAATAATGGAAGAACATTTATTTCGTTAAATCAACCCTCTTTTAGAGAATCCCTGTGGCCCACTGCATACGTCAAACCGCGGTTTGGGTTAAACCAGCCCATGGGTTAGACCAACAGGGGGAAAAAAATTACTTTCACGGGTGGTAAGAGTCGATCAGGGCTATGATTCCACCCTTTCAAATTGGCGTGCCGGTAGCATCGCCTAGAAGCTACCAGAAGGAAAACTTCTTTTGGTATTTTCACGAAGCCAAAAGTTTTTAATCAGAAAAGACTTCAAGAAGATTCCTTTTAGCTGATGGTCCCGATCAATCTGACTTTATACGTGTAATTTATCACGAAATGACGCAGGTAAAGAACCAGCGTGCTGTATCTCATTCATTCATTGCATCATCCTCTGATATTACCGGTCACGTCTGGAAATATAAACAGGATAATGATTCATCGTGTTTAGAACCTGAGAGAATACAGCGGATGAAACTACAAACACACTATGGACTTGATTGAGAAACACGAATTTACCAAGAAGACTCAATTTCCTACAAGAAGGTCAAGTGACATTTTGCCCCGACGATCAGTAAATACTTTGTGGCATCGTAGTCCCGAAAAAATCGCTCGTAGACTTGCTCAAGCTTGCGAAAACAGTGTAGAAGTAACATATTGTCAAACAAAAATTGAAGGAGACTTTACCAGCAAAGAAATATGTTGGATCAAATGGTGGTGACATTAATGGAAGGCGCCTTCGTATGCGTCGGATTTCCTTATGTCGCAAAATTGTGCAGAAACGTGTTAGATTCGTTGCTCAAAGGTAGGCTCAAATCACTTTTTTCTTTCTTTCTTTGGACCTTTCTCTTTCGCATGGATTACACAACAAGGAGAAGCAGGAATTTTTTCTTTTTTTCCCATTAATGCAGATAAAAGTACCCAGTCGGGTAAATATGTAAAAACATATATATTTGAAATTTCACATAACCATGCCATGTTTAATAATTTCTCGGAAATGGAGGAAGCAGTTTGCAGCATAACGGTCGAATTACATCATACTTTTTCGGTATAAAATACAATATTCAAAGCTCATGAAAGTCGAACATTTTGAGATCCTTTGTAACTGGTCACTTTGCCGATCTATGCTTGGTCAGGTTCTAACAGACCACAACAGTGCATGACTTTAAGTGATACTAGAGGAGGCTGCCCTTCCCTCCCCCATGTTTGCTACTCTAAAGCAGAAAGGTCGACGACTGCAATCCCGGTTCTTGTTGCATAAGTTCCTTGTTTTGTTCTGATTTTGATGAGTGATGAAACTTGTGTTACCAAGGAAGCCAGTTTACAGAGAAATAATTTTAAGACCCTGATGAGACAGAATTCATCAAACAGTTACTTGTTATGACTGCTGATGAATATAATGGTTACTATATTCCTTTGGAGGTATCAGCCAAATTTGAATTTTGGATAATGATAATATTGATTATGATAATTTCATAAACTTCCTCCTATTTTTTTCAGGACCATACTTGCCTTTTTGCAGACCTGCAGTACAAAACAAGGTTCTCCACCAAAACACAACTGAAAGGATGGGGGTAACTGGTCAAGTTTTATCTACTAATGTGCTCATTGGTTTGAAACCACAAACAGAAAACTATATATCTCCACTACATTTTCAAAGCTGTTGGCAATTCTATCCAAATCACTCTGGAACAAACACACTGCAAACATTTTGGGGTAGTAGTATTGGTGAAACAAAGTTGGAAAACTCTACCCAGGTTATGCAGCACAGGTCAAAGAATTGTGAGGAAATGAACATGGCTGCCTGCCAACTGAACAGGCTCAAAGATTTTTATGGTCATTTCAGATCATCCTCTGGTTTTCCAGCTTGTCTTGAAAGTGAACAGCATTGCAACCCGATGGAGATTTCACACAATGTCATGCAGGATGACATTTTAAAAAAGGACTGTAATGAGGCTCAAACAGAGAGGGGATGCAGTGTGGTATCATTCTTGATGTTCCCTGATGCAAAATGTAAGGATGATGATGACAAAGACCAACTAGATTTACCTGTCAATGACTGTGTCTACAATGCAGATGGTCAGCTTGTACGCATGTTTATTTGTTTTGGTACTGAGCAGTCTGATACATCAAGTGTTGCACTTTCAAGTGATTCTGGTTGTACTGACTGGGACTCTGACTCTGAGGATTTTATAATATTTGACAATTCATTTACAGGTGAAGGTAACTGTTGTACAAGGATTGATTTTGTTTGTGGACAGCATGAACTTCCCAAAGAGGGTGAAACAAAATCTGTGCTTCAGTCACCGAGAATGTACTGTGAAGTTTCAGTAGTGGAATCAGTTGATATAAAATTGGATTTCCTTATTCAAGAAATGGTGCCACCTAACTTGCATTATGCCTCTGAGAAGTTGACTTCCCAAAGAGAAAGTTGTGAAGAAACAGAGATGAAGAGCAACAAGGATTTCATTTCCAGGAACATTCCTGGTCAAACTGTGTCTGACAATAAAAAGAAAAAGAAAGTTTGCTTTAAACCTGATGATGAACTCACTGTCACTCATCCAATGATTGTCTGGAGCTTTGCTTACAAACAGGCTCGTAAAGGAACCTGGGAGACGGAACAACTGGACCGACTTCGTTTTCAGAAGAGAATTAAGGAACTTGATAAAATTTTAACTCCTGTTTTGCTGGCAAAGATAGGAAATGCTGTTTAATCTTTATAGTCACAGTTTGTAGTGCTTACAAAATAACTACTTGTGCATTTCATACATTTTGCTAGGAACTATGGATGCTCTAATAAATTATTAAGTATAATATATTAAGTATCTGATTTGTTAGTGCATGCAAGATTCAATTTTTTTATTCTGTTGGCCTATTTTAAGAATCAGCAGTGCTGATTAAGTTATCATCAATTCATGCAATGTGTTTTGATGCTGCTGTAATAATTATCAAATCTTATTTTCTCAAAAAAGAAATGTTGTAGACAGTTAATAACCAATTGTTAAACCATTCGACGAATCATAATACTAAGGGAGTTGGATGAGTTGGAGTTGGACGAGTTGCAATGAATGAAACAATTATTTAAGCAGTAGCAGATTGTTTGTTTTTGTTTTTGAATGAACTTGAAAAACTGTGATGAAGTAACAGAAGCTATTTTTTAAAGATAATATCCATTGAAAAAAGCCAATTTCTTTGTTATTTAAAAGGTGTTCTATGTTCCCCATTATATTAGGATGAAATTTTGTGGCAAAATAAGGCAATTAGATAATTATTATTTTTACTGAACTATAAATTTCAGTGAAAATTTCTTTAAGGCATTACTGACTTTGTTAAGGTTTCACATGTTTGTTAGGATCTTTGAATGAATACTATAAAGAGGGTAGCAAAGGGGGTGGGAGGTCCTGATTCTGTTTCTTGTGCAAATTTTAGAAAAATTCATGCATTACATATTTAGAAGGGAAAACTTGAAATCTCTCTCCTTTTGAACAAGGTTTCAGGGAAATCTTGACTTTTTCACAAAATAGAGAAAAATTCACTGGTCACATATTTTAAGAGGCAAATCACACCATGTTAATTCTAAAATTCAGTTAATTTTAAAATTTGCATGTCACTCATTAAATTTTGCTCTAGTCACATGTAAACCCTTTGCCTTCCTCAGTTAACTGCAATTTGAAAATGCAACTCTAATCATACTGAAATTTAATACAATAAACTTCAGTCATGCAGCATTGTAGGAATAGACATTTTTTGAGGTTTTTGAAATTAGTTGCACTTCATTTTGCTTGAGGCTTACTTTGGAGCATGGTGTATTTTGTAATACATGCTAAATGAAGGTTACACACAGTCTTTACCATAAGACACAGTGGAGTACAGTCACTTAAAACTTTTTCACAACTTACCTTGCTTATATCCAATCCATTGATATCAAGATTGTTTTTCTGGAAATTCCATTTACTTCAGGTTTTTAATGTGAAACAGTAAATTTCATTATTTTTAGAGTTTTAACCAAAAAAAGATTTTATTCGTTTATCACCTGCTTATAGCAGATGATTTTGATTATGTAGCCAGAGTATTTTGGTAAGTAAGACTTGGGATCAGTCCCAGTACGAAAGAGCCTGTGTTCACACAGCACTACATTTTGTCATTGATTTCGAGTACACCTTGGCAAATTTTCCAGCCATTGATTGAGGTGAGAAAATCAAGGAAAAAGGAGACATTGAGTAGTATACAAGTAAACTGCTGGTATGCATGATTTATCCCATTTACCCTTTTAATATCTGTTATCAGTAATTCTCTATTTTTGCTTCCTTGCACTTCATTTTAAACTAGTAATAAGAATGACCTATTGAGAAAACAAAGTACCCACTGGCTGGTGAATTGGTTGATTCTCATCACCTGTTTGTTGGACAACGTTTCGATTTTGTAACAAGAAATCAAGTATTGGTTACAATTGGGAATGGGGGGGGATGGTTCACATTCTTAGAGAGTTAGCTACTTATTTTCAAAGCACCATAATTTAGCAGATGGCTTGAATGTTTAATTATCAGTGAAATACTTTACTCATTTTTGTTATTTAGAGGATTCAATTAATCTTAACAAGGCAGAGTTTCTTTTTGTTTTTTGTTTTCATTTTTGGGTGGGGGAGGCTGTTAATTTTGACATTACCTGTTGCATATGCATCAGTTGCAAGTTGCTTTTGAATTTGTTGTATGTCTTGGTGTGGGCTGTATGTCTTGGCATGGGATGTATGCTGATGAATTCATTTTTGAATCATTCAATTTGAATCATGGATAAATCTGAACCCAGGTTGTTATAGTGAATGAAAATTAAATCTGATAGATCTTGGGAAGTATTGGAATTCTGGACGTTTTTCACTAAATTCCAATCAAATTATGGTGTAGGAGGCATCCATGTGAGCACTTAGTGTAAATAGGGAGTCTTTTATTTCTCTTAACCCTGGGGCAGTTTAAGGTCAGAGATGGGCGTTGCAAAATATAGATATCGGAACTGCTGGAATATTTTTGAAAAGGTTGGTAAATAAAATATTGGTCAGTATTTAGAGATGGGCGTAACATTGCATGCCGAAATACCCACACCCATACCCTCAGGGACTATTTATTAGTTACCAGTCCCTCACTCATTAGTTTGGACATTTACATTTGGCGCCCGCGTGCATAAACATTTGAAATGACAGACGGAGTAGCACCATGGAATTTGTGAAGTTCCCGTGAGGTTATTGCTGTTTTCATTTGGATTCTTCAGTAACTAGACTGTCAAGATACCAAGTGGACGATGGAAGTCAAGTTTGACTGCTGGTTTACTTTTCAAAACACTTTTGATATCGAGTATTGTGGCAAGGATAGGGTTTTTTTCAGATAGTATGCTGACCGCTGGTATGGGATTTGTGAAAATTCGGACCATAGCAGTTTTGTTATCGCTGTCTTTAAGTTCGTCGTTTGTATTATGGTGGATAACACCTCCGGACTACTCCATGAAAGGTAAAATATTAATTCACTTGTCGAATTTCTTGATGTAAGTCCTCTTCAAGGGGCAGTGTGTGGTAAAAAGCGTACACATTTAGCGAGATTCGATCTCCACCTGAACTTTATTACAACTTTTCTTTAAACTATATTTACACTTGCCACTTACGCAATAGTTTGAAACATAACTTAAGAGTTGGGCATGTATGGAACAAACCTTCGAAAATTTAAAAATACGTGGCAAGTATGGGGAAAGCCTGTTTGCCTGTTGTGAAATATATTATTACTATCAAAATGTCCAGAGTTTTTGTGTCTACATGTATGTGAAAATATCTCCATGAATGTGAAAATATCAAGAATATTATTGTATTATTTTATTCCGGTTCGGTCTTTTCTCAACTGATACCACTCAGCTAATTTAGAAGTTGTTTTCAAAGAGATGCTTATCGTCTCTTATTCAAAACAAAGGCGTTATTTTCATAAAATGAAAATTGTATGTCGTATTTGCGGTAACATTTGGAAAATGTCTATCAGAAGGTATGGCCATCTGCGCAAAACTTTGTTAAAAAAATATTACACGAAATTATTAATTGTTTTATGCTTTTTACAACGTTTTTTTTCGTAGGCTAAACAGAACATTCCAGAACTATTTTTCTTTGTAGACGACTGAACATTTTCTTTCCTTGGCACTGTATTTTAATTATTTTGAGTGTCTTTCAGAACGTCTTCCCCATCAACATTAATAATGATTGTTATTGTCTCGTCTTTTTGTGCGAAGCTAATAAAAGAGATGTAATCTGTTCGTATCAAGTTTACGTTGATTAAAATCAAGGGAATGCCTTAGATTTAACGGAAGACAATTTTTCCACTCAGAAATGATATTGTTGTTCCACTTCAATACATGTAGATTCTGTTATTGAATTGATCCAATTACCGGTAAATTCTCATTGAAACTTCGAGGACGCAGCTGACAAAACTATTTACAGCAATAAATTACTTGTCTGTGAGAAGTATGCTTTTCCACTGTTTCTTTAGTCTTGAAAAGAAAAATATTTACTTGAAGTGGGCAATGGCCTCTCTGTTTTCCAAACTTAAATGTATGAATGCAGAATTATTGTTATACATGGCAAGGAATGATAACTTTTATCAGTGAAGCAAGCATAGTTCATTAAGGAGGAATTGATTGACATCTATTAGATTTATATCCAGAAGCTTCATTATGGGTTTTGAAGAGGCCTTGGATAGACAAAATGTTCTTTGAACACCCAGCAGAGTCAATTAAAATGCTGATAACAAGATTTCTGATTACCACATTGTGCAATTAAAGTCTACAATAATTGTACACGAAGTGAAGTGTGTGCATGCCTCCTATAAAGTATTGCAGTTTGTCAACTTGGTTTCTCTCTTTAATATCAGTTTTTTTTTTTCATTTAGAAGTGGAATAAACTGAACAATTATCTTAATGGTGTATTATTTAAGGGAAATCCTTTGGGTTTAAAGCAGCGGTGAATGTCTTGTAGTGATTTGGGTAACAGTCTTGTGACATTGTTGATTGACATGATACATCTTTTTTCAAGCAAATGTTAATTCCAGTTTTCTTTATTGTTTTTAAAATTGGAAACCAAATGTTGAATAGTCTTTCCTAATGAGAATTTCTGTTAAAAAATGATGGAATGAGGGGTTATTTCTGGAAACTTTGAGGCATCAACAGTCATATTTTTTATTGCTTTTAAAATTACAAACCAAATGGAATTATCTTTCCAATTGAAAAATTTCTTTTAAAAATTGAAGAGTAAGGGGAGTTATTTCTGGAAACTTTGATGCATCAACAGTTCCTATTTTTAGTGCATTATCATGTTTGGTTGAAGTGAGTTCTACGTATGTCGTCAAGTCTTATTTTACAACAAATGGAACTTTCCTGATATTAGACATCATAACCTCAACTTACCTAGTATTAGGAAACAGGTACCCAGACTCTATGAGAGCTATAATTTCAGTATGGTTTTTATGCAGTAAAATATGATGATAAACAAAATTTATCCTGAGATGCAAACAGTACCTTTTTGTGAATAAAAATGACTTACTTCGTGTATTTTTCATGTTTGTTACTTTTTGTTCATGGAGCCATGTCAAAGCTTCATGTACATTGACAAGTTTTAGCAAGTTTTACTGCAAGTTGTACTGCCAAATTACCAATGATGAAAAGCAAATTATCAATACTGAAAAGCTAGCGAACCTAACTGTCTGAGCTGGAAGTTTTATTGATCTAAGAAAAATGGTTTAAACTTGAGGAAATTGTTAATTGATTTTTGGATCTGATAATCATAGGCATTTTAGTTCAATTCTTCTTGAGGTCTAGGATTCATTTTACAGTAAGTGTTTATGAGTTACTTTTCAGGTTTATATGGTTGGCTTATGATTGCCTATAATTTGCCCCAAAATGGCTTTCACAATGTCTTCAGATTTGAACACAGTAAGAACACAGAATTAGTCATTTCTCCTTAATCTCTCAAAAGGTATAATTTTGGGACTGTTTGATTCATTCCCAATCCCATAGATTCTGGGTTACCAGTGGTGATTGTTGTATGTTTTTTTAATTGTATTCAGATTAAGAGCAGTTTAATAGTATTTTCAGATAAGAAAATATTGACATGGATACCAGTAGGGTTAATTCTAGATGATTGTTTTATTACTCTTCTTTAGTTGTGGTTATCTTTAATTCAAGTATGATATAATAAGAAGTCTGTCTTCAACAGAAAGGGAAACTTCACCACTGATATCAGGCAAAGAGTTTGAAAGAGTTCAGACAGAAAACACAGAATTAAAGAGAGAACTTAAACTGGTGCAACAAAGATTAAAAGACCTGTATGAGAGGGATAGCCGCAACCAACAAGGTAGGTTGACATTGGATTCTTGGGAAAGCTGAAATAAGGGTAAACAGTGAGTATGAATATGATGATATTTTTATGTAAAAAGAGTAGGAAAGATGTACTTAACTTTTGGATATTTAACCTTGAATACCAAGTTGCATTCAGCTTCCTTTTGTATATGTACCAAAGACCTGCCTGATAATCTTTGCTGTAACTAAGTCAAAAGAACTGCAGTTTGCCCGGTTCCTTTTATTTAATTAATTTCAGATCACATTTAAAGATTGTAAGGTTACTTAATATGATTATGATTTTTATAACTATAGAAATGATGTTAATTACTGCTATTATTATCATAATTGGTACCTTTATGATGCACCCCTTTTCTTTCTTTCAGCATCACAAAGAAATAAGTCAACTGCATGTGTGAATGACCTTTTCCTTTATCGTTGTGAGGTATGATACGCTACTACTTAGTGCTTTAAACTGCAATCATTGGTCATCCTAGTAAGATGAAAAAAAAGAGATTGTCTAAACTGGAAGAAAAAGCTGCCAATTTAGTGACCTGTGGTCATTTGGCCAGCTAGAATGTAATTAGTACCTAGGTCATTGATCTGAAATTGAAGTGAGATGCACATCTGTATACAATATTTACTCTGTTGACGCCTGGTTGATTCCTTTTTTGAAACATTGCCCCATTACACTGAAATCACCACACAGCAGATACTCAGTACGTGTATGTATGTTATATGAATAAAGGGGTAAGTTTCTAAAGAAACTGTGGTGCTGCGTTGGTGGGAGAGTATAGCAGGTAATTTAGTGTTAACAACTGGGTTGAAAACGTAAATTAGCCACCATAAAGGGTAAAAAAGCTGACGTTTGGAGTGTTAGCCCTTTGTCAGAGCGATTAGATTGTTCTAATCGCTCTGACGAAGGGCTAACGCTCGAAACGTCAGCTTTTTTACCCTTTATGGTGGCTAATTTACGTTTTCAACCCAGTTGTTAACACTAAATTACCTGCTATGTATGTTATAGTTTTTAATGATTTCAAGGAAAAAAATTAATTCAAAATAACTATTTTCTATGCTTTTTGAGAATAATAATATTTTGTTTTTATCCTACTAACAACATGAACTTATACATGTAGTTGTTTTGCTGACTGTAACCCCTATTCAAAAGTATTATTTCCTTTCACAGGTTATACATATTGCAGTGGTCTGTGCAGGTCATGGTGCAAGTCGCCAAGTAGTCACTCTTATTAAGTCTATTCTGTTTCACCGCCGCAATCCACTTCACTTCCATTTCATATCAGATAGCATAGGACAGGAGATTTTGAGTGTCCTTTTTCAGACATGGGCTATTCCAGCAGGTACCACATTTATATTTCTCTGTATATACCTTGGGTCAATTGCTATAACTGACTAATCTAGGTTTGTAATTGAGAAACTAAGTCTATTTACACAATTATGTATCCTGAATGTTTGGGAGAAAATGAAAAAAGTTTCATGCTGGGTGCAGATCAATAGTAAGCCTGAATTACGTCAAGTTGCCTGCAGACTAACCTGCCCAAACTTAAAATTACTTCTCTATTGCCTTAAAATTAGTGTTTATTACTGCAAAGATCCTTCTCATATCCATTTATTAATGCACAGTTCATATATATGATTTTCATGTATTGACAGATATTAACAAACCAATGAAAGTGTTTGCCAAACAGCATGCATCACAAAGATCCTGAGATCTAAATCCCCGAACAATTGCTTTGATTCTTTGGCTTAAGATATAACACAACGTACACCACAACAAGAAAATGTAAAATTTAAACAAAAGAAAAACTTTCTTACTGAAGAATTAGTACACAATTCTGTAGTGTAATAAGTGTCACAAAGGTGTTGGAAGGTGTTCAAAGCATCTATTAAAAGTGTTTGTATGTGAGCGTATGCTGGTTTGTACTGCAATAGTCTAAATTAAGTCAACAGTCTAAAGTCAACAAAATGTTGTTGACACTTCAATTATTAAATTTATCATTATATAAAACATCAAACCTAAGTTTAAACAAGATTAAATCTGTAATGAGCTTACTGAAATGATTTTATACATGGGCAAGTTGATGTGGGGGAGTTGGTCCATGGGTGAGTTGGCTGGATTCTGTCACCCTACATGCACACACTGTAGCATATAAATTGGTGATAAAAGAATAAAAGACAAAAAACATCTTTCTTAATTCTTTACTGAGCTTAAAACTTATCATCTCTACTATTTCTATCTACAAACATTACGCTATTGACATTGCTGATACTAGTAGTATGCAGGACGTGTGCCATGTGAACTTCGTAATAAACCTCGCTCACCTTAGAGTCTCTGTGGCTCAGTGGTAGAGCATTGGAGTGTAAATCCGAAAGTCTGAGGTTCAATTCCTCATGGGGACTCAGAATTTTTTCTTTGTCCCATGCTTGTGACAAGATGAAAAACATCTTTCTCAAATTGGTGATACTTATACCAAACAAAAGGAAGTAAAAAACTGAGTTGGCTACCTTTTTGTTAGTTTTTGTCATATAGGAGTTTGGCTTTGTTTTTTTTTTAATGATTTCATTTCGGTTATCACAGAAATATTGTGAAACCAGTAGAATAAAGTTGACAATCTGTAAATGCATTTCAGCATGGTGATGATTAATTTACTTTTTTTCTTTCTTTTTACAGTTGATACTAGTTTTTATAGCACTGATTCAATAAAGGTAAGAGGCAGACAATTTCATAAAATTTAATACTGACTGCTTCTATCAATTGAAAGTGTGTATTGCCAATATACCTTTAAAAAATTGTCCAAATAGCAAGTGCTAAATTGATCTTTTGGTGAATTTATGTCAACAAGAGTAACTGTTATTGGTAATCATGACTGACACTTTGGCAGCTTGTCCAGGTAAAAGTCATCATCAGAGGGCAAAGTTGCTTTTTTTCTGACTTGTTATACTTTATGGGGCTCAAAAGGGTTTTTATGCCAGGGGAGAATGGATCCAAATAAATGTAACCCATGCTTGATCCTCCCCCAAAATTTTGTTGCCTGAGTTGTAAACAATAAGGCAGCCCCAAATAAATTCAAATGAACAAGGCTGAACTTATTTGTTTCCAAAAGTTGAACATGGCCATTTGTGCAGTAAAAAGGGAAATATTACTTATAAAAAGAGCTTTGAGAAAAGTGAAAGTTTGGCCAACAAAGAAAGGCCAAAAAAACTTTGGGAGAGTGGAGACTCAACAATGGTGCACTTGCGATTGAGGATTGTACAAATTTACATCTATGCTTCACATGGAGTTAAGTTTTTCTGACAGGTGCAAGGTTATCAAATTAGCTCAGAGATATCTTTCAAAAACTGAGTTTTGGAGGGTCTCCAAACACTGCTGCATTGTTGCTATGGCAACAGATGAGGTCTCAAAAACATGCTTAAAAAATTACTCAACAATAGTTTTATTTAAGTGTTGAAAAATTTCCCTGATGATGAGATTGATAGTCTTGTAATCTTTAGTTAGAAGACTCTAAGACTTTGATGGCAGAAAATGTCACTTTCAAGCCTCTTTAAGTCATGGTTCACAAAGAATGATTGTTCAGTTTTGCTATGATTTTATTAGCTGTAAAATTACAGGTAGCTTATGTCAGTTGTGATTCTCAACTAGTGGTTAAGATTATAAAATGACAGCCAATTGTTCTCTTGTGTAAACCATGTGCTATAAATGTCCATTATTACAAGCTACATGTCCACTAAGTAACTGATGGAAGAGTTCACTTTGAAACAGCTCAATAAAAACAGAGAGATATGCAGAGTAAGAAAATAAAGCCCTTAAATTGTGAGTTTGTTCAGAATCTATTATTGGAACTTCAGATCTCTTCCTTTCTAAAGCTGTGCATGTCAGGAATGTTTTCTTAAGGATCATTTTTGTATCAAGTATTTTTTTTTCAAAAGCAGTGTATTTATGGAGTTATGATTGCAATTTTTTGTTACAGGATAAAGTGTCTTGGATACCTAATAAACATTATTCTGGAATCTTTGGTTTAATGAAGTTGGTGTTAACTGAAGTTCTTCCACAATCGCTAGACAAGGTATGAAGTTAAACTTGTATTCATGTGGTTATCACCAAGTTAACTTTGTGTTTTAGGGAATTTAGGATTACCAGAGAGTGCTTATCAATTCAGTTTATGATTTTTTCCTTCTTAGTTATTTCACTTGACAAGTATTTTATGATCTTGGTTGTATTAAATAGAAAATAAGACATTCCTTTCACGTCAAGTTCTGAGGCCCCTATAAATGTAAGACTGAAATTTGTTATGCATAAGTTATTCCTGACAAATAGAATTAAAAGAAATGTCATATCAAGATTTGAGTTTGGATGGAAATAAAATATTTTTGAAGATGGGGGGGTGTTATTTGGCACTATTTGCAACCCCTACACATCTGGTGAGAGCAAAATTAACCTAACATATAAAAATAAAAACTGAGCATGGTAGAAATAACCCTACCACCTTGTTTAGTTATCACATTTATTATCTGAGATAAATTTTGTATTGTGTTTGTGCTGTCCTTATGGATGTTATATATCGCCATAGGTACTTGTTCTGGATACAGATGTCATATTTGCATCTGATGTGGCTGAACTGTGGAGAATGTTTGATCAACTTACAGGAAGAAAGGTCAGAATCAACATGGTGGTAATCTTTTGGATTTTATTGTTGGCCCATTTGTATTCTTTGGGAAATTGTTGTTATGGCATGTGCCCCTCTGTCCTATCTGTTGTGTATGGGTATGTTGCTGCCTCTTGAGTTTTGGGTGAACTGTGCCCATGAGTCGCAATAATTTTAACACTTGAATAATGAAACTGATGTATTTATTTACTTTTTTCAACTTTTTTTTACTTTCCTAATTTCTGTTAAGGCTATTGGTCTTGTAGACAACCAAAGTGATTGGTATCTTGGCAAATTATGGAAAAACCATAAACCCTGGCCTGCTTTGGTGAGTCTTAAAATTGTTTAAATTTAAAGCAGTGATGCTTTTTAACTGTCAGTTGTGAATGCTTTGGGAGCAGATGGTAGTATTATGGAATTGTTCACTGGTGAGGTGGAGATGTCCTGAAATGGAATGTTGGAAATGGTGTGGACAGATATTTGAAAACCCTAAAGGGATGTGCTGTAAAAGTAAAGGTGTTTCCCAGTATAGCACAAAATAGTGATCCTGGTGGGTTTGAACTCATTCCTTTCCATCCAGAATCCAGTGTGCAAACCATTAGGTGACTGCATGAACCTTGGGCACAGGAATTTTAATTTTTATGCTTATTTATTTAGGGGAGAGGGTTCAACACAGGAGTTATACTTCTGGACCTGTTCAAGTTGCGCCAAGATAAGTGGACCAGTCTGTGGAGACTGACTGCTGAGAGGGAACTTATGAACATGCTGGCCACCTCTCTTGCAGATCAGGTGAGCTCATAATCCTTTCTTTTACAGTTACATGTGGCTATGTTGGACTGGTGGTTTTTTTTTTAGAATAAGAGAGTCAATTATTTCAACCTTTGGAAAATCACTCAAGGCTCTAATTGTGGACCTGACATCCAATTAGAGGTCCCCCCCCCCCCCCCCCCCCCAAAAAAAAAAAAAAAAACTATGACAGCTTAACATTTTACCTCTACAGTAAATGGCAAACAATACTTTGGGGGAAGTTAGCTCATGTCTGACATGTACAAAATGGATCTTGAGGATCTCCTGGTAATTCCTGAATCACTATGTGGGATACCTGTGGCAGACCATGGCAAAAATTTGCTTGAGTGTTGTTGTCATCAGATATAGAAATTAGCCTCATGCCTATGCTTCTCACTGAAGTTAGGCTCAATGTTAAATGAATCCAAAATTTATATCCTTCCATAACTTATTAAGTAGATGTTTGTGTGTTTCTTTTGAAGGACATATTTAATGCAGTGATAAAGAGTAATCCCCATCTAGTGTTAAAACTGCCATGTACATGGAATGTTCAGCTTGGAGACAACACTCGCAGTGCTGTGAGTACTTTCCTTTTATGTCATCCAGTAATTAGTGTCATATGTCTGTATAGGTAGCTGTCACTACACATTTAGTGCAGCAACTGTATTAAGTACATGTAAACAAAGAAAATAGTCATCAGTTGATAGAGCTCTTGTCAAATGGAACACTTTTTAAAGGCTCTGATAAACAAGCAGCAAATCACCAAATGCCATGTGGTAGGAGAACATAAGGCAGATATTTACAGATTGCAGATGAGACTACTGGTCAGGTTACAAGTCCTGCATTTTAACTATGTAGCATGCTTACCCCTGCAGTTTGCAATATGTAGTGGTGAAATAAATGAGGCATCCTGTTGTAATTATGCCTCTAACAAAGTAAAAAAAGACACAAAAATACTAAGAATCATCTTCTTGTATACCATATTTACAGAACTGTTACAAGGATGTCTCTGAATTAAAGGTGAGCTGAAAGTTTGGTTTTTTTTTTTCAAAATTGGCAGTTATGTATTGTATAGATATTCTTATTAAAATAACCATGACACTAATTGACAAATCAAGTGCTATAAATATTTTTTATAATTATTATAATAGTTTAATTTATTATTTGGTTTCTCTGTAAATTTATTTACTCTCTCAATCTTGATTGAAGTTTTATTTATCAGTGATTAGTTCTGCATGTGAGGGGGCCTCTTAATCTCTAGTCGAAGCACACATTTCTCAGCTCACAAAACCTCCCATAGAAAGCTGAGGCATTAAGTTTGTTTCCATATCACCATGTAGGTTATTCACTGGAACTCCCCGAAAAAGCAGCTTGTGAAGAACAAGTATGAAGAGTTTTTCAGGAACTTGTATTTGACTTTCTTGGAATATGATGGTAACTTTTTAAGGTAAGTCAACAGATCTCATATCAAATTATATTACAAGAATCTGCGGGTACCAACAGAAGTGTCAGTGTTCTTAACTTGAATAAATCATGGTGATCCCCTAGAGCCCCATTTACTGAAAAGAAGGGGCACTGAAAGAACTTGAACAAGTCAAAAAGTTTTAGTTTTAACAGCATTCTGCAACTGGCAACAGAAAAATGTGAACCAGAAATCCAAAACATCAGTGCTTATTTGGGGGTTGATGGCAAGAAACTTCATTGATTAATGACTCACTATATAATCAAGAAGAATCAGTGTTTCAATGATTAGAGATTTGTGACATCTACTGTTACTAGGCGATGGATATTCTCTTGTGATGAAAATGATACAAAGTTGAATAACACAATAGATGGAGCTAGGCAGCAGCCATCAGACAAGGTAACAGACAGTTATTTTTCTCTAGAGGGTTGTAGTGCTTTTCTAATAGACCATAAACACAAGGTTCTCAGGAGCAGTAGTTTTTTTCAAGTGGTAGCTTTCTACAAAATGAAGTAAATTTTGGAAGGATGTTGATTTATCTCTTTAGATCTTTGATAACCTTAGTAGCCCTGAATTTGAGTGAGGCAATCCTTCATCTTATATGTATGGACATATAGATAATGATGTGTGCTGAAGGAAAAGTGTAAATTAATTGCTGTGTTTACATTCAGAGTGCAGGAAACGTGGACAGTGAGGATGCATGCTATGAATTTAAGCAAGAGCAAGATTTGACACACAGGACTCATCTATACTATCTTGATTATGATTTTTCACAGGTAAGCTGAATTGCACTTTTGTAAGCTTCAGATTGTTTGGTAAAATGGAGGTGAATTGCTCGATTTTTTTTTTGTTTTGATGAGGGTGCAATCAGAAATAATTGAGTGGGATCATTTTTATTCTTATTCCTGAATGTTTTAAGGACCTTTTTGCTTTTCCTCAATTAGATAAGCAAGGGGAAGAAAAGGGTAATTGAAAGAAGATTATTGTTTTCTGTTATAAAAAAGAAGGAAATAAGTGATATATAAAGATTTAAGCTTGTCATATTGTTTATCGTAAATGGAACAAATAAGGCATGTAAGGTGTTATCATTTTTAAAACTGAATGACACCCTGTCTGCGAAAGTAGTAGGTTATCAACCTTTCAATTCACTTATCACATCCTGTTCACAATTATATAATCATGTTGATCTCTCTGAATAAAGCTCACTTCTGCATAACTGACTCTTGGTGTGTCTAATTGACAGGCTGTTGAACCCTCAGATGTTACACTTGTAGTGCAGCTTTCCATTGACAGGCTACAGATGATTGAGACTATTTGTCTCCATTGGGAAGGTAAAAGTGAAAGTGAAATTTGTCTCTCTTTCAGTGAAGGAAGTGTTACAGATTCTTTCAAAGACTTCAAGAAGAGCCAAAAACAAAATAGACACAGGAAAACATTAATTTTAATTAGTAATAAAGATAGCTAAATCATGTGATGGGTCAGAAATCCATGGCAAGTTTGTTGGCTGATACAACAAATAAACTCCTAAGTGTTAAAAATAAAATGCAAAATTAAAACTGCTTTTCTTAGAAATAACACAGTAACTGTAACAATGTATTCCATTTACCTCTACTGTTCAATGTGCTGGACCAATATTGTCACTAAATATTTGATACCATTGTAACCAAAGTTTTTTTGGAAGATCTTGATACCATTCAAAAGATATCAATTCTTTCAACACTGCTTGGGACTTGACCATTTTATCCAATGCCCTGTTTCAGGTCCCATCAGTTTAGCTTTGTACATGTCTGACAGTGAGGCACAACAGTTCCTAAGCTATGTTCAGAGCTCAACTGAATTAGTGAAAAGAAAAAATGTAGGATATCACATTGTCTTCAGGGAAGGAGTAAGTAAATAATGTTCTGTTTGATTTTTTTCACCATAAACAGGTAATACCAGTCGCTTTTTCATTATTTTAAATTTGCAAAATTAATGGACTGGTGTTATATGCACTTTGATTTCTCAAATACCCTTGCACTGATATGCCCAAATGTTCCCATCAGGTCTGCTGGTTTTCAGTCTGATAAAACCTTCTAAAAGTTAGTGAGCTACAGACTCTTGTTTTCTCCCAAACAGAAAGTGGTATTCTCAAGTATTATTAACTATTATGACATAACTTAGACATAACATGTACTCTGATTGTTCAAAAATCTATTGAATATTTACCTGTATTCCCATAGAAAACTGAAACAGTGCCCACATTGGGCAAATTCTTTGATTTTAATTTGTTTAAACAGCTTCCTAGGCTTGCAGACTTTTAAAACTTTCCGTACAGATTATCAGATTGCAATTGCAGTGTTAGGCCAGTTCTGGTGACAAAAATTGCACTATTTATAGTAGTATTCCTCATTATCACTTAATAATTTGTGCCTTCATCTTGCATGTTGCCATTTCTCCCTAGTTTTCTTAGTTTTCACTTGGCAATAAATTATAATTACAGTCTTCATTCTTCTGGCTGGCAGTTCGTCTAGTTTCTGGGACTTGGATTGGATTATGGCACTTTTTGATAGGTTTCATGGGAATCAGCAACCTGACCGCAAACTAAGATTAAATATATATTTCTCTCTGACAAACTTCACTCATCTATGTGTCATAACATGATGATCATGTAGAGCCTACTTACACATTGTATTGATGAATGGATGAAAACAGTGAATTAGTTCAATCTGTTTCTTTTAGCTATGGTCATTTAATATCCTAATTTTTAAGATGTCAGCTTCCCTATGCATTAACAGATAATAATTGTCAATCTTAAGTGTTAGTATGATGCCTCATCTTTTATCTCAACTGGGTTTCTAACCTCTTTTTCAGCAATTTTATCCAGTAAACTACCTCAGAAACATTGCTTTGGAACATGTGCACACTCCATTTGTATTTTTGAGTGACATTGATTTTGTACCAGGGCCAGGAGCATACAGCTCTATGAGGTTTGTTGAAACATAAAACATCACTTTTTAGTGTTCTTTCTTTACTGAATCTGAATTATCTAAATGTCAGGCCAGTTATTTGCGAGAAGTACATGTTCTATTTGTTCCAAAAAATCAACTGATTAATTTGTTTTTTAACTTGATCATATATCCCTGTTTGGTAGGAATCAATGAAAGGCATCATGTCATCTATTTTTTTTCTCACCCATGAGGAGCAGGGTCATGGTTGATCAGTCATATTATAATAGTATTTAATATGTACTACCCTTTAAGCATTTTCAAATTTCCATCAGCCCACAGCAGTAACTTTCCATTATTGTTTGAACAGGCAATGGTTGAAAGCAGCTTCAAACATGAACAAAAAGGTCAGTTGATATTAATGATTGAAGGTTTTGGCAAAAGAGGGGTCTGTCAAATTTCAAAATTGTGTTACTTAATATTTAACTATTGTGTAACATGTTGGAAATCATGTATCATTATAACTTTGAGCTTGTGTCTTAAAGGTATTGATATAATGTTCTATTCTTACCCCTGAGTTTAAAACCCCGCTATGGTAGTGAAAGAAAGGTCAATCCACTGAGCACCAGCCTATTTCAGATTTAAAAATAGTAGGTAATACTTCGTATTTGTTTGCAGGCATTTGTTGTTCCAGCCTTCGAGACTCTTCACTACAAATTAGATTTTCCAAAGACAAAAGCACAGTTGCTGTCTCAGTGGGACCTGGGCTCAATATTTACATTTAGGTGGGTTCAATAAGGGATTATAACTTTTTCATTTTCAATGAAGCCCATTTTTTTCAAAGAGGCCATTTATCAGACTGAAATCATAAAATGGTGGATGGAGAAGAAATTATTATATTTTAGAGCAGATAGTTAAGAACCTATGATCAAGACATAAAATATATCATTGAAAGAATTTTGTTCTTGTAGTAATTGCATATTAAGAAATTAAATGTTTATTTTACTATCATGATTATTGATGCAGAATTCTCTTCCTTGCAACATGCAGAGAATGTAAGTTTGTTACAGGTTATGATTGAAAAATCCACACCCAGGTAGTGTGTCACAAGTGTTAATGGTGTGAAGGATTAGTCAGATGACCAATGTTTCATCTGACATTTCTTGATCTTTATCCAGACACCATGAGTGGAGTAAAGGTCATGCAGCAACCAATTATGCCAAGTGGAGAACAGCTACCACCCCATACACTGTAAGTAGTGGCAGTAAGAACATTATATCACGTTACTAATATTATTTGACTTTACTTCACAGAATGGTGTAATCTGAATTTGTAGCTTGACCCACACATTCATAGCTGCATCATAGTGTACTCTTATAAATGAAATTTTGAATTTGAATCATACAAATGGAAACATCAGGAAACTTTCTGACTGTGATCTAGAAAATTTTGACCTTAATATGATGCAAAAGACAGGCACAGAGTCTCACAAGCACAAAAATAATTCTGCAATTGAAACTTTCCTTTTTTTTTTTGAGTTGGAACAGTAAAAAATGCAACTTGTCTTTTCTCATTTCTGTTTTTCTTTAAGTTATGGAACTAAGTGGCATGATTGCAGCAGGCCCAGATTGCTTTTTCTGGACTGGCTCACATCAGCCTGTCCTGCCTTGCACATGTCAGCTGTCACTATGGTCTTCTTTGGGATTGCCCAAGTGGGGTGGGACAGTTCGTGTGATAATACTAGCTAATCATTATTCAATAAATAAAAACTACTTTTTAAAATCAATTTCATTTTATGTAAAGCATTTGTTTAAATTTATTCATTACAGATTCAGTGGGAAGAAGATTTTGAGCCTTACATAGTTGTGAGGAATAATATCAGCAGATATGACAAACGTTTTGTTGGATTTGGTTGGAATAAAGTAGCTCACATAATGGAGTTACAAGCTCAGGGGTAAGTTAAATATGTTAGAATTGCCATAATAAGCAGTCTACTTGATGGTGAGTTAATTGAAGAAATAGAATTGTCTTCAAATAAAAATTAAATTGTATATTTAGACAACGAATTTAAAATTAACTTCAGTCTAGACTTTGGTAGATACTTTTTAAAAGATGAGGTGTTTTTCTTGAGTCACTAAGAGCATTCCCATACTCGAAGCTTTATTGTGACAGTATAATTATAATTATTATATACAGTGATTATATCCTGGAAATAAACTGTATATAATGGGAAGTTTCCCAACCCCTTATTTTTATTTCAGCCAATGGAAAAAAGTATATATTTCTTGTGATCTCATTAGTGGAAAAAATCATAATTCAGTACTGTGACTTTCTCTTATTTTCTGTGAATTTTCAAATTTGTCAATTGGGAAGCAGGCAGATTGACCACTTGTTTTCAAAGAAGCTGGGTATAAGTAAGTTCTCTGACACAGAGATAAGGATGGGAACTAGAGACTTGTATTATTTTGTAATTTGTATTATGCTTTGAGTCTCCACATCAGATTGTACAAATTAAAACGATAAGCATTTCAAAAGGTGAAATAAATTTTCTTCAACATCTTGAAAATATTTTGAAAAATAATCGCCTGAAGAAGACTAGCAGTATGCAGTCAAAACGTCGCGATCTACATCACACATGAGACAAACGAAAAACTTAGCTTTTATAAAAATACATTGGTGCCCTAAATGCTCCAACTTTACCCCACAGTAAGGGAAAATACCACAGATATGATGGGCTAAATTTTAGTGTGCTGGACTCCATGAGATAAGCCACAGTCAAATGAGCCACTTAATTTGACAGCTGCAGGACTTCACTTTTAATCTATAAGCATTCTTTAAATTACATGACTTTGTTTACCATAATTTTGGATTGTGTGATGTTGTGTGTTTATCCACATGTGCAATCTCAACCATGGGAAACTTGAGAGTTATGATCATTATGGTGATGCCACTACTAATAGCAACTTGAGACAAATAGTTCAGGTTTAAAATGGCTGTGTTTTTTACCATCTTTTTGCATATATACTTACATACTTGCATATATATATATACTAACTTGTTTACTATTATGTCTTTCAAACTTGAGTGTATATGGTATTGTCAATTTAAGGGCAACATGGTGTAGAGATTATTACTTCATAGGGGCAGTATTTTCAACTCAGTGTTATCAAAACTTATACCTAGTTTTTGTTCACAGGTATGAATTTGTAGTTTTACCAAATGTGTTCAGCATACACATGCCACACTCACCTTCATTTGATATATTTAAATTCAGATCCAGTGCATTGTACAGAAGGTGAGTGCAAATTTACAAACTTGTGAAATATTGAAACTGTCTGAAAGTTTGAAAAAAATTCTAGGCCTGTATGGGATTTTCACTTTATCTCAAGTAGTGTTCAGTACTGGGAAGATTGCTTTCATATCCACTTCTTTATTGGAAATTCACACATATGATTTTCATTTATGACATGCATTCATACACCACTTCATGGGTTTATTTGGAACCAACATAATGACCAGCTCTCAGTTGGCTTGTTAGCTCAGTTGGTAGAGCACTGCATCAGTATCACAGAGGTCATGGGTTTAAATCTTGTACAGGCCTGAATTTTTTTCAGGCCTTATTTTCACTACTGCTCAAGTAGTGTTCATTACTGCGAAGATCACTTTCATATTCATTTCTTCTCATTGATAGTGGTGACCTGTTGAATTTTTGTTCACAGATGCCTCAGTAGATTAAAACAAGAATTTGTTCAAGATATGATAACAAAGTATGGAAGGGAACATTTGGGAGATGTGGACATGGATAGTTAACAACTGTTATCTTGATTTGTTTTTAGTCATGTTTAAATCTGTCAGTTTTAATTAGCAGTTGAAAACAAAATACTTTTTATTTAAACAAGCTTGGAGAAAGTTTTACTAGGTAACAAACCAAGTGCTGAGGGGGTTTTATGTCATGATTCCTAGATCAGAGCAGAACAGTTGTATCATTACTGGAAGAACAAGGTAGCATCGCAGCTGTTTGTGTTGTAGTAAAATAGAGCTAACTCTTTACACCCTAACATAGGTGTTCTTATTCTCCTTGCTGTTCCCTATACATTTCCATTGAGGCTGACATGGAGAATTTGTTCACCTTTCAAGTGCTTCTCCAGTTGTCTTATTGGCAATCATTTCCTTTATTCTCATGACATTAGAGTTTGATTCAGCAGTAATACTCAAGAAGAAATTAGATGCCAACCATTCTTAGTGGTTAAAGGGTTGACCCTTTCTTAGCCAACCCAAAGCTTAGTTTAAACATGCTTGGCACAGATGAAAGTGGTATGAAAACAGCTATAGATATAGTTTTGTTTTGTAATACATGTAATTAAGCTGAGTTAGTTACAAACTGTAATAAATAACAACTGTCTTCACTTCATTTCCAAATTCAATTAAATCAAAGGCACTCTTTTAACTTACAAACTTTCATATTTCAGTGAACACACTGTTGATACATGAACTAAACTTTTAATAACAATTCAAAAGCAGTAGTTTTTATAGGGGGTTTTTTTTTTAAGGTTTTACTTAAATTGAATCCTTACACATTCTGATACTTATAGCTATTTTATGAGGGGATAGTACCTGCAATAGTTGAAGTTACAGTTATTTATTTTTATGTGTACCAACAGCATATGTGTTATTTGAGAGGTGCATGAAGAGCATTGTTTACTATAAATTTCCTGTCAGTGGCCATCATTCTTTGTTGTTGCAGTGCTGACTATGTTCTCTTCTGAATCTATTTTTGTTACAGTGATGAGTGAAAATCAGTCAGGTTGCATCCACAAAATACAAATCAAAATTATTTACCCTTGAATTTCAAATCCATGTAGGTAATTCTAATTTATTTTCACAGAAATTTTATTTTATTTACACAAGGGTTGAGGTTAGTTGTCACAAATTATTTGATAAATCCATGATCTATAGAGTAATAAATTGTAATAAAAATATTCAAATGATTCAACCAATAAAATATTATCAAGATGCTTCACTGTTTCCCTATTACTGACCCAAGTGTTGCTGTAGTTGTAGAGCATCGAGAAGAAAAAGTAGTATACACATGTAACAGCAATAATGGTCGCTTCTTTGAGCCAAAGGACTATTGAAACAAATGTTAAAGGACTCAATCAACCCAGTAAGAAAATGAGTCAAGATCCATTGTGGTTCTATCATTAGTGTCCAAGCAAATGTAAGAACAGAGCCCATTCCTGGATTTTGAGGGAAACCACACTAGTTGGTGAGAGACAGGCATAACACTGCACTAACCCTGAATCTTAACAACTTGAGAAGCAGTGCACTGGTTTCACTGTTGTTGTCCATCAGTGTGTGTATGTGTCCTTCTATCTCTTACTTTCATTGATAACAGCTTTTTGTGCATTAGTAATGGAAATTTTGCCATAGGTTTGAAGGTTGAGGGACATCAGAGCTAGGGGGCAGGGTTATAGCTCCCATCAATTTCAAGCAGAGATGTTGAAGTTTCTTAGTGAACACCCCTCCCCCCATACCCTCCAAGAAGCATCCAGCTATTCACCCCTCTTCCTTCTCCCCAACTTAATTTTTTTTAAACTCTCCTATTTATGCTTTAAATAACCAATTTCTCAATACCAGATTAAGGTACCATATGGCGTGGATGTTTAAATCAAAATACTTTATTCTAATGAAAACACTAAAAGGGTCTACAAACTGCACAGAGGGTTCTGTATCCACTGCACAAGTAAACCTACAAGCTAGTTATTGGATTACAAGTGAACTTAAAGGACATGCTGACTGGTAAATGCATACCAGACATGGTATTCTTTCCAATTCAATTTGATTATGAGCTACACCTAAAACTGCTACATTTCAGTGTTCTAGGAATAGCATTTCAGGGTAGAAAGTTGATGAGTAGATGTGAGACATGTTCAAATGAAAACATATTTCCATAATTAAGATGCTTATTTTCTCATCTCAGATAGATACAAATATTCAATAGATTTTTATTGTCTGGTAATAAAAGAAAAATAATTTCTTGAACTAACTTTGTTGCTCTAAATTTATTTGCTAACACTATAATGAGGAAAAAATTCAATGTAATCAATGATGTTTGTAGACTTATGAAATCTTTTAATTTGAATTCTCTTGGTTTGGAAAGATGAACTGTTGGGAATTGTAGGAACCCCTGAGGTTCATATTTGTGTGATGCTTTGAAAAAATGAAAATACATGCTACAGTAAGTAGTTTTATAAGAGGAGTGATCAGTGGTTATGGAAATACGAAAGGCACAAAGTGGATCTGACTATCCCTCTGTGATGATCTTGCCAATAAGCCACAAGTTAGAAAGTAGGTAAATTGTAGCAATATTTTTCCCCTGTAAAACAAATTAATAAAACGGAACTATAATATTGGGATCCAATGAGACACAAAAATGATGCCCTGCATTCTGTAGTTTTGCTGTTCTAACACAGATATCAATTTGGTATAAGTGATTCTTTCTAAGAAATGAAAGGTTTCCACTTGATTTTAAATTGAGTGGGCGGTGATTAAAATTTCCAGTCTGTGAAAGGTTGTCAGATTGAATTATCCAATGTCTGAACATAATATTGGAACAAATACATGTATTACTCATAGAAAGAATGTTCAAATGGTACAAGAACTCTCAGTATTCTTGATGTGACTGAACAAACATGGGTAACAAGTTTAAATAAATGAGGACAGTGTTCATCTTTCAAGCCATGAAGGTGTAGTATTTTTTTTCCTGTAAACAGCTCCACTGTTCCTTAGGATGTATGCTGTTGCTGTGACTCATCATGTTGTTGTTGTTGTTCCCCTTCCTTGTGTTCTTCTACTGCTGCTCCTACTGCTCCTACTATTTGCTATCAATCAGAGAAAACAACCAAACAAAGTTAAACTAAGGAAATCTTAGAGTAGTGGAAGTCATCAGGCCAACCCTCAGTAATGAACTGGGCAATACCAATATCAATAAGTTATCCTCCTTATGAACTGTAGACCATGGTAAAATGCTGAAAGCCAAATAACCCCAAAATGCAATATAAATGTTCTTTCTAGGCTACTTCCTTAATTAGCTTATGGATAGCCATATTTTCAGGATACTCAGACATTTATTACTTAGCAATTGTGCAATTATCACTCCACCCTCCTCTATGAACCTCTGGGTTGTCATTATGCCCAGGCACAAGTGACTTTGTCAGTCCCTGGGGATTGATTTTGTGACACTGTTTACAATTTATTACACAACTATGCTTGAACTACATACTGATGATTGGCAATACTTTTCAGCATACAAAGAAGGTTAAATAGCTCTGTAAGTTTAATTTTTTGTAACTACAAAAAAAATGTACCAAATACAGTTGTGGTAATGATTTGATTTAGCACCCTCCTTCCAATAAGGGCCCCCTTTCTAATAAGCTGCTCCATTGAATTTGGTTTTTTCTAAGAAGTGTCACTATTTTAATAAGCACCCCTATTGTGTAAGCACTCTCATTATATTAAGCACCCATATTCCAATAAGTGCCCCTATTCTGTCTGCTAGAGTATGTATACTCTGAGATCAACTATGGTTCATCTTCCTTCAATTTTTTTACTTGAAGCCTAACTATAAAAACAGTAATCTACATCTTAATCTCTCCACTATAGTGTCAACATGAAATCACAGTTCCTTTAAACAAATGACCTCGTCTCAAAATTCTGTGACAGTTGCTTGGCTGATTGTTCTAGTGAGGAAGGATCCAGGGACAACAAGTCCATTTTCCAGTCCTCTTGATCCTTTTCAAAGAAAGGCCAAAGTTTCATTTAGCACATTCTGCACCCTATCCCTTAAAAGCACTCTGTCTCAGTAAGGTATATATTTAGGTTCTCTTTGGATAATTAATTATTTCTGGCTTTCATGCCTAAATTTCATTAAAAAAAACCCTCTGCATATAAAACACTTGTCTAAAGAAGACAACAACCTTTGCGAGGTCACCAGCTGTGTTGCCTCCTACAGCTCCTTGATCATGAGTAGGCCATCTTTGCTTTCTCCTCCTCTTGCAGTTGTTTCTCAAACTCTGCTAATTCCTCATCAGTATATGGCCGCTCCTCTTCAACACTTTTCCACCCCTCATCTTTGTCAAATTCAATCACCTTTACTTGCTGTCAGAAATTCATCAATTGAAACAAAACCATCTTTATCTTTGTCCAATCTGAAATGGGTTTCATAAACATGACACAATATTAGAATAAAATGAATGAAGATAAAATGTACACTCTAAAGCCAGCAATAGGTGTGTATAAGTTAGGAGTATTCAATTGTTTAAGATTTGTGCATAGTTTTGAAAAAAAAAAATCTTGTTTAAAAGCGATAAACTGCTTTTTCGGTTTCCACATGGCCTCATCAATCACTGATTCATTCATTGGGTTTCAAAAAGCATATCCCATCCAGGGAAAGATTAACTACAGTAGCTGTGGAACTGAAAACTGTGTTTTGGGAAGGTAGACATGGAGCAATTGTTAAATGAGGGTTGAAATTATCCACCACTAAATTTGTTTAACTCACTATGACCTGTGACTCGTTCAAAAAGGTGCACCTCCTTTTTAATCAATTTGGTGGAAAAGTGCACATAATTGCAAATTGGTCACTAATAGATAAATTGCATTCATTTCCTGGGGCTCCAATTGAAAGAAACTGATTACAGAAGAAAAAAATAAAGGTTAGACTTGCTAGCTTGTTACCTCACTCATGACATGTTCCCTCATTCTTGAAATCTCTTCATCTCTTTCTTGAGGATCATAGTCTTCATCCTTCTCATCAAAGAGTTTGTCTACCTAAGTTCAAAGTACACACAAAATCCTGCATGTACTACATTTCACTTAAGTTCAACAAATACTTTAATTTAACTATTAAAACCTATGTAATGGTTTTTTTAACCTCTGTGATTCATATCTTCTGGCAACTGAGGCTTAAATTCAATTAAAATTCAAGTAATAAACATAATCAAACCATAATTATATTAAAATCAATTAGTGCCTTGGCCAAGGCTCAACTTTAAGAATTTTAAAATATATATTGTCTTTAAAGCCTAATGAAAAATTTCACACCTGTACCACTCCATCGAAAGGTACTTAAAATACCAGAAATTTAAACCACTGACATGAGAGTTAATTCATCACTGAAGAAATCAAAACCCTGGAAAGTAACAGCCTCCAGTAATTCAGAAATAATGGTTCGTTGCTTGTTTAAAACAACATGCAGA
Organism: Pocillopora verrucosa; assembly: GCF_036669915.1. NCBI lineage: Eukaryota > Metazoa > Cnidaria > Anthozoa > Scleractinia > Pocilloporidae > Pocillopora > Pocillopora verrucosa. The sequence goes on along the minus strand of NC_089319.1, from coordinate 13,384,352 downwards.
AATATGAACATTTAGGGATACAAGACTGTTTCTTACTTCTTTGACAAAAAGAGCCTCTCCAACTCTCCTGTGTCCCAGGTAGTTATCACCATTTGTATCTGAGAAAGATCAAGTAGTGTATCAGAAAGACAAAAAAACTTGGTCATGAACCTGGTTTGGGAGTGGTTTCCTTTCAACAGACTGGGTATAAAAAAATAATTACATTTATTTATTGTTTTTAACTTTAAGCCATATTAATTTTCAATATAAAAGTTTTCCATATAAATGGAATTATTATATGATATCTGATATTCGTAATATTAATTTTAATTATATTATCATTGTATAATTATTATTGTCAATGATTAAAAGTTATATTAATAAAAGTCTTACTCTTAAAAAAATACTAGCTAAGAAAGGCAGATGCTAATTTCCGGTGTAAGTGGTCCAGTGGTATCTGATAACTAAAAATAATTTTCATGATAGAGAAAACTTGATACAGAGTTTGGCAGGCTTCATTCTGTCATGCACCAATCATTCAATAAAATTGCAACCTGATGAGGTCAAGCAAGATTGTGTCATTCCATTTCAGCAAAAACTCACTTTGAAATAATTACCATGAAGCTTGAAAAATGTTCTGGGTTCAAAGTCCTTTGCATCAAGACCATCAGTTTCCTCCAAACTTGCTCTAGTTGAGCTTTACTTCCCTAGAAATATATAATTATTGATTTGACAGGCATCCTGCAAATGTGACCACTAATGGCAGACCCCTAAAAATTTGGTTGTTAAGTTGTAAATATTAGATTAGACCAGGATAGAGATACATTGGCCTGATGGTTCAGCAAGTAGGACTCTGAATCACAAACAGTCCAGGCTCAAGGGGCATAGTTGAGTGATTTTGGGCCTGAAATGTTCAATTACTGGAGGATGGAGATTCTTGGATGCATTAAGATGTCTCTCTCAATGCCTCATATCTTTCTTCTTCTTCTTTGAGTGCCTTCTCATCCAGATCCTTTAAATGTTCCTTCCTTTTGTGTCCATCTCCATTTCAATGCTTTTTGTAAATTCATCTCTGCGGCTGATTATCTTGCTTATCCATCTCTTCATGGTGCTGTAAACAGTAACTGTTATAGTTATGTTCTGGAATTGATTACCTCATTCTTCATGGGAATCTCAAAAGACCGGGACAAATTACTACCACAAAATAATCTAGAAATTGATGTTAGCACCCACAGGACTTGAAAAAAAATGTATTGAATGTTGGATGATTTATCTGATCAATCACTTGGGAGATTGGTGTTTTTGTAAATTCAGCACACATATTCAAGGTATGGAGCTGAATACATAATTGAAGTCTGGAGGGGTAGAGGAGAAGTGTAATTGCTGGTATTAACTCTCATCTACTCACTAAAGCAAATGACCAGAATGATATAACTAGACTATGTAAAACTAAAAAGTAAGAATCAGTTCCTTGTAACATGGCAGAACACAACAATCTGGTTTTAGCAAAAGACGACCTCATTGGTTTCATTTCAAGTTACCAAAAAAACTGTTTCTTGGGATAATCGAAGGAAAATGAGGAGAAACAAAAGTCAAAAATGCCCAATTTTAAGTTGAAATCTTAGTTTAAGAAAAAGTCGCCACGTAAGGAGGGTTTTGATAGACATATTGACATGGAGAGAACGGGTGGTCACACACAGAACACGTCAAAGTTTACAACTGATCTACATCTACAGACTGTCTCAGTCTATTTTAATCAAGAATTTGCAGCCACAGCACCATTGCCGAGTGTCTATAGCCAAGCATGTTGGAATTTCACCTTTAGTGAGTTAACAAACAAGCTAAGTCTCTTTCCTTGTAAAAACGGCAAAATACATTTGCCATGTGATGGTTAAACTTCAAGCTAAATTTATTGTATTGTTTAGGGGAGGTTAGGTTTTAAAACTGGCGAGTATCAACCAATTAATTCCTAGTTAGGGCTTAGGCAAGAAAAACCCTGAAGAGACAAGACAAGTCATAAGGTAAGTGAAATATTATTTGATGGATTTCATCTGGCTTCAAAAAAGGATTAGAGTAACATAACACCAGGGGGGAGAATCCTAACAGCTGCTTCATTGTTACAAAAATTTCTCGTTACCTTTATACCAAATGACAAGTGAAAACATTATAGACTTCTGGAATGTTAAGGAAGGGGCCAGAGGAGGAGGTATTGAAAATCCACAACTTAAAACCAGCACCAAAGTACAGGGTCATGGTCATGACTGCAAGCCAAAGATTCCTCGTCCAGATCGACCAAACTCAGTCGAATTTTTGGATATTATGCGTGGTGTGAAAAAGTCAAATATCTTTACGGTATTGAGTTTTAAAAAGGATATAGGGGACTCTCAGTAATCATCCGAAAACAAATGTATAACGCTGTTTGTCTCGTGACATAAGATTTGTGGAAATCCTCACTGATATTGGTACAAGTCATCAATAACGATCACAGTAATAGTAATAGTAACTGGAAAATACCAAGGAAAGTGTAACGAAGTGGTGATTTGCTTTCATTAGAGATATCATCCACTGTGAAAGCGGGTAAAGCTTGTTTACTCGCGAAATTTTGTTTCAATACATCATCGAAGTTTATTAACACAGCTATCCAAATTTTTTTGCTTCTTTCGAAAGAGATCAGCAGATGTTTAGATGCCTTAAATTAATTTCTAATAACTTCAAATTACCTTCCATAAGAGCTTTTTAAAGTCTTCAGGGCCAAAGAAATTGGGATTTTCGTCGTCGAACAAAGGGTTCCAAGACTCTCTTTCCTTCAGACCGTTTAAGTGATCGTTCATTTGTCGTCGTAGCATTCGCTGTCTCTCTACTTCCTGTCGTTTTAATTCATCTAACTTGGTCCTTACATCATGCTTCACAAGGTCTAAATCATCTGCAACCTGACCAGTTCTTAGTTCATCCTCAGAAGCGTTCAGTAATCTTTTAACGTAGTCATCATCATTTTCTAAAATTTCAATAACTTGTTTTAAATATCTGGCATACTCTGGATCGCCTTTCCCCTCCGCTGGAGTGTCTGGTTTCTTTGTATCTTTCCTGACGACCGGCGGAGCCACGCAAAGAACTGCCAATGTAATCAGAACGCCACATACAAGCACCCGCCTTTGGTGCATTTCTGATAAATCAAATAAAAAACTTTCGTGTTACTACTCCAAGGAGATCAACGACTGTGGAAAAAAATTAATCAGAGAAAACAATTCATTTAAGAACGACTGAATGTTTCTGAAACGTGGCACCATGAACACCGAGCTGTTCTGTCACATGGACAGCTGTCTGAAGGCTCGCACCAGCGTTCGGACCATCACACAGATGACCTCGGCCTATCCCGGCCGTGATCAATAGCTGGAAGATTGAATTCTACATAAAAGATATCAAGGCTAAGGTATGGGTATCAGGCAATCAGGCTTTCTGTTGGAAAGAAACTTTGTTTTTTGTGCCTGCATTAGTGTGGATCTACCGCGAACGCAAAGTGCATATTTTTTATGCGTTTTGAGTGTATTATACACAGCATCTGTGCTGATTTTGCACCGCAGAAACTTCTCTTCTTCCGCCATTACACCATACCATATGCTTATCAGGCTAAACTTCACGCATGCGTGTTGAGGACTTGACTGCGATTTACAACTAAACGAAGAAAAAAACGAAGCCAGAATTTCAACTCGGGCGTTTTCTTTGAAAAGACCGAGTAAAGAGAGCCAGAGGAGTCAGTTGTCTCCTTCTAACCCTCACAGTTTGGTCTAACCACGCAATGCGTTCTCAAAGTGGGGGAAGAGCGCGCGTTGCGTGACGAGGCCAAACAACAGCGGGGTCAGTGGTGGAAAGAAGTCATGCATATGCCAAAACATTTAAGGTGAGTTCAATTATTCTAGAGAATAATTTCCTAAAGTAAGATATTACAGTGTCCTAGCTCTCTACAAATATGCAGAACTACAACTATGTTGAAAGTGTGAAAAGAAGGCGTGATAAGTAATTTTTCGGTTCGGCCAATCATGAAGGAGCTTCGATATGGGCTGTCTCAAAAGGAAATAATATATAATTATAGGTGTGTGCTGCATTTCGCGCAGTAGAGTTGTGTTATTGAATTGTTGGTATTTCAAGCGTTCTATAACCATGTCTGGTCTAGTTAAAGCTAAGAAGTACGATTGGAAGGACAGCAACTTGGCTTTGTTTGGCTCCGATACAGAGAAAAATGTGAGGAGCTAAAAAATTTTGCAGAATCGCAGCAGTCATTATGAATCATTAATATAGATTCACTGCAACTCTGCTTATAGCGGAACCACATAGTATGTATATGTGGTGTGTATCTGTTGTTTTTCTCTGTTGAAACCCATGCTTTCCTTGTGTCCTAAAGGTGAAGAAAGAAGCAGCTGCTGGGGAGAAGGCTTGGGAAGGCGCTGGAGAGAAACCTGGCTTGGAAATTTGGCGTATCGTCAAGTTCAAGGTAGTTAGATGCTTGGCAGTAGAGATTTATGTTATGCATATCTAAAGAAACAGTTAAGCAGCTGAAACGTTGGTAGATCAATTTTTAAGAATTCGGAAGTCTCAAAATTTCTTTTGGTCGCTTTGGTGCGTAAAGGGACAAACAATTAAGAAATCTAACGAAAAATGTTTGGTAAGTCATGCCCCTCACGTATACGAAGTAAAATTTTGTTCTGGAACGCTGCGGACTGTTCGGTATGTACGTGGGCGGCATTGGCTGGGTGGGGTGGGGTCATGCAATCGGTAAACAGCCATAAAGCACAATATAACAAGACTCTTCTAGAGTTGATTATGCTCATATTGTTTACTGAATGGAATCTTATTCATATTCCTGATTATTAATTCCTAAAAAGTTATTAATTGTAGCTTCAGGTCGTGAAGATAATGGTTTGTTTTCCTTCATTTCAATATATATGTCCAAAACAAATATAATTCCAGGTCAAAGAAAAACAAAGAGATACTAGACTTGAAAACTCTGCAAAGTGAATGTTCTAGATTGAGGAGGTGTTTCAAAAGGTGCTGGGAAATAATGAATTGATCCCCTACCCTGCAGTGTAATTCTGAACTTTTAACAAGGTACAGTGCAGTGCTTTCAATAACATTTGAAGTAGATTGCTACTTCGGTAAAGCACCTGCCAGAGAATAATATGAAAAAAGAAATTCACTCTCAATAGTTCTGTTCAGAATAAAATTGCTTCAAAAAGAGTTTTTGGTGACGAACTTTGGTAAATGAGCATCAGATGTTAGTCTCCTTTGTAACATTTGTTTAACTTATTATTTATTTTAATCAAAATCTTCCATTTACTGACACGCAAACCATCCTGTGGATGGACATATGGTTACTGGTTACCCAAATTTGAGTCAGTATGTTGTTGTGTACTCAAAATCTTATTTTGCTGGAAATGTGGTGTATGGCATGATGAGACAATATCAATAGTTTTTATCAGAACTTAATGGTTTATAATGGTAAAAGTTTCCTGAAAGAAATCTAAAAGATCTTGATGTGTTTTAGGCCTCACTGCGTGAGTTTGTTTGGAAGCTTTCAAAAAGTCACAGAAAGATCCAGAATGGTGGTAACCATCCAACATCACATAATATGAAATACTTTCAACAGGCAGTCTGCAAAAATAATACTAGACAATATCCAGTGTACATCAAATTTCAATATGAACATGTTCTCAAAGTCTGATGCTGCAATTCAAACCTTCCTTTGCCTGGCCAAGTCAGATTCTTTAGTTTTCCATTTGTACATCCTTTTTGGATTCATGATTGGAAATGTATGTACATTTTAACACCATGGTCTTTTTTTACAGAGTTTCTTCAGCTTTGCAATTTGAACAAACCTCTCAATCTCCTGCTTTGAAACGCTGAATGCATTTTTTGTGATTGCAAGTTTTTTTTTTAATTATTATTTTCTACCGGGTGAAATTAAAGATATGTAGCAGTGAATTCTATCAGTTTTATATATTGGAAAAACCCAGGATTATTCTTGTCTGCAGAAGTGATGCATTACTGATGGATTCAGCTGCACTAAATGTTTGCATAACATAATTGAATTAAAGCAATCATCCAAAGACTTTTAGTTGTTCCCAAGGCTTGTGTTTCATATCAGATAGTAAACAAAAGACAATTTCTTCCAGAGTTAAACCACCAAGTCAAAAGTAGTTTCAGTTCATGAGTGATAAAGGCCAAAGGGAGGCATTAGGAGCTTGACATTTTGGCTTCAGTCCATTTTGTACAAACCAGTTCCAGTTGCTACTTGTTTGTGGTTAATTATTAAAAAACCCCAACCAACCTCTATTCAGGGGATACTTGCTGCAGTCCCAAGGGGGGCCCCTGAATGGAGGTCCACTGCACTTGAAAATTCCTTACTTAATCCCCATGTGAATTGGAATTTTCAAAATATAGAAATTGCTCACTGTAGATCTTTTTCATTAACCCTTCCCACCTTAACATCAGTATCCATATTCTCCACACTGGTCTCTGTACATATCCTAAGGTGCTGAAAAGGAGAATTTGTTTAACAATTTAGACTTTCTTTAGTTGTTGATCATCTCCTTTATTCTCAAGACCTTAATGTTTCATTCAGGGTTGATGTTGTAAAGAGAAATTAGAGGTTAGTCACTCTTAAGGGATGAAAGAGTCAATGGCAAACCTAATTGCTATTCTTTAATGTACATGTAAATAAGCCTCTCTGGCCTTCACAGCATGTTTAATTTAAACAATACCTGCCATTACAGAGAGGATCTATGAGATCAATCATTCATTCTTAATTATAGTTTGTGTTTCTTTGTGATAAAAATATTTTATAACAGTTACATAGTTGTCCTACCCTAAATAATGATGAGAGATCAGGAAACTTTTCACACTCAGTAGGCTCATCCAAGCAGAAAACTTTGAATCCTGGCTGCCATATAAATGTTCTATTTAAAAAAGGGTTCAACCTTGTAGATTTGACCCTAAAAAATAAAAGTTTAAAAAAAAATGAATTGTGTTTTATAGGTGACTGACTGGCAAAAAGAGGATCATGGCAAATTTTTTGATGGAGATAGCTACATTATTCTCAACACCTACAAGGACAAAGAAAGTGATGAGGTATGAAAACTGATGTGAAGCAGTCATTCACTTCCATAGGAAATATCAGATTACTTGGATACCCAATAAGTGTTATTTGCTATTTATATTTTGAAGCTTTTGTATGATGTACACTTTTGGATTGGCAAGCACTCCACCCAAGATGAATATGGAACAGCTGCATATAAGACAGTTGAACTTGACACTTTAGTAAGTTTGAGTTAATTTTTTTGTTTAATTACTGTCTGTGAATCAATTAAAAAGACCAAATATGTAAACCCAACTTATATCTTGTAATTACCTGTTTGTTGTCCTTCCCTATACTTGTGTTTATGTTGCCTGGGACTTAAAAAGGAAAAGATACTGATTTTTGGGCAATGCTAGACAGCAAGGAATGTATATAATGGTTGGTGAACTGAGGAAAGTGCAGTTTTGTCTGGAATCATATGACTGTTTGATTTCAAATCACAAGTATGATTTCAGACCAAGATTGCATGACACAAAGTTCAATACCACTTCATTGAATCCATTTTGAAATTGCAAAATTCAGTAGTTCAAATACAGGATTTCTTAGTCTGTGCAAATATTTGTACTAAGCTGCTTTGAAAAAAATTATGAAAGTTGTCTTTTCATTTTCCTGCAATTTGATAATTAAACAAGCCTTGAAATCTGATTGGTGGTTGTGTTTTATTGAAGCTTTCTCATGGCTAAAAAAAGGTACAATTTAGGGAATTGTACTTCTTTTATTTTCATCACAGCTCTTCATAGTTATTTTTCTTCTTCTGTCTGTAGCTCAATGACAAGCCAATTCAGCATCGTGAAGTCCAGAATCATGAGTCAGAGTTGTTTAAAAGCTACTTTAAAGAGTTACAAACCTTAGATGGGGGGTATGTAGAGCTGATTACCAAGTATCTTTTAATTAGCTACTATGGTAAAACTCAAACTTCAAGGTGGCTAACTGTGTTTATTTGCACATCCTTGTAGTAGAACATCACTTATTAGTTGGTGGGTGTGCAATATTTTGGGGGTTGTTGTATCCTCCTAATGCATATACTATGCCTTGGATTCGTACAGATAAGATTTACACACTGAACGACCATGTGCTTCTTCTTTTATTACCTACTTCATATATGAGTACATGAAGCCTGTCTGCGCTCAGTACATCATGTAATACATGACATCCCTCCTTTTCTTGAAGAAAGAAAACAATAGTCCTTAAGACTTAATCAAAACAAAACATGCGAATCTGAAAATTGGACGGAGAGCTGGTAATAACTAATTCGCTTAATTTCAACACGAGATTCACCGGTTCTAAGCAGTCCTTGTATCAAAACAACATTTAACATTTCGAATCAAAGTTCACTGTTTCAAACGAAGTTCAACATTTTAAAACAAAGTCTTTATATCTCCCAGGGAGTCTCCTCTGTCTCTGAGGTCTTCCACCTTTTGGTGTTGCTGGTGGGCTAGGTACTGTTGCTTGATCAACTGCTGCATTCTTACTAGCAGAGGTTGTACCAGATTTGCTTCCTGCACTTGCTTGTGCTAAAGGTGTGAGATGAGTTAGGGGTCTACTGGGAGGTGTTGTAGGCACTACTGGTGTAGATCCACTCATCACTTGATTTGGTACCACGGTAATTTCAGGTGTTGTCGGTACATCGACACTGACAGGTGGTTCTTCCGGATTGTCAGGGCTCACAAACTTCTTGACATGGGATGTATTCCTTGAATACTGCGTTCCACCTGGAGTTTCCACAACAACACTGTTACCGGTCTTGCTAACCACTTGGAATGGTACTGGATTAAATGGCGTGGAAAACTTGTCTCTTTTCTCTTGCCTCACCAGGACTTGATCACCAACTTGAACTTCTGATGGTTTTGCATTCATGGATTTATCAGCTATTACTTTGGTCTTTGCTTTCACTTCGGCATCTCTATCTCGAGTTTCCAGGTCCAAGTGATGGTCGGCATGTAGCTCTGGTAGCTTTCCTCTCATCTTTCTGTTAAACAATAATTCCGCAGGGCTCTTACCGGTTGTCGCGTGATCAATACCTCGGTATTTAGTCACATATCTTCTTAGCTCCTTCACCCAGTCTAATCCTTCGGCTTGGGCAATGCGGATCCTCTTCATCAGCGATGTATTTTGTCTCTCTACCTCCCCGTTGGCTTGAGGCCATTTTGGTGTGGTCTTGGTGTGAACAATTCCATTCTGCTTACAATATTCCCGGAATTCTTCGGAGCGGAATTGTGGACCATTGTCTGACTTTATGGTCAGAGGAAGGCCATGGCGGCTGAAAATCTCTTCCAGGTTGTCAATTACTTTCTCTGTGACGGTTGACATCATGATGGCGTACTCATAATAACGACTGTAGTAGTCCACAACAACAATGATTGAGTGTCCCGAAGGAAGTGGTCCTAGGAGGTCTATAGCTAGGTCTTGCCAAGGACCTTCTGGTAATGTCGTGGATCTCAATGGCTCAGGTGGGTCTGGGCGAGATACCAGCTGACATCCGTGACAGGACTTGCAGAATTTCTCTGCTGCCTTATCCATACGAGGCCACCACACCTTACTTCTTAAATTTTGCTTTGTTCCCACAATTCCTAGGTGTCCTTCATGGGCTAAGCTGATTGCCTGAGCTCTGAGTTTGTTTGGTAACACAATACGGGTACCTCTCAAGACTAGCTGTCCAATCACACACAGTTCTCCTGCGGCTGGTGCATAGTTTTTGCACTTCTCAAATCTGCCAGTTTTGATTGCTTCTCTCAGGACTTTTAATTCTTCATCTGTTGCAGATGCTTCTTCGACTTCTCTCGTGGTTAATGCTTGGGGAGTGGCACTGATAGCTGCGAATCGGATGTACTCTTCTGCCCCATGTGGATGACTCGTCACTTTGTCTTGCTTAAGCAGGCGGGAAAGAGGATCAGCTATATTATTCTGCCCTGGAGTATATACAATTCGGAAGTCGTAGGGTTGTAACCGTATTGTCCACCGTTCGATGCGGGCACAGGGCTTGGAACGTGGCCCATAGATGACCTCCAACGGTTTGTGGTCAGTTACCAGATCAAATTTCATGCCATAAATGTATGCATGATACCTCTCACATGCCCAAACGAGAGCGAGGGCTTCCTTTTCGGTCTGGGAGTACTTGCGCTCACACTCTGTCAAGCTGCGGCTTGCATAGCAAATTGGCACCCATGCTTTATTTTGGTTCTGTAGTAACACAGCTCCGAGGCCGACTGGACTGGCATCAGCTATTACTTTGGTTGCTGCGCCTTTGTTAAAATATGCAAGTGTTCCTGCGTCAGCCATGCTCTGTTTCAGAATCTTAAAAGCGGTTTTCTGCTCAGGTCCAAAGTGGAATGGAACAGCCTTTCTGGTCAAGCTCCTTAGTGGCTCAGTGATAGTAGCGAAGTGAGGAATAAACCTGCTGCTATAATTGGCCAATCCCAGGAAGCTTCTTACTTCGCTGACGGTGGCAGGTTCCCTTGTTTCTTGCAAGGCTCTGATTCTTTCTTCTGTTGGGCCAATCCCTTTTTCAGAGAGAAGAATTCCCATGAAAATCACTCTGTCCACATTGAATAGGCATTTGTCAGCATTGAGAGTTAAGCCATGCTGCTTGAGGCGTTCCATTGTCTTATATAGGCGTTGGTCATGAGTTGCCTGATCCGGGCCATGTACTATGATGTCGTCAGATATATTATCGACTCCTTCTATTCCAGCTAAAGCTGTGGATATCTCATGTTGGTACTGCTCACTCGCTGAACACACGCCAAATAATAGACGTTTGTACCTGTACAAGCCTTTGTGCGTCACAAAGGTGGTGATCTGTCGTGACTCTGAATTAAGTTCCAATTGGTGGTATCCCCACTTTAAGTCTAACTTGCTAAAGACTTTGGAACCATTCATATTGTGTAGCAGTTCATCTACAGTTGGTATTGGGTATCTGCCACGTACTATGGCCTTATTCGCTTGTCTCATATCGATGCAGAGTCGTATGTCACCATCTGCCTTTGGTATGATCACTACTGGATTTACCCATGGTGTAGGCCCGTCTACTTCCTCTATAATATCACAATTCAACAACTCTTGAACCTTCTTTTCTACCTTCTCTTGCAGATTGAAAGGAATTCGCCTCAGGGGTTGGGCTACTGGTTTCACTGTTTCGTCTATGTGCAATGTTACTTGCTTGGACTTCAACTTTCCTATCCCACTAAACACTTCAGGGAATTTTTGCTGCAGCGTCTGTTTGCCTTCAGCAATTGTGGCAATGTCAACACCTATTTTCAGCACCCCCAACCTCATTGCGGTGTCTTTGCTTAAGAGTGGTATTCCCTTTCCTTTGATAACCAGGAATTCGGTCTGGACTCTTCCTCTGCCCACTAGTACCTCACATGTGAAGCTACCTTTTACTGGGAGGGGTTTGCTGGATGCATAAGCGTACAATTTTCTGTCAACGGGAGCTGCTTGTGATTTACACTTGATCTTTTTAGCCTTCAGATCTTCCCATGTACATTCATCGATAATGTTATTGGTGGCCCCAGAATCCACCAACATTTCCAATTCTACTCCACCCACAGACAATTTGAGCATATTTGACTGACCTTTATTGGTGACCCTGAATGCATAATCGACTTGCTCCCCATCGGGTTTTTGTTCTTCTTGCACCTGATTGACTCCTGGCTTCTTTGGTTTGGTTTTGCAGACACTAGCAAAATGACCTTTCTTTTTACATTTTTTACATGTTTGACCTCTGGCAGGGCATTTCGGATCTCCACCAAGGTGACCACTCCACCCACAACGAGGACACTGACTGTCTCTGTTCTTGCTCTCTTTGTTTCTTTGTTGATCTTTTGGTCTCCTAGGTTTTTCATAGACCCTGTGTGCTTCTGTAGTCTGTTCCCTCAAGCTAAGCTGAGACATTTGGTGTTCTACACTTTCACACTGTTCTGCAAGCTCTAATGTGCGTGCGAGAGTAAGTTCATCTCTTTCTTCAAGCAATTTACGTTTGACATAATCTGACCTGCATTTGCATAAAATCGCATCTCTTATCTGATTGTCAAAGTCTGCCCCAAAATTACAGTCTTTCCCTTCTTTTCTCAGTCGGGTTACAAACTGCAAAACGGTCTCACCTGGCTGTTGTTGGAGTCGGTGAAATTTTTGACGCGCAAAAGCGGAGTTAACTTTGGGGAGAAAATAGCCATTCAGTGCTGTTACAGCGGCGGCGTAGTCCGTTGCTTCGCCGGTGTTCGCGAGAGTAGAGAAAATTTCTTGCACATCTTGTCCCGCTAAATGGAGTAGCATAGCTCTTCTTCGTTGTCTGGTTGTTGCATTTGTACCTTCAGTGATAATCAGACCTTTGCCATCGGCAAACAATTCAAAAGATGTGAACCATCGCGTCCAGCGTGGTCCTAACGTGGCAGGTTCCGAGTGACAATCGAACTTAGGAATCCCCTTGGAAGCGCCATTTTCGCTCAAAGACATCTTGTGTCTCACAGAATTATCCTCGTCGCCAATGTTGTATCCTCCTAATGCATATACTATGCCTTGGATTCGTACAGATAAGATTTACACACTGATCGACCATGTGCTTCTTCTTTTATTACCTACTTCATATATGAGTACATGAAGCCTGTCTGCGCTCAGTACATCATGTAATACATGACAGGGGTGGGCCCATATATGATGTTTAACCAGGTGATCACATGTAAAATCACTGGTTCAACATGTTTTTGTCAATTTGCAATTTACATGTAGCTGGCAATTTCGCTGAATGTTTTGAAACTTGCACCATGTGTATGTGTGTATCAACCAAGGATAGAGACATTTGACATTTGAACTAATTAAGACTATTATACATATTTTGTGACAAAGTTCTGATACAAGGCATGCTGTCATTGGCTGAAATGGCGTGTACCATAAGAGTACAGAACATAGAGCAAGAGAGCTAAAGCTGTCACGCCAGCTGTCAAATTGTATTATATCCAACCATTTTCTGGACTTCTCCCTAGTTTATTTCTTAAATTGAAAGTGAAATTTCAGAACAAGCAAGGTGGCAAATAGCAACTGAAGAACTAAACAAAGGTTTGTCAACCTGTCAAGCACTGTAATTGAGGTTATTATAGTGTGAGCAGAGACGAAAATCCTCAAAGAGAAAATTAAATAGACAGTCTGAGTTTTGAAGGTTTTCACTCTCAGTTACCGTATTTACTTGTGTATAATGGGCATCCATGTGTAATATGCACCCTCATTTTTGACCTCTTTTTTCTAAAAAAAGGATTTCAAGACAAAAACCAAGAATTAAAACTTCCATTTTACCATTTAATTAACAAGAGCTGGGAATTCATAAATAATATAGCAACAACAATTTCTAACTAGTTGCTACTACAAACATCGTACACACCGAGCACCTACTTACAAGCTTTGCCATTCAATAACAGTCAGACGTTTTACAAATGTTGTAACTTAAAGTCCTCATTAATATACCTTAATTCACAACTTCTCACAGCACAGCTGGTAGCTTGAATATCATCACTGCATTGCAATTGTTTTTGATTTAAGTAAAATGTTCAGTGTCTTTAAACAACAAAACCCTCAAATTCCAACTTGCAGTCCAATTCAAACAGGTTTTCGATGTGTTCTTGGTTGAATTGTAAACCAATTCATCTTGTGATCCATCCAAATCCCACACTTCAGTTAAGAGGCAGTGATCATTTCTGACGGAATGGCTTTCCACACTTGCAAAATCCACAAACAGATCAGTCCCTCCAAAGCCTTCTTCATCCAGAGTCGGTAAATTTGTGAATGCCATCAGCCATCCACTGCTTTCGGACTCCATCTTTAAACAGTTTGTTCAAAGATAAATTGAGCAGCTGGAGAAGGAAAGTTAACCCGCCAGGAATCACAGCAAGATCAGTGTTCTTGCGTTTGAAGGACACTTTCACAGTATCTGTCACATGAGCTTCAAATGAGTTGTAAACAAGCAAGCTCTTTCTCCTCTCCAGACCACTGATCTGCACAATTTTTCTTTCTTTCTTGTGTTTTTAACGTATGCAAATTAGGACATGCTTGACAAACAATAGAATCTGTGTAAAATACACACCACGATTTTGATGGTTACTTTTACAGAAAAAAAGTGTGCATTATACACGGGTAAATACAGTAGATTGCAAGCTTATGTACCGTATTAAAGATCAAAAACAGCTAACACTCAAGACATGTAGTATATATATAGTTTTGTGCTCAAAACCAACTAAGAGCTTGCTCTGATATCTATTTGGATGTGTTGAGTTGAAAGCCAAGTCAGTCACAGCAGCTGAGTTTTACAGAGCTGTTGTCCCAAGCAATCTTTATATTTCTGTGAATTAGGTTGTTGTTCATTCATAAAAAACATGCCTTGAGCAGTTTGTTTTGTACTCATCATGTGGAAAAACTTGTGTCTTTTTATGAGCTTCAATTCAGCTGGATTTCACTGAACATTTCACTTTCAGATTCTGTATTAGATACTGAAAAACTTCAGGTAAAAGTGTCAAATTTGACCTGCCAAACTATTTCAATTTGTAAACAACTGTATGTTGTGAACTTTGATGGTTTGTAAACTTCGATGGTTTGATATTTTTGACAGCTTTAGTCTTGTTCAACCAATCAGATTATTTGAACCATTCTAACAAGGAATCTCATTGGCTCATTGTAGTGTGCTTTATGAGAGTATAGAGCATGCTGACAACACTGTTGTTTGCTTTGGAAAGAAAGTTTGTTTTGAAAATTGAAAGCAATGCGTAAGGAATTTAACAGATTCTTTATTATAAAACTAATACAGAAGCCTTGAATGTGCTCTATTCTGTTGTAAACCACTGAGGAAGCTACTAGAGTACTCAAGAAGTGGGGACAAACACTTGACTTTGTCTCATGTTTCTCCCTACACTTCTTTCATGCTCTAGCCACTTCCTGAACAGAGCACAGTCAAGGCTTCTCTATGAGTTAACTTAGAGTACTAAACAGAGATCAAGTTTCTACATAAAATATAGCAAGTTATTAAGTAAACATGATTAATTACAGTTAATAAAAGTAATATTGCTAGCTTCAATCAATACAGATTGATACATGATTTTCATCAGTTTTTCAGTCTGTCTCTGAACAGATACTAATAAATAAATGTTTATGATAACAATTATGATGCATGGTGATATTTTTGTGCAGGGCTGATTCTGGCTTTAGACGTGTTGGACCAAAAGAGTACAAGCCTCGCTTGTTGAAGGTTAATGATGAGGTAAATAAACTTCTGCAGATTGTACTATGTATTATGATATCATCGTACTTTGTACTTGGAATTGCATGCTCAATAACTGTCTGAACCATATTTGCAAACATTTCTACTGTAAGTTGTAGTTTTTCTCTGATTTACCAATATGATTGCCCTTATAATTATTTTCCAGAAATCCTTGGTAATCACTTCACACACAATAATAGGTTGAGGATTATAATGAAATGAGGCACATAGTTCCCCAGAATCCTCACCCCACCTAACTGGAATATATGTTGGGTATTAATACATCTATATACACCTGTTCTCAAAAATGTTGCAATTTGAAAATATTTATTTGTATGAAATATGCATACCTATTCTTTTCCAATTGAAAAGGTGATGCAGGATGCATGTATATTTCACATTGAAGGAACAATACCTTTTTTGTCCATTCAAGGGTGAAACCAAGTAGCAGTTTTGCTTTCCTTTCAAAAAAGTGTCCCTGCAATTCATTTTGTCAACACTGTTTTGAGGGGAAAAGGAAAGGTGTATATATTTCATATATAATTTAAAATTGAAACATTTTTGAAAATGTGTGTACACATATTAATAATAATTATATCTTTACATAATTATGTAGTGCTAGAATACACAGAGATGTACATGTTTTGATTGACTTTTGAATTATTTGCTCTCAGGGCAGGAACAAGGTCAGAATAACTGAGGTGACATATTGTAAGGAAAGCATTACTCCAGACAATGTCTACATCATTGACAATGGTTTGGAAATTGTTCAGGTAAATTTAGTTAATAGATTCAGTTGTTAGGTCAAACTAATGTTGATTTGTATGGAGCACTTAATTATTTCAACATTATAGTATTTACTTTAAAGCACCTTACCTTTAAAACCTTCTTTTAGACATGCAAATTTTTGAAACTATGGAGGTGAAGGAATTGATCCACTGAGCACTGCAATATCTAGAGACAACATGTTATGATGTTACGAGTGTTAGCCCCTCCCTTCACACTGACAAGGGTTAATGCTCACAACATGTAGAAACTCTTTACGGCGACTTATGTGCGACTTTTTCACTTTTATTTACATTAACAAAAGAGTTTGCATGCCAGTTGTGTAGGGATAATTGTTCTCAGTTCCATCACATCCTTTTGTTAACTCTCAACCTTTTGATGTGTCTTATAGCTGAATATTTTCGTGTAATTTTCAGTTTGGGAACTTGGCTTGACTAAGTTGCTAAGTTTGGGGTGTTTCTTGAACTGAGTGCGCCTTATAACTGAGAAGTACAGAAAAACAATTTGTTTATGTCCCTAAAACTTAACTTTTGAAGTGGCAAACCTTTAAGTAAAGCAGATTTCTTCATTTGCAGTTAAGGTCACTTTTAATTGTTTCATTTGAGTTGTTTCTATCTTTTGCATAAAGCTTACTTGATTGATTCAGTTCACAGATGATGCTGCAGGATATCTTTCAAATTTAGAATCCCAATTAACTGAACAATACATTCCCTATTTGATAATTAAATATGTACTACCGGCTGATATTTTGCTTGTTGCTCATAATTTTTCCTCATCCCTATACTATAGGGCTGGGAAAAATGCAACACTTCATAACTTGCAAAATATATACACTTAATTCGATGATTCAACATGTAAATGATTCAACATGCAATACATGCAGATATTTTGCAGGTTGCACAGTATTTTTGCATGCCCTGAAGGGGCAAGGAAAAATACAAGCAATGAGGAAAATGTTTGCATGCATTATGTTAAACAATCAAATAAAGGACATATTATTACTCTATTATTTCACTTTGTAGTATTTTGATTTTAGTTCCAAAATACATCCTGTGACTACATCTGTGCATTGTATCAATCACATAGGGAGTATTAAAAAGACTAAACCAACAGGAAGAAAACCATTTAAGTGTTCTTCCAAAGGAAGCCTAAAAAACAAAACAAAAAAATTAAAGTTTGGTTTGTTCAGTGCAGCTATTTATGTAGACAAAGCTGTCAACTTTATATACTTCTTACATTCAGAGCACATTTAACTGCTACTCTATTATGTGTATGTAAGTTAGCTTTTCAGCCTGGCCTACTTTCATTTCAGACATTAGGATTATGTAGAAAATACAGAAAAAGGTCTGTAACACTAACGGTATTACATCTTTGTTTGCAGATAAATGGTACAAACTGTGACAAGGATGAGAAATTTGCAGCTGTTCAGCATATTCAGAAATTGAAGGTGAAAACTTACAAAATTATTTAAGGACTGATTATTGATTAAAAGCTACTGACATTTACAACTTGAATTACTGCATAGATAAATCAGTGCTAAAAAATGAGAGCAATTATGACATTCCCACTGTCAACATGCATCACTCTTGTTCAAAGGTATGAGGACCAATTAATCTGGACAATAAAATACAATCAGAACCTAATTTTGGAGAAATTCAACCCCATTGTCATCTCATTGTCAAGTGAAAAGGCAATAATCATAACGACAAGTACAACAGCAGAGCTCTGATGGGCGAGGTTCCACTGCTTCAGTGGGCCAACATTAATATCCATAATTCCCTGATGCATTGTTCCAGAGTATGTAATCCTTCAATCTTGACAGTTTCAATGGTTTGAACACAATTTGCCAGTCAAAGAAAGGAGGAGTGTGGAAAGAGATTTCAATGACAGGGCTACAGAATGAAAATCACTTATTGAGGAGAAAACATTTATTGTAAATTAGTTTTAAAAAAATTAAATCAAAGTAACTTTTATGATAAGAAGGCTCTAGAGCACAAATTAGCTTTCTAATTAAATGTTATTGTTACGGCAGAGTGAACGAGGAGGAAATGTAAAAACGGAGACTAAGGGTAAGGTTTATATATTTTATAGAAAAATTTCAACTTCAGGGAACAGTTGATTCGACTTTTAAGTTCAAATCTGTAGAAAAAAGGTCAGAAATGTCCCCAAAAGTTCGTAACACTCTGGAAACTGTGGCAAGCCACCTGATTTCAAGTTGCACCAATGCAAGTGCCATAGAAAGGAAACAAACTAAACAACAAAGTTAAGCATTTATCACTATCAATGTAAAAATTGTTACTATTTGACTTCACAACTTTACAGGAAGTCATATTTGTATGTTGATCAAAAGCTAACCAGCTGTCTTGATCCCAGAAAAGCAAAACACTCTAAAGCAACATTGGTGGATTTTGTGTAGGAATCCAGCTGTATACAAGTTTCTTTTAACACATGTTAGTGAAAATGCTAAAAAAAAAATCAAGTTTGTCAAAAAGAGACAACCAAGTAAAACAAAGTACACCACTTTGCATTTAATTAATTATACATAACGATTATGTTACTATGACAATGGACTATGAATGCTTCTTAATTATGCTTGCTGATTTTTTTAATTGTAGAAGGTGGCTATGGAGGGCTTCCCTCTGGTGTTCCAGACACTGAGGTTAGTTTAGTCTTCTGGGCACATTACAAAACCAGTTATCAAACAAAGCAGAGGTACATGTACTGAAACGATGTTGTCACTTTTCCAGTTAGTCAAGGTTCAACTCTATTTTTTTTTTCAATGTATTTTATCCCCTTCCTTGTCATCTCTAATCCTGAGGTGACACTTGATTTGTCGTAACTAGTTTTCTTGTTTCCTATTATTTTGGGTATTTAAAGTCGAGTATCATTCTTTCTATCTCCATTGTTGAAATTAAGCCACAGTATTTAGGACCATGTAGAATCACCTAGTGAAAGACATAGTGGCTCGGTATAGCTGATAGGTGTCTCGGAAAACTGTTTCTAGCCACCTTAAGTGAAGTTATGCTTTTTGCTAGAAAGATTAACAGTACCTTTTAGTTTTAAACTGTCATGATCTGCATTTTACCTTTTTCTTTTTTGTTTTATTATCCCCAATCAAAATGCTCGTTTTTAAAGGAACCAGGAGATGAGGATTTTGAACCCACCATCAAGAAAATAAGTGATGCTAGTGGTCATCTACAAATTACTGATACCTCTGGGTTCAGCAAGTCAGTGCTGGACAGCAAAGATGGTGAGACTAAAATCCACCCCCAAAAAAGCTGTGAAATCAACTTATTCACAGTAACAATCTTAGTGCAGTGACAAGAGCTTACCTCTTACTGCATTGGCCAGGGTTTGATTTTAGACAGGTATTACCTGTGCTTGGAGTTTGGATGTAGAACTTTTAGCATGAAGAAGTTTTCTGTAATTCCACCCTACCTCAAAACAACCAACACTCCAAATTCCACTTCTACCCAGAAACAGCTGCTGTATTTTGCTAGTGTCTTATAATTATTTAGTTTCAAGTTTTTTCGTTATCTCTATTCATTTTGAATTTGACGAGACCGTCTTAGAGTACTAGTCACAATAATAGTGGTGTAAAAGTTTCAACGAAAAGTTGTTGGTTTCCTCTGAAAGTAAAACCGGTGACAGCATGTTACATTTGTATGTTTTTCATTCGCCTGCAGTGTTTGTTGTTGACAATGGCAAAGAGTGCTTTGTTTGGGTGGGAAATGGGGCCAGTGTTGACGAGCGGCGTAAAGGAATGGAATATGCACATGTAAGTAGGTTTTCTTATCCAGTTAAAACTTGCATTTTTTACTTCATATGCACATTTCTCTTTGCAGGAGTGGGGTGTGTGTGTGTATGTGTGTATGTAGAGAGGAGGTGCAAATAAAAGATCATTTGCTTATTTATCCATGCATTTGCTGATCTGTCCGTTCGTCCATTTTTTATTTCATCATCCTTGAATCCATTTAATGTTTGAACGCCAAAGTGTGGCCATATTATCAAGATGTGGCCATTTAGTAGGGGTTTTGTTTGTTTCCTTCAGCTACTTCAAATTGTATGTTGAAAAATTGGACCCAAGCATAGGTAACAATTATTCCGCAAATCAGCTGATACATGGTGATAATTTCGACTTTAGAGAAAGCGGTGTGGTGAAAAATATTTGGAACACCAGCCCAAAATTTTCCAAGTTCATTGCCGGTTGTTTTTAGACAGTCTATGTTGGTCGGTAATTTTTGTTTGCTCACTTTCTTCGGATAAATGAGGTGAAATGTAACAAAATCAGTTTACTTGTATTTTCCTCAGAACTACTTGATGAAGACCAATCACCCCCTCGTTCCAGTATCTGTTGTGAAGGAGGGCCAAAAATGTCCAAAATTTGATGCTTTGTTCTGAAGTGACAAGGTTAGCCGGAATATACTTAAATGTTGATAAACTGCCTTTACCGTTATTCATTGATTGTTTGTTTGGTTTTTTAGAGTTGCGTAGCTCTGTAACACATTTAAGTAGGTCAAAGGCCCCTTGAATATCCCGTATCCTATTGATTTTTGGCCGAGATATCCCTCATCCCGTTAATTCCTGTAGTTTGTCTTCCTATGATTACAGTTCGGTATCCTGGAACCTTTATCTTTAATATTCCGTTCCCGTTAATTTTTTTCCCTCGAGTATCCTGTATCGGTTTTTCCTCTTGGTTACATATCTCAGTTGGTTGGTTATATCAGGAGTCGTAAGAGGCAAATTTTTAAAAAAAAAATTCATGGGTTCGAAGTGACCTGTTAAATTTTTCTTTTTAATAGTATGGTTTTTCAATGCAGTAATATTATAGTGTTTTCCTTTGAGTATCGTAAAACCAAAACTATCAGTTATCAAACAAACGTCCACCAGCGTAAAGAAAAAATTCAATGACAGTAAATACAAGAAATCAGGTTTTTCAGCGCAGTTTTGTGTCTGGTGTTTTTAAAAGGGTGGCGTAACTTTTGAGAAGTAATCACAGAGTTTATTGGGAAGAAAAAGGTATTTATCTATTTCATCTATTTTGTCTTCAGCATACTTTCAAGGACTGAATGGCAGCCGGACGATCGTAGATTATGTTCCTGGACTGCCTCCATTCCAATTAGATTGTAAACGCCAGGGTTTTCGTAAGTTTCATAGCTGTTGGGTGATTTTTTTATCAAACCTTTATTTGGCTAAAATGACTGAAACTGTAGTTAGGAAAGCTTCACTGTATTTCAAAAGTGTAGCTGTGAGCAAGTGAAGCCTTAGTAAAGCTTAAGCTGGTTGGCCTTTCAGTGATTCATTTCTGTCAAATACTTCGCGTAAAGTAGTCTTACACACTGGGGGAAAAAAAGAACGTAATAAAATTGCAGTGTTAACTGAAGTGTTGCAGTGTATTGATGAAACTCAATTTTTCTTCCTGTCTGTTCAGACCGGAGAAGGAAACAAGTTATTTCTGTCTCTTAGCCTTAACAGAGAGGAAGAGGGAAAACGCCATTAAACTTCCTCCTCGAGTGAAAATCTCCTCAAACAAAGAGAAGTTTGACAACCCACGGGCCTATGAGTTTGTTAGAGAGGTTGCGACAGAGCAGGATTTTAGATATATTTTCAAAAGATCACGACTCGAGTAGGCTTTATTTCCAAAGCTTTACTATTGAACTGAGAAGGAACCGTTGTCATGCTCATTACTTAGCGTTCTTCTAAAATATTTTAACTCGGGAGACAAAGGGGAGGCATTCGACACCATGAAAGATCAGCTTACTAACAATTCCTGCTGGTATCCTAGCAGATTTTAACTCCCGGCTCACATCCGCTAACGTAGTTCGTCCTCCCAACCCCCCTCAATTCCACTAGTAGAAATTGAGCGGGGGAATCTGCTGTGAGACCAGCATACCAAGGAAAAACACAGCTTAAAATATTGAGAGGTCTTCTCCTTACAAAGAACTTCTGACTGCGTTGATATGGCTTATACTTGAACCAACAGTGAATCGCGCGTTCATAACATAAACAGTCTATAGCTTTACAGACCTTTACAGCCCACATACCTTCCAACTCCTATAAAATATTGCATGTACAGTTTTGTCACTGGATCTGTACTAAATCTCTCCTGGAGGAGTTTGGTTTTGTCGCGATAAAATGTGCTGATCCCCTCATAAGCCTCTGTAACATCTGTACGGTCCCCTCCTCACTGGCAGTTAATTGAAAATCGATTTTCTATGGTCCCTGTATATACTCTGCGACGACTGTTCCTCCCCCTCCGCTCCGTCCCTCTGAAAACCACGTGATCCCCCTAAGGGGATCTGTTCTGCGGCATTTTGTAATCGATGCATTATGCAATAGCGGTTCCAATAAAGGCTGCAGCATTGAGTAATAATCGTCGGTCTAATTCATTTGTGACAACATATTGATGCAGATTGCAATAATCCCGACATTGCCACAAAAATAACCTACTGTGCTAAAGTAAATCAAACGATTATCGTCGAATACTGTGCTTTATTCTTAATTCCGAGATATCGCCGATGTATGGGCGATATCTCGGAACAACTGTTGAAATGTTTCCTGAGAGTTATCATTAACTTGTGATAGCTGTTTAAGTAATGTATCCCTGTCTTCTATAAATCCCCATAACTGGTGCTTGACTTATCATTTGCAGGAATGAACTTGCAAATACCCAATCTGTAGAATAATACCGTGTTGCAAGATTCTAGATACACATTATTACAATTTCTTGCTGGATGATGATACAAAATCGTAGACCGACGATTATTAGGAAATAGGTAGCTTACCTTACCCGGCATCAAAAAATACTGTAATACGTATTACAAAATGCGTAGGTTATCAAAAAATGCTGCAACCGCTATTACAAATTGTGTAGGTTACTAAAAAATGCGTCGTTACGGTATGAAGTATATACCGTCGTTACCACAAAATGCCAAAGGACACAATTTTCTAATTCATCGAGCGGACTGGGTTCGACTTTATCTTATCTCATGGCAGCTTAGCTTACAGGTTTACCCTCACTTTCTAATTCTTTCTGAATTTGACTTTTAAAACTAGAAATTTGTTAATATTCGACCATCAACTATGCAAACTGAACGAACTCACTGAAAACCAGGCTATTGGCGTTTGTTTGTGAGAGATAAAATTTACATGTCAATTGATCGCCAAGCAGAAGTGGGAAATATAAAATATGCGCGAACCCAGGTGCAAAGACACCCTGAAGTGTCATGATTTATTTACATCCCCTATGAACCAATCAGAATGGCGATGGATCAGCTAAATTTAGGTGTTTAAAACATATCGATTTCAAATTGCTGCTTAGAAAAAAGCGGAACGTCAAAAGTACTCTGACAATCTTCAAACGGTCGGGAGTGTAACGGGAAGAAGCTGCTCTCGACAGTATGATGGCGGGGCTTATCAAACCAAAGAAGCGTTGTTGGCAAGAAACAAACTTGGAATTTTTTGGAAGTGACACCGAGAAAAACGTAAGTGTTTAAGAGACCCTGGATTTCGAAACTGCAATAGAGACATGATGGTTTTAAAATGCGCAGAACTCTTGAATATAAACGATAATTCTCACTCTTGACGTTGTTGATTACGGAAACCCCTGCACTTGTTGTTGTCTTCTAAACGAGTATCTGGAAGATTTTTGTCCAGGGCCACAAAACAAGCAGCAGAGTGAGACAGCAATTAACAATTCATGGCACCTGCATGCTGCTGCCAAAACGCATATTTATAACCTGCATTGAGCTGATGAATGTGCTATTTATTCATATTAGTATACCTAAAACAAACTGTTTGATTTGAACACTGAAATTAAGAGTTCTCAAAAGAACATCTCTCAAAATATTTCGAGCTCTGGTTATTAGAAAGGATAAATTACGTGAAGCCGAAGGCAAAGGACGTTTTAAATCGAGAGAAGTTTTGATGACTCGAAAGTTTTGCCTAGTTTTATTATACATTAAGCTCTGCAGAGGTTATAATTTCACATGTTTAAACAACAACCAAACTTTCTTTGAAATATAGCGCCTTAAAGCAATATTAAATACAGATACGCAGGTGCCAAACACATCTTATTAACTCACTAATGAAAAGTCTCCTTTATTATCATTTCATATACGAAGCGGCTTGATTTTGACGCGAGATGTTCGCGTAACACAAAGAACTGATTATCTCTTGAGTAACAGAAGTATACCATGGCTTCAGCTACGGTTATAATCTAACAACGCGACGTTTTTCCACTAAACGCCACTGAAACTGTGAATTGAAAGCGTATTGACATAATTTTTTTGAACACATACGAACCATTTTTGCTCATTATCACGGAAGCGGGTTGGTTGAGGTTGATTTCGTTATTCGCTAGGCTCGACGGGCGTTATAAATTAAATGAAATATCGCTGATCTACGAGTTACACAGGAAAGGATGGTCGAGCTAGATCATGATGGAACTCTCATAAAGTTACCTTCTGTTTTTTTCTCTACAAGGTGGGAGCCTTTGCACTTGCTGTGGAAAAGTCATTCTCTTTCTTCCTCTCTTTATCATTGATAATATCATCATCATTATCACATTAAAACTGTCTTCGTAATCATTTTACTTTAATATTACTATTGTTAGAGAGGCTAAATGTAATTATCAGACATTCTCACTTTGTACCCGATTTTTTTCTATTTTAAAATATCTCAGAGAAATTTTGCAATAACGTTTTCAGTTTCATTCGTCCTTTGGTTTTGAACTTTGGGTTTTAGAAACTTGATCTCTTTCCATCTTTCATTTTCAGACATTAGGATTTTTAAGGATCAAGAAAAGCGTGTCATCTGTACATGCAATCAAAGTATCTTTGTGTGTCTTCTTAGCTCGTAAGAAGTTACTACATTGTTTGTGTTTTTTTTTATCTTTCTCAAATGCGTAGATGAACATATCGCATAAAGGCCTAACTAAGAAGAGTTGAAAGAAAATTTAAATTTTCCTTTTCTTCTGTCTAGAAAAAGAATCTGAAAAACATCAAGCAGCCGGGTATACATAAAAGTGCCGGTAGGGCACTGGATTAAGATACCCTTCTAAAAGGGTAAGGTTTAGTATCTTTATATACAACCCTTTGCATTCTGTCCTGTACAAAATTCAACCACCAAGTGACATTATAAGGATTCAGAGGGTGTCTTTAAGTTTGTTTTCGAGAAGTTGGGGGCTTACAGAATCAAACGCCTTGCTTAAAGTCCATTGTAAATATCCGAACAGCCAAGCAGTTGAGATCATTAAGGAACCTGCACACTTTAGCTGAATCATAATGAAAGCTTCCGCCGGTACATAAACCACCCTTCCTGTACTCGAGTTGCCAACTTTCTTGAAGGCACGATCAATGACTGGTGTCATATTGCTTCCTCGTTGCCCATAAGAATCTCCGCTTTAAGGAAGGGGTTAATGTAATGTTGGTCTCTACGTACCAAATACGAGATCTGGTCCCGGCTGGAAGCAGTGTGCTTTAACCCTTTTACAGTTCAAACGGCCAAACCTGTTGCTCCCTAATGATCACTCTCGGTGATTTCTTAACCTTATGAATCAGCCTATCGACCCCTCTGAAGTCAAACTTTTCCTCGCTAATACATTTTGTTCTGTTACATTAGTTGCCCCAGTGATCTCCACCATCTAAAGTAACAACTTTACGTTTACAATTTTGAACAACGAGCCACCGATTGGGATAATTTTCTAATTAAAATCACCTCCTAATGGTGTGATATTTTCTTTGCCACACATATTTAAAGCATCTATCTATCGCATGAGCTCACTTAATTGTTCTCCACGAGATGAGAAAATCGAGAGTGACAAAAAGAAGCTTACGTGTCCAACAACAGAGCCTCCCTTATCATATAACCTGGCCCGCCTCCTCTCTCCTCCACAGATTCTCCAATGTCATGCGGATATCTGCCAGAAGAGTGCGGCCGCCCCATAGCCCACTGAAGAGTATGCCTATGTTTCCCAGTCACCACATACCACATTGCATATCTCTGCAATCGGAACTATCAACGTAGGAACTGCTCTCTGTGTATTATGACTATCGATACTGACTGCTCGGCCTCAATAGCTGGAAAAGAGTGGTATCAGCGATGATTTAGTAGTGTTTTACCAGATAAGTTTAACGAGTCAGTATCGGCCCATCTTCCTATCAGGGATTGTGATGGACTCGAAGGGTACAGTAGTAACCTCCAAAACGGCTGCTACTTTTTGCGTTCTCCTTGTGAGTGTAGGCAAGTGCGAGGCAGGCTCGCGAGTCAAATGAAGATCAGATTTATATCAGAGATGGGTGTAAGGCTGGTTGCAATTTCTCCTCAGTTTTTTCCACAATCAAATATTAATACCCGACTACGGTTGTGAAACTAATGAAAACTTCATGAATGAAAAATATGTCGCCGGCGATTGATCTATTAAAAACAAGCCTTCAACTTCAACCGATACGATGCGATGAAAGTTTTCGTTTGAATTTTGATTAAAGTAGGCTGTTTTTGCTTAATAGAGAGAATATTTAGGGACAAACGCAATATATGAGCATACATTCGCGCCCGATGCGGAGCAAATTTGATACCTACCTGGCAATGAAACCATTTCAGTGGTTCATTCTAATAGAATCACCAAGCTGAAAGGGGCGGTTCTTGAATTTCATTTTGAATTTTTTTTCGTGTGCATATTTTAAATTTTTTAAAATGTTTAACACAAAAAGTATTAAAATACGTGTTCATGTGTATGTTATTTTTAAGGGACTTGCATCGATTTCAGTTGAAGCAAATTTTCAACATATTCATGTAAGCGTCGCGTTCGATCAATAATTGTTATTTTGGAATCGAACCTAAGTAGATCTAGTTTCTGGGTTTATTGTAGTGTGTGACCGTGACAACTAGATATGTAAATGATTAACAGATTATGGAATTATAATATTTATGCAACGATCAACATTAGCATGGCGTCGACCAATAACTGTGCTTGAAATACAGTCTTGGCACTTCGTAGCGAAGGGAACTCCTTTATTTGCGCCAGGCTACAGTTTACCTTACATTTGGAGACTGAGGTGTTGTTCAGTATGGCAGGGCTTGTGAAGGCTAAGAAGTATGATTGGAAGGACTCAAACTTGGCTTTGTTCGGCTCAGACGTCGAGAAAAATGTAAGATTTTTCAAACGTCAGCGCTCCGCCGGAGTTGCCCTTGTCTTATCAATATGTAGCAGTGGACAAACGATAGATGTCTCGTAAAGGTTCGCTTAACTTGCCTAACTGTCGACAGAGAAGAGATACGCCGCCCAAGCGATGCAGTGTTATTTCAACCATGACAAATGCAAACAGTGGAAAACAAGCTTCGATCAGTTGCAAATTAGGCTTATCTGAATCTTGACTTTATAATGCTGTAAAACGTCCCTAAAAGCCAATAGTCACAGGTCACAATGTTGAAGACAAGTGACAAGAGAGACATTTCGCGAAATGAGATGTAATCGTATATAAAAATATAAGCATATAAGTAGACATGAAATACACGATTATGCACGATGGTGTATCAGCATAAGTATGAAATTTGCTACAGGCTTTGAGATTTTATTCTCTGATAATTATTTTTGTGCTATCCATTGGTAGGTCAAGAAAAGTTCAGCAATGGAGGAAAAAGCGTGGAAGGGCTGTGGTCAAAGAGTTGAGTTAAAGATCTGGAGAATTGTCAAATTTAAGGCGAGTATTAAGCTTAGTTTACGTTCTTTAGTCATAATTTCTTGTGTGGTCGGAGCTGTATCTTCATGTATGTCAAACCTCGGCTGGAAATAAACCTCAGCTGGAGATGTTTCTGTAAATACACCTTCGCGTGATGTTCTAATCAATCATAATAATACTTTTTATCCATCAAACAATGATGTAGTCGTGATTATTACTGTTTCTTTGCAATCAAACATAACCCTTAAATTCATGCGACATTTTGACCTCTGTCATCTGAAGGATAATTAGACTTTTTTTGAGCTTTGGAGTTTTTACCTTATATGGTACTAAAGTTGAGGTGTTCGTAGTGATCGAATAGCTAAATTTGGCTCAATATGCAGAAGGTTCTGGGTAAAAAATGTTCGCTTACAGGTAGGAATTTTTTTTTCCGTGATGATAATATTAAACCAACTATCTCTGTCTTATTATAATGGACAAATATAGATTTAACATGGAAGATTAACGGAGAAATGGATTTGAAGGGGAAGGTTTTCAGCTGTTCTGAGAAAAAAAAAAATTGAACTAAAATAGTTCAAGGTGCATTGTTTGTAGAAGTATAGGGATGCTAGTGAGGACACTATGGCCATTTTTGTGTGAATGTCCAAAACTTTTTCCATCAGCCCTAATTCTCCTTTTCCTTTCCTCAGAATTTTCCTGATCTATTAAATTAGTGGTTAATATTGTAATATTGATAGTAATGTTCTAGCTCTTCATTCCAGTTAATGACTGTGTTGGTCTATTTTGAATTGATCTTAATTTGGAATTTTGCTAAGATGTTATTAATTTACAGCTATTTGTGAATTGTTCAATTGTTCAGGTGATTATGAAGAAATGTGCACTTTGATTGAGCCAGGATTGCATCATATCTTGCAATAATCACCACGTACAAGGTGGTTATTGCGGTAGAGCTAAATCTCAAAATGACAACATTTCAATTTGTCAAGATTACAAAGAAAGATGAAAGCCACGACAGAGATTCCATGAATCTTCTACCATCTAGCTTTTACTAACCAGGAACTTGATCATTGAATTACAATTTTTTTTGTCAAGAACAACAAAGAATTTGTCTACAGGTTCAAACAACCTACTAGAGTGGAAGGGAAAGAAAATATTACGTTTCAATTAGATACCTAATCAGATAAGTTGGGGATTAGCAGCTGACAGCTTTGAATAACAAATGGTGTGATATTTTGCACTCTTGTCAAAGTTGCATGCCCTCAGCCTTGCCTAGAGGCTTGTACCTTTGGTAGTCACTTCTTAACTTGTATACTTTACTCTTGTAGCCTCTTACTTCAAGCCTTACTGGAAGCACTGGAAATTTCTTGTACCAATCTCTCTATCTCTGTTCTCTGATGTGTGTGATGTTTGGGAGCAAATAAATTTTTTAAAAAAATTGATTTTTCTGTGGTGATGACCAGCACAGTTTTCCAAAAGTAATTTTTAAGCTTAGGCCTTGTGAATATTTTTGAATAATCCTCTTTGTTTGGGGCATTATTCATGTTTGTTTTGCATTCGACAAATAGTTGCTTAAATAGTTCACTAACATTCCATAAAGAGTTGTGTTCTTAAATCTGTTGGTTACATTTGACAGCTCAGATAAATTACATTGTCACATAAAGCCCTATGACAGTGACTTGTAGCATGATCATCACGCCCATTCAGGGTTGTTCAGAAATATTTGAAAATATCTTGATCAGCAATGGACAGATTGTTTTCAAACTTGTCATTTTGCTTCTCTGATGATTGCAGTTTAATAAAAAATAACTGTGTTGCCTTTTGGAATAATGTAAGAATTAAAAAATATTAAAGATACTGGAAAATATACCCAAATTATAAATGTAACGCGTAACATCTCATTTGCATAAACCCGAAAATAAAGGTAAATTTCGTACTCAAAACAACATCAATTAGAAACTTCCATTATGCTCATTTACTGAGTAGGGCTCAAATACACCTTATGCCAAGAGACAGCGTTAAATGTTCGTTTTTAAAAGAACAGGAATAAAAAACTTGAAGACAGTCGCTGTTGTTTGCTTGTGTAACGCAGCAGATCCAACAGAGCTTTGCATGGTACATGTGCGGGTCTAGCGTCTTGAATATACGCCTACAAAGAAAGTTGATTCGTCTGAGTAAGGTTCAAACACCTACTTACCCTCATCTAAAGTAACTTTTAAAAAGAGCTAACTGCAAAGAAGAAATAAGTGATTTTTGGTTTCGGAAACGATGTTATTGTTTATTTTTAAACACGGAAAATCAAACACCACTTACCTGCAAAAAGGCCTGTATTTCAGCTTTTACTTCACCTCGGTTGCTGAGACAACTCCCAAGCAAAGTTCATGTGTTCGACTACAAATCCCCAAAGTTTTACAGCCATACATACAATACAAACGAAGATATTCAAAGCAAACTAAATCGGAAACCTAAATTCACTCTCGCTTTGTGTTTATCAATGTGTAACGATCAAATTTCAAGCCCGCTCTACATTGAAATCCGCACAAATAGCGCTCGAAAACGCTAAACTTCGCCTGATTTTCTCGTTGAAATCAAGCAACAAACATCGAAGGTCTCCTATGTAACCTCTCCTCTATGTCTGCAGGGATTAGGCAAGAAAACATGACATACAAACTTGATGTAAAAAAAGTGCGTTTGTTTTGGCTGGCACTGTGCGGCATGTGTGTGGAGAACTAAAGAGAAAGAGGAATAACATTTACAAAGTCCCTGTAGATGTCAATGAAGAAATAATTGCTTCTTTGTAAATCTAGAGATAGTTGAAATATAATTTTTTTTTGTAACTCAGCCATTATGGCCAGTGAAATCTAGTGATAAAGTCAAATGCCACGCCCGCAAAGGATTGTGGGTAATCAGTTATTAAGCTTTAAAAACCGAACAAACATTGAAATCTTCACTAATTCTTTTTAGAACGTAAATTAGCAAGTATATCTAGCAAATAAATGTATTTTTGGCATACTTTTTACATTTCATGAAAATACCCTATGTTACACATTTGGGCATGATGATTGTGCTACAAGTCAATATGTTGTTGATTAAACTGCATTTTGGCCTCTTTTTTATTTGTATTTTAAATTGTTGTGACTTTTGTACCCACAGGTGGTAGATTGGCCCAAGGAGGACTATGGGAGATTTTATGATGGAGACTCGTACATCATTCTTAATACGTACAAAAAGGATCCTAATAGTGAGGTCAGAGAATTCTGCTGATGCAAAATTTTTTCTTGAAAGTACATCTTATAAATTCATCGTTGGTCAGTTTAAGTCCTTGAAAATGGTAGTGATGGAGTCAGAGCAATGGTTAGATGTAAGAGGTTTTCACTACAACCCTCTGATCCTTATCAGAGTGATTAGCATGTAATTTTTCCTCGCCATATCACTTGTGAATGAAACAAAGTTTGAGAGAGCAAAGGAAATGATTGCAGATGAAAATAGCTCATGACATTAAATAAATTATCCATGTAAGTTCCCTGTGACGTATAGAGACCAATATGAAGAAAAGGTATGGAGCTGGACTGATGCTATAGTGTGAAGAGTTAGGGGTAGTTTCAGTCACAAGAACATTTTGGCATTTGGGAATGTGGTGTGTGTTAAGGGAACAGTGCTTGAAATCTAGGATAAAGTCAGTTTGTCCCTATTTAAAAGCCAAGCAATCAAACTGATGAATTTGGTTGTCTTGATGAATCCTTGATCCCCATGAATTAAGTGCACTGAATAAATAAACAACTTGGGGTTACCTGTCTTTCCATTTTCATTGAGGTTCTTACTTTCTCTCTCTATTCTTCCTTGTATTGTGCATCTGAATTGCTCAATTCAACTTTCCCTTTCTTGGTGGGCTGTGCTAATCTGCCCAATAAATTTTGAGCCCTGCAGGAAAGGGGCACAGATAGTTTTGCTTCAACTGATGTTGGGGTTCTTCACTTAAGAACAACACCATTGTCTCACTAGTTTTTTAAGGCTTACCAGGTTATTTTATTATTAAGAATTATAATTTTATTGTTACAAACAGGGTTTGCATACACTTTTGTTGGTCCTATTTTAGCCCTATCCTTGTGGGAGGTGGTTGTTCAGGGCTGTTGACTCTGTCAAGGTTACAAATTAAGGTAACTTATCCTTACTAATGTTGTCATGATTTATCAGGAGCTTGACCATGACGTTCACTTTTATATTGGCAAGTACTCCAGCCAGGATGAGTATGGAACAGCTGCATATAAAACAGTTGAACTAGACACTTATGTGAGGATGAATAAATGCCTTCTATTTTTTTAATGTTAATCTCAAATTATCACTGTCGAGATATGAAGGAAATGTATCTTCCTGGATTGAGAGAGATACAAGAATAAGTGTGATAAACTAGTCAGAACTAAATCTACAATTTTTAAAGGTTCTTTTGGTTGAAAACCTGAGATTAGTGCTTTTGTTGTACATGCATCAAATTTGGAATGTATAACATATACTAGCTCCTCTCAAGTAAAAATATCAGCTGCAGCAAATTAAACTAAATTTTAAATAAATTCTGTTATTGCTGTAAATGTAAGGTTCTGAAAGTGAGGAATATCAGTTAAGTTATATCCTTGGCTATTTCTTAGTTTTAACCATGGCCTTTTGATCTGTGATGCATTTGCACCAATTGCCTGTGAGCAAAAGTATTTGATGGAATTATCTATACACAGTTTGTTCTGTTTTGATGAGGATGAAAGCAAAGAATACAGATTTATTTATCTTTTTTTTAATCTGGCATTTTCATGCTTTTATGTAGGCAATATTGTCAATTTTTTCTTCCTTAGTTGGATGATAAACCTATCCAGCATCGTGAAGTAATGGATCATGAGTCTCCACTCTTCAAGAGCTACTTCAAAACCATTTCTAAAATGAAAGGAGGGTATGTGGAAAAAGGTCAAACTTTAAAAATTAAATTAAAATACTCATTCTTGTGTTAAGGTGAGATAATTTTTTAAACATGAATGGGATCCTCTTAAAATTGCAGAATGTTTTGAATTCTTAAAACATGGTTTATCAGCACAACTTTTATCATCATTGTAGCCAAAAGAATAATGCATTTTCTAAGAATGAAGTATTTGTTATGTTGCCGTCAAGACCTTTTAGAAGAATTATCAAATGGAATACTATTTGACAATTAGTAGCTGACTACTTTGACAATAAATCAATTGATGTGGGTCATTTTAATTTAGGGCTTATAAGATGTAAATGATAATAATAGAATAATAAAATAATAAAAAATAGTTGTTCACTGAAGTGAAGGTGAATACATGTGGATATTGACTGAGCTGCCAAGCATCAAGGTTAAAATCCACTTATGTGAACGCCTCTGAGGTGAATAATTGTTTTAGTTTATACCAGACAAATACCTAAAATTAGTTTATTTCCATCAATATGCTGAAAAATGGTTTTGTTCCTGCTATTCACTTCTGAACCAGCCAATCAACGCATACAAAAATCACTATTCACTTGTTTGGGCATATACTAATTTATATTTCTACAGCACCATTCATACTATTAACCAAGAGTGCTTAACAAAGTTGCTAGTCAGGTGGTTAGGGGGCTGCAAATTTTCAGTGTTGAGAGCAGATCATATAAGAATATGTGGATTAAATTTTTTTCTTTTTTGCATGTATGAAATTATGATTTACTTATTAAAATGATATGCTTTGTAGGGCTGAATCAGGATTCCGTCATGTAGAACCCAAGAAATATGTCCCCCGCCTTGTTCATGTGTCTGGTAATAAGGTAAGGTCCCTCCTTTGTATGATGTAATTCTTTATGTCAACTCTAATTATAGTTTGTGAACAGTGCACCTAAAGTAGTTTTACAGTGTTCATGGAATATCAACAGTCTCCAACAAAAATGGGTGCACTTTTATACACTTTGACTAAATGCTCATTCAATCTGAACAACTCCATTTGTTGAAGATGGAATCACTTGTTTTTGGATTAACCTGCATATCTGATGGAAGTGAACTTGAGATCAGATCTTCAAGTTTCGTTCTTCTGTGAACAAGGAACCAGTAACATTTTCTTGCATGAACATGAAACCACTGTGACAAGTGACAAGCTGATACAATTAATAAATCATACAGCAACACTAGCCATACTTGTTACTCAACCCTTTAATCTCTAAGAGTGACTAGCACCTAATTTCAAGAATAAATGAAATGATCACCAACTGAAGAAGCTATTGACTGTTAATCACATTCTCCTTGACATTACCTTAAGAAATATATAGGACAACTTATGGAGAATATGACCACTGATGTTAGGGAGTAAAGAGTTAATACAACCCAAGCTGAAATATGCAAATGTATAAGAAAAATCACAGACAGCTATAGAGCAAATAACATCTGCATTGTTTTGAAAAAAAAAAAAAAAAGCACCCACAAGAATTCTAATCGGTGCCAAGGGAATGATTTGACATGGAAAGCAAATTTTTGTCACCTCTGCTTCATTTCTGATAGAAAGTGACGATCAAAGAGGTGAAGTTTAAGAAAGATTACTTGAATGATGATGATGTGTTCCTTGTTGACCTTGGACTGAAGATATTTCAGGTAAATTGTAAAGTACTTGTAGCTAAATAAAAATTAGAATGCATACCAAATGTGGTGTTGGGTTAAGGAATGAGACTAGTAGACTCAAATGTGCTTGACATTCCTGGAAAGGGGAACAGTAGGGGGTTCTCAACACTGCAATACTACCAAAAAAAATTAGGCAAGTACCATTATTTTGCAGAAAGAAGTGTTATATACCACAATAAGGTCAAAACTTGTTGTAATGCTAAAAACCGCCACTCTTAATGTTTCACTCAGAGCAAATAAGACAGCAATAATAAATAAAAATTTGTTTATGAATGTACTTTGGGTAATTGTCAATTTCAACCTGTTTCCAAAACAAATGAAAACTGGAAAAGGCATGAAAAAATGTGAAGGACTTGAAGGATGATATTTAATACCACCCAAAATGCAAAAAAATGGTATCCAGCTTGTTTGGAGAATACCTCAATACCACAATTGGATATTGAAATTACCAAAATACTGCAAGAAAAAAACTCCAATACTGCAAACCCTAGTGTCCCCCTCCTGGGATGTAACAATAATTTCTTTAACTTCCATAAAGGCTCAAATGAGATTCCTTTCAGTGAGCCACTTATCCAGACCTTCAACTTTTTCAGTATTCAGTGTTATTCTTTTCATCAGCCCCTCTGTCCCTTCTCCCCCACCACCCCCCCCCCCAAAAAAAATGGAATATTTAGGTAAAAAAAGGAGTATCCTCATTCAATTGAGGTAAATTGCAGTTCATTACAACATGTTAGACATGTTCTGAAGAGCCCTGTATTAGTTTCTATATTAAATATTGTAGGTTCTCAACCAATGCTAGTCTGTGCCGGGCTCTTGACTAGTGGAAATGTACAAAAGAGCAGGCATTTAATAAAGAGTGATAGGAATAGAGCCTGTAAGATTTGATTTAAATTGCTTATTTTACCCATTGATTCACCCACGTTTAGATAATCTTTTATCATGTCACCTTTTCAATTGCATCTTGCAGCATTTTATAAATGTTTATGTTGTCTTGATGTGTATTTTTAAGAGGATCAATTACGTTTGCCATGAATTTGGTCATGATTAGCACATGGCTCTCTGTTCAGAGTTAGACATAAAAGTTTCCAACAATTCTTTAATGAAATGGTTGGCTTATTTGTGTAGTGGAATGGTGATAATAGCAGCATGAATGAAAGGTTTGCAGCAGGAAAATGTGTAACGCAATTAAAAGTAAGTATGCTGATATTCTCACTAAATTATCTCTGTCAATTGTTGAATTTTCAAACTGTGCAATTTATTAGAATAACCATATTGATTTGAAGTAAGCTAAAGTTTGTAGTTTTGATGCCATTATAGATGGTACATGTCAGGGCATGGCATGGAAAAGTCCCTTGGTACATGAGATCCCTCCCTTTGAAAGAAACTGTGCTTATTATTATCATCATTACTATTATTATTATTGTTATTATTATTTCATTATTTTTCTTTTGCTACTGTAAGATACTCCCTTGCCCTTACAGGGAAATCTGTCTGTCCACCCTGATATTAGCAACGATCTTTGACTTGTATCTTCAGACTTGAGAATGCTTATACGGTTTTTGTCTTTCAGTCTGAACGAGGTGGTAAACCAACTGTGGAAGTTCTTGGTAAGTATCCGATCGATTAAATAGGGAACTGTTCAAAACTTCTCAATTATTATGGCAAATTACTCCATTGACTGACTGCAGATATTTCTTATAAATTTAGAATTGTTCCTACTTAAAAGATGATGATTAATTTGCACTTGTCTGTCAACACTGTCAACACAGATTGTTTTGTTGATTACTGTGTAAGGGGTAATGATAAATAATTATTCCATGAGAGTGAGTTGGATTTGAGATGATAGATAGCCAATAAGGTGTAAGGCACGTAGCTTTAACCAATCTCTAGCAATATCCTCTCAGTAGTGTTATTTCATTCTTTGTGGCTTTTACTTTTGTTGCGGAGATGACGTCAATGACTTAGCATCGTTTTACGTTATATCCAATCCACGGGAGAAGTGTTTGCTTCTAACCAAAAGAAAATTCATCTGATGAATCATTTTCCTTTAGAGGTTATTCGGTATATGAGCCGATAACCGGAGTTAAGTGAACTTATCACAACACTAGAAATGCAAGATCCAGAGTTTAATAATCTTTAATATGTCAATATAACGTTGATAGTGTTATATTTAACTGTATCAGATAATTGTAAGGTTGCTGAAATACCTGAGGAGTTGTTGGAAGTCTTTCCCGAGGAAGGACAGCCTGGAACCAAGAGGTCTAAATTTTTTACGAGAAAAGATGAGGTATTGTGTATACAACATCGTTTGAATTTTAAATTTTTACGGTTGCATGTGATATCTGCAGTCTGAAGGTTGTTTTCCTGTCAGCTTTTTCATAACGTAACATCATTTTGCTAATCCATAGTTTTTACGGAAAAAAAATAGTTCTTGTTTAAATCATATTTGTTGATTGATCTTTCGGGTAGAATCTGGAAGTCAGCTTAGAAGATTTTACATCAACCAGCAAAAAGTGATATTGACCTTTCTTTACTTAGTTTTCGTGCCAGTTAATGAGAGTATCGAGCCTAATCTTTCAGAAAAATGCTCTTGATTTCTTTCATTGAAGTGATTCCCTCTTGACTGGTTCGAATATTTCAGTCATTTTATTCGCCGTTTCAACGTGATCTCTATACGTGTTTCTTTTTTTTTCTTTTATAAAGACGAAAACGAGAGTACAAAACCTCGAAAGGAAAAACATGCCTTATTTGATTATTATTACTGATGGTGATAATCACTCTAATCCATGTGGTAGCTTTTCCCTTTCGTGGGCGTTTTTTATGGTTTCCTTTGGCTACAAGAGATTACTCTTAATGCACAATTTTGTTACCCTTTGCAATTCATCATTCAAAACTTTTACACGTAAACGTGCAAAGCAACTCAGTTCTGATAAAAACGCGGACATTTTACACGTGTTTTCTTCCAATTAACCCCACCCTCATTGGTATTCACGTTGGAGAGACTTTCACTGATACTGTTGTTTTTTAAATAATTAGATGCAAACTTTTCTTTTATCTAGACTGATAGTGATCCTGGGTACGAGAAGGTGTTGTTTAGGTTAGTAGTATACTTGTTTAGTATAATTGCTTACTAGGTGATTATAGAAATGTGTGCGCTCTA
Organism: Pocillopora verrucosa; assembly: GCF_036669915.1. NCBI lineage: Eukaryota > Metazoa > Cnidaria > Anthozoa > Scleractinia > Pocilloporidae > Pocillopora > Pocillopora verrucosa. The sequence goes on along the minus strand of NC_089319.1, from coordinate 13,346,741 downwards.
ATTGGTCGAGGATTGTGTAATATCTCTCCAGAATCAGCTCGCGCGTAGCGATCATAGCGACAGGAGTGCTAAATTTCAAAATGGCGGCCTCGTGTTTTATCAGTCTTCCGAGAGGGTGATAAACGCGATAGAAGAAAATTCAATTTCGTAGAGCGCCAAAAAATGTACCGAGTTTGGTGGAACACTTTTCAAAGAAAGTTTTGAAGACTTGGCTGATTAAATCAAATAAACCTATTGAACTGTTTGTCCATCTTGATACGAGTAATGACAGAATTTTAACGAAATATACGCTATGTTGTCTTTACTTACAGAATTTACAACAATTCGAAAGCACCTGAAAAATTATAATAAAACAATTATTCACCCCAGGCTTAGTGAACACTGTTGAATAATCCTCTCGAATTCGTCTCAGGGATTATTCAACAAAATTCAGATCGCCTTCAGCGTATAATTGTCAGACAGAATAGTGGAGGCACAATCCTTACTGAGGTTTGATGACTGATATTGCCATTGTTAATCCTCAGAAAGATCTATTGAGCCAGTTCATGACAGAGTAGCAATAACGTTGTATTTCATGATCACTTTCATTCAACGCCATGTTGAACTGACTTGAATGATTTATAGGTTGTCAGAGGAAAGCGGTGAGATGAAGTTTACTGAAGTTGCTCGCGGGAGGGTAACAAGGAGTCAATTGGACAGCGACGATGGTAGGCCGCCTTTTTCTATAAACCTTCGTCTAAAAGATTGAAAATAATGGGTAGAAAACTGATAGAACGAACGAAGTGCCATTAGCATTCGCGAAATTCTCTTTAAGTAGATATCTACAAAGGACTACATTTCCTCAGCTAGTTCCCCACCCTCACCCCCCCCCCCCCCTTCACTTCTTTCTTGTTTGAAACTGAACTAAGCGCTGTCGTATGCATGACGCTGTCGACATATGCTCTACTTCTCGTACCCTTAATTTTGTGTGTTTCTGAATTTCTCTTTAGTGTTTATCTTGGATTCTGGAAAACACTGCTATGTGTGGGTTGGGAGCGGCGCAAGCTCAAATGAAAAGAAGAATGGTTTGTCTTATGCCCACGTAAGTATTTCTGAGCACTGTCTTTTGTTAGGTTCTCGAGCTATTACCTCTTTGAAATAATATAAATCTCGTAACATTTGTCGTATCGCAAATGGTATCAACTGGAAATATATGACCAATAGCCTCTATTTGGCATAATAAGTATGTACGCATATTTGTCCGCAAACATTATCTGTTCCGAGATGCGAACAGTTTTCGGGAGCGAAGCTCGAGGAAAACTTTGAACTTCGATTTGTCCAAGGACAAATATACGAGCATGTTTTCGCGCCAAATGGAGACTGTCATTTTTACTATCCTTGAAAAATTTTTGTAACTTGCGGGAAAATTTTTGCGAGCAGTTTACAGTTTTTTGCGTGAGATGTTTACTTTTCAGTGTTCTCTGGTATGACTTTATGAACGAACATACATGTCCCTTCTTCTTAAACAATACTTAAACGCTCTTTCAACGTTAATTGAATTTTACTAAAACAAACGCTTTCATCGTACTAGACGCAGGGTTAGAAAATTGGGGTTGAATCACTCGTGGTGTATCCTCAAACATCCTTAGTTTTAGCTGGGGCATACTAGATCACAAGATGCGTTCAGACCAATCACGCGCGAGCAAAAATATATATGGTGGATTATAACGAACGAGAGGGCTTTTGAGTGAAAAAAAAGATATGAAAAGTCATCAAATAACATATTTAAATTTGTCATTCTAACCTCGCTCGGTGGACGATAATTACACAAAAGGAGACATTTTCCTGTGTCAGTTCAAACGTGCTAACTCAAGTGTGATTTTGGGGGGACATGATAAAAGCTTTTAAATGACGAGCCCTGAAGGCGTCATCAGATATATTTCTTGATGGGTGGAAAGTGGTATGGGATGTTAAATGCCATAACCCGTATTGATTAGAAATTGACGATACAATCAGAATGTCTTCTTACAGAATTTACTACTTTCTCATTTACTTGTCCTAATTACAGAATTACCTAACCAAATCTGCAAACCCTCTTCAACCAATCACTGTAATTGGAGAGGGACAGGAAACAAAGGAATTCCACGCAGCATTCAACTAAGGTACTTCTCACAATCTATACTAACTAATAGTCACCCAATCTTCTTAGATGAGGCAACACAGCATTGTTGGGTGTATTATGGGTTCACGTTTCATAAACGCACACATACAGAAAACTTTATTAACACCCTTCAGCTTGATATGGTACACACCGTGACGCGGCTCCTGTTACGTTAAACAAAATTATCAAAACAGCCATTTCGTTGCCCAGTCTTGTGCTTATTGAAAAGGTACCAGCTCCACCCGAAAAATCAGAGGTATGTGACCAAAGTCAAGCTTAAATAACATGGGGTAAAACCTTAACTCGCATTCTGCAAACCACCGTGCTATTTACATGCACGGTTGAGGCGTTACACTCTAGCACCCGGACTAGGGGGCTCTAAGCGGCTTTCATTATGAATCTGTTTGGAAACTGGTGGAAGAGTTAATATAGTGTTATTGGCGTTGGCGCCGACTGTTGTTGGGAGATAAACTGTGCCAGGGTCTAGACCAGAGAAGCGAGGGACCGAAATCGATTGGCCGTTTTTTTGGGAAGACTGGTCCCACACAAACGGTGTGCCTGATACAGGCTAGTTTGTAAATGAGAGGATCTTACTGCTGCTTTATTACCTACTTCGCAAACGTTTCCATTGGGAGTTTCTGATTTCAACATTTCATCTTTTAGGGTGACACCATGTCAAACGAAGGCAGTCTGATCAAGAAGTATTAAAAACATAAATTTGTAGTGTGTCTGGCTAAGTTTTTGGTGAATATGGATAGAATTTCGTGTGATTTTTACTACATTATGCAAAAATTCGTCTGTGTTCGCAGGCAGCTTCTGGAAGTAGGTTTCTTTGTAATTTTGTTGCTTGTTAATCGGAAAATGAAACATTACTTGTTAATCTTGAACTTCGTTAAGGTTAAACAAGGATTCACCGCTCTATATTGTTCAAGGCATAACTGATCACAGATATGAAAATAAACCAAGGAATTTACCGTGTTTCAAGTTTTTGTTTGTAAACATTACGTAATTATCGAAACCCTTGTATTAATACGGACCACTATTTCCTATCCCTGGCTTTGCTTCTCAAGTTTTGCTGAAATAACGTAAAATTCCGAAAATAAGCCCCAGGGCTTATATTTTTCAAAGGACCTTTTTGAGGGGCTTATTTTTGGAAGCGGCTTATATTCGGAGGGGCTTATTATAGGAGGGGAATTTGCGTTTTAAAATTGGCTGGGCTTATGATTGAAGGGAAATTTGTGTCAACATTTTTGAATGTGCAACTGGTAATATTAAGGTTTTGGCTAGGAATTCGTAACAAATTAATCACTCTGAAAATGCTAGGTTCAAACACAACGGCAATAAACTTTATTAGAACAGAAATACAGTAAAAACGGTAACGTAGTTCAGGCTCAGGTTCATCCGGGAACCTCTGCCACAGATTTTTCCCCTGCTCAAAGATAGAACAATTCCATCTATCGCCGCAATATAACAGGTGAAAAGCGAGGAGTACCAGAGGGAATTTGGGTTCAGGGTGGCGGGATCGAACTTCCTTGCAAATACTTTGTCCACGGACTGAAGGAATTCAAGGCGCGAGTGAGGAGCGAACTGCGTAAAAGACAATAAACTTGAACACTTGTTGACCACACGGCTTTAATGCACGGAATCATTCTTTTATGACTAATAAAGCCTTCCTGATAATGGTGATTATGTGTAGTTTGCTTTGGTTTGTATAATTGAGGATAATTTCCAAATACAAGCCCCCGGGGGCTTATATTCGGAGGGGCTTATTTTAGGAGTTATTTTTGCGTTTCAGATTTGGGGGGCTTATACACGGAGGAGTTTATTTTCGGAATTTTACTGTATCTCTTGGAAACCTTGTTTGACTTCACATTGAGTTTGCCGGATGTTATTGACTTCCTGTCCTTAATAGCGAAGAACATGTTTCCCAAGAGAAACCCCCGCCGTGAAGAACTCTGATTTGTCTTAACTGGTCTCCGAAGATTATTTCTAACTGGTGTTTGGTGTAGGAAATTACGCTGTTGAGGTTACTTACGAGGCCCTATTTTTCTCAAGAAAAATAATAATTTTGATGTGAAATATTGGTAATGTCGCGTCGAAATGATCGCAACCAGGCAAGGCACAAACAAAAACCGCGTAAAACCGTGTTTAAGCTGTTTTATTTCCCTCAATGCTTTGCACCCTTGCATCAGTTTGTATTTTTTCCGTACTGTTCTTTATACACTTCCAATGTTACTAAGAAGGATTACTTATTTAAAAATCAAGAGCCTCTTCAGTTGGTGATCATTGTCTTTATTCTCGTGACCTTTATGTGTGATTCAGGGGTGATATTGTATGGAGAAATTAGATGCTGCACACCATTAGAGTTGAAAGGGTTAACCAAAGCTTAAAGATATTGAAGAAAAGAATATTATTAGATCTCTCATTCATAAGAATAAAGAAACTGCGACAAATTTTAGGCTTAAACATATTCTCATGAAAAAGGGATCTGAATATAAACCTTACTCCTAGTATATTGCAGCGGAGACTCCTGATTACGCCCCAGTTCATCAAGAATCGCCGTATTCGAGTTCCGTTCCTACACTTGTACTGTAATTTAGGTTAGAAATTTTAGAAATCTGGACAAAAATAAAACGCGCAGAAACATCCTATGATTTACTTTTTTCGTTTTTTCTTTTAATTGAGAAAAGGTCGGCTTGGGATGGTAAAATTTTATTGATCTATTTTTTATTTGTTTTTGTAAATAATGCTACAAGCTGTATTTATATGCAGTGAAATCGCACTCCAAGCGGTCTGGTAACTTGAAAAAAGGTCCAATCCGATTCCATATTATAATCCTGATGGTTTCTATTGAGATTACTCCCTTATTTCTATCCAGTCCTCTTTATGTCGGACGTTGTTAGATGTATTTATACATAGGGGCATTTTCTGTGTATCAGTGCGTAATGGCTGATCTCAGTAGTTTGTATCACGCGACGCCGTTTAATTGTATCGTGTGGGCGTGTTTTATTCTTCCGTGAACCTCCTACACAGCTTTTTGTCGAAACCATGAAAGTACCCCTTAAACAGTTTCTTCAGATTATGACCTTCTCAGGCAGCGAAAATTCAACATTACGATGGAAGATTTGCTCGGTCGCAATTTAATACAACTCTCTTTTATCGCTGTCTCGGTCTAAAACGCTACCTAGAACTGAGATATGACAAATTTAAGAATGGACCATTAAAAAAACCCACATACTGTTATTAGGAGATTCTTTCAGCACTACAGAATGTTAGAGATTTTGCGTTCGCTCTTTTTGGTAAAGTGTAAGGAAAACATTTATTTCTGACACCCCATTTCGCCCTTTTTACATAGCCTCACGAATCTCAACGGAAGATGTTTATTTAATCTATCCTCTTATCTTCACCAGAAATTATGAAATATTGAAGACTTAAAAAACCTCGCTGATGAAAATGTAATCTCGTTTTAAGTCACTTGTATTTGATATTGATTTCTAAAATTATGGGAAATTTAAGTTGCTGACAGCGACCACATCTGAATCACATTACGAGCAGAAACTCAATACCTCAGCGCTGTTCTTTAATTTTGGTATACTAATTTACACATTTATTCGCTGTGAATGTTTGTCTTCATATTACAAAGTTTTGATGAACTTCGACGGCGAAACATTTCAGAATGCTCTTGAAAGAGTGAAACCCCATGTTTCAAAAGTTTCAATGGGACTGCATTAAGACCCGCCATCGTTCTTTAACAGAAGTGCAGTGAAATAGGACGGTGTTTTATTCGGTCAACAATTCCTCGAATTAGCATGACAGTAGATTAACAGTTGCAAGAAAAAAAAGAAAGAAAGAAAAAACGTGCTTGAAATAGAAGTCGCATTGAGTTTTATTTCTTTTTGTCGCTATCATGGTGAAACCACGATCACTGTTTAAATGAACTTACGTTCTTTATCGCCAAACATTCGAATTGCGGTTCTTTGTGCGAAAGAAACAATAAAGATCGAGAAGTCTCAAGCCAAAGACATTAATCTTTTCATATAACCATGCCACAAAGCCATCAACAGCGAAAATTTTATTTCAGTAATTGGTCAAGCGGAGTATTTCATAAATTGAGGAATAAATATTAGCCTGGAGTCGTGATGAATAATTGATTCACCTACTCGAAATAAACCGCCGTTCTCTACAATAATTACATTTGGCTGTCGATCTTTCCTCAATAAAAAGGTTTGAATTAAAATAAAGGAACGAAAAATAAGTGATATAACAATATTGATTTTCGCGGCACGTGTGCAAACAGCTTCTTCGCCGGCGCGATTTGAAATAATTTTTGTGAGCACAGTACATATTGAAATATTCCTATAATTATAAGAATATGAGGAGGTTTTGTAATTATTGATGTTATCTTCGACAAGATGTACCATCAAGTAAATATTTTATGTTAATAGTATTTGAGAGAAGCCTAAGCGGACAGAATAAAAAGCAAACGATTCCGAAAAGTCGTTTTTGCATTCTTATCTATTCTAAGAACGAGTTACCATGTCGGTGGTAACACATTGTCATGTGCTGCGCAAAAATGGAAATTGCATTTACATTACTTTCAGTAACTCATGACATTTTTATTTTTACGTTCTAGGTATATTTTGGTTTAATGCATTAGCTAGTATGTGGTCGCACATTAAAATGATAATGTTCGCTCTAATTCGTTTTTGTTATGCAAAATTCTCTTTACACAACAACTGTACCTCTCTTTTTGTTTTTCACCCGTGAATTTCATTAGCTTTCTTTAAAGAACTCCTGGCTAACAAAATTCGACAGAAGCTAAGAAATAATGCACCGCTTCGTAGAGTTTCTTAATTTTCATAAGCAATGGCCAGTGTCTTTAAGTTGAGTTATATCATTAATACCGTGTCGGCTCTTTATCGGTGTGTTCGAATGTACACGAGTTAACAACTTGTCCGGAAAATCTCCTTCTCCTGAATACATTAATCTATTTGAATTATTCATGTGGCCTTTCTTTAAATTTACAATTCTAAAATGACAGTGCGTAGAAAACAATAAAAACAGTATTCACCCTAGCACCTGTCATGTCGTTGCTGAATGTCGCCCACTCTGGTAGAGCGAACAGAAATCTTTCATCAACCCATTCGATTTTAAACGAGTTTGCGTCGATGAAGATCTGACAAGCGATTCGTCCCAACGAAATTACATGTTCGCTGAATTTATGCGATACCTCTCAGAGACTTAAAAGGACATCAATTGCTCGTTTTTCCAATTGCTTTATTGCCATCTGGGAGAGCGAATGGAGATCAATCCTGGATTGAATCACATCAACGAACAAGCGAGCAACAATTCATCTGTTCAGGCCCCAAAGCCATGTCTTAGAGGAGAAAGCAATGATAAGGGACGAAGGATTATTATCAATGTTAGCGGCCTGAGGTTTGAAACCTACGAACGCACGCTTTCTCAATTCCCGGCTACACTTCTCGGTTGTGCAGCGAAAAGAGAATTCTACTTTGACATCGAAAACAATGAATATTTTTTCGACAGAAATCGCTCATCGTTTGAGGCCATATTATTTTTTTATCAGTCTAATGGCAAACTTGTTCGGCCAAGCGGTGTTCCGTTGTATGTTTTCTCGGAAGAGGTCAGATTTTTTGAACTTGGTAAGGAACATCTTCAGCGGTTAGAGATCGAAGAGGGATATATAACTGAAGAGAAACCAGTATTGCCCACAAACCAAACTCAAAGGAGAATATGGGAATTATTCGAATATCCGGACAGTTCAATGCCGGCGCGTTTTTTAGCTATGTGGTCAGTGTCTGTGATTTTACTCTCTATCGTGGTATTCTGTCTCGAGACTTTACCAAGTATAAGATGTGCGACTGATCCAAGTGGAACTGGTTGTGAAGCATACGGTGGAACCCCTCAACCCGAGAAAATGTGGTACACTGTAATCGAAATTCTGTGTATTTCATGGTTCACCCTTGAGTATGTTGTCAGGTTATTGTCTTCACCGCAAAAGTTGGTCTTTATTCGCACATTTTTGAATATCATTGACCTTGTTGCGATTTTACCCTACTACATTACGCTTCCAATGAACGAAGCCCGCGTAACCTCGTTGGCTGTGCTACGAGTTATTCGTCTTGTCCGTGTCTTCCGTATATTTAAACTTTCACGTCATTCAAAAGGCTTACAAGTCCTTGGCTACACGCTGCGGTCAAGCTCAAGAGAACTGGCCATGCTCATCTTTTTCCTCTTGATTGGAGTAGTACTGTTCGCGAGTGCAGTTTTTTACGCGGAACAAGACAACAAAAAGAGCCAGTTCAGAAGTATCCCTGATGCATTCTGGTGGGCAGTAGTTACCATGACAACAGTGGGGTAGGTTAAGAATTTTCATTTATAGAAGTTGTAAATTTGAAACCGATGACCGAGTTGTTGTCGCTTGAAGCATAATTGTGATTTTCCGTGAACTGGGAGGCTCCCTCTCGATCTAAGCAAAGCTGTGATCATATTTGAAAAGGATTATTCTATGTAATATTATGAACATGAGACTCTTTCGAATACGTTACAATTAAAAGGAAAATTAACCTTTAACTTATGTACTTTTTATCATTGTGAAAAATTCTCCGAAATTCAATTTAATCCGGCTGTTTACAGAAGATAGAATGAAGTTTAAAACAAGATTCATACATAAGTAAGAAAGTTTTGGCTCTAGAGGAAGTCGTTTATCATTCTTTCAATATACGCGCAGGAAAAGACCTGGTCGTAAATATTGACGAACTCTTTTTTTTTCTTGCCTTAATTGGCTTGCTTAAAAGTAAATCATTCTATATTTTATCGCTCCAATTTTTTCCTTTTATTTAAAGAAAATTTGTACCATGGGTTCGGTCGCCAGCGCGATCAAAAATTAATGAACGCATAGGAATAATTAAAATTTTTAGCAAATAAATTTTACATTTTTATTTTAGCAATACCTTGTTTGCTATGTTTATTCGGAATTCAACTTAAATGGTCGTTGAAGCTCAAAAAAATCGCCACAAAATAAAATGAGATCCTCGATTTAACTTTCCTGATTCGAGACAAATGATTTTATCTATTCACTGATAAGTTCTCCGAATTAGAAAAATTATGAGATAGGGTAAAGTCAAACAGACAGAAACGTATGGCGTAGTGAATTTAATTTGTGTGCATGTTTTATTATTCCCTGGATTTCATGGTTATGGGAAGGAAGAGCTGGATCGTGCAATAAGTTTAAAGAATTGAAACAAATGAGATAAATATTTTTTTTCAACGTAGTTCCATGCTATGAATTTAAGTTTCTCTGAGGAAATGAAAAGAGCTTCTAAAAATGAAAGCACACGCATACATTAGATGTTGTGGACATCGGTGATAACAAAAAAGCCGTCTCCATCGCTTTATGTGTGGTAAATTTGGCCAATATGAACGACGGAAAGGAAGGAACAGAACACTGTAGGAGGTTTTGGTCGAAGTTTTCTTATTCCTGTCGTTATCAAAACCCGCAAGTCCTCTTTTGAAAAGTGTGGCTTAAATTCGATCGATAGTTTTTGAGCGAATGTATCCTCTTTATATTTTCGTAGTTTAGTCAATCTAATTCTCTAGGTATGCAATATAGTGGTTAGATGTTAACTTCCGGATGGTGAAATAAGTTGTGGTTGTAACACTGAAAACAGCAGATAAGCTCTTTGGTGTCTTGTTTCTGAGCACAGACTCGAGCAATGCAAACGTGAACAATTTCACAGCAGGTGTGCTGCTCTACTTGCTTAAGATATTCAGAGTTCATCATACTAATTTTGAGTAAGATCGTTTTTTTTTAAAGCGTAACAAAAATACATTGAAACCTTTTTTGCTGTTGTTTTTATATTGGATCTCTCAGTTATCCACCTGCTTTGTTTTAATCATCTCGACACTCAAGGCTCAAAATAGTACAAATCTACCCACTTCGTGCGCCTAATGAAAATGATATTGGCGGCAACTAAAGCTGCCATTACATAATAAATGCTTTAATAAAAGTCAATCAGTATTTTAAAAAACCAGACGCTTCATTGACAAAGAACTTGCGCCGGGATTAATAGAGGCAGCTTTAATAATTCATATATCGGTGAAATACTTCATCAAAATAGGCATCATTAGTCTATTTAGCCACAGAATTGTGATCATGATTAGTAAACACCTTTTTTATATAAGTGCACAGTAGCCAAGTTTCTTTCATTAGATTGGTAAGACGTCCAAGGCTAACTGAGATGAATAATTGATGAGAGCAGGGTGAAAAAGAAAATAATCAGTTAAATATATGTATATAGTAATTATTAAAATCATGTTTTGAAATCCTGTGGCATCTCTAAAATCTTTTGGTTGAAATACAGACGTGATTAAAGTTGCTTGACCATTAGTTGGATTCAGCTTTTATCTCTAGTCAGTTGAGCACGTATTATCAAGAGAAGTCTCTACTTTTAACGAAATTAAGGTTACGATTATTAAGCGACTGTTTGATAAAAAGCTTGTAGACTCCCTTTTAAAATATTTACGATTTCTTATGCACGAAACGAGATACCACGCGAGAGAAAACCACTTCTATTGGACAAAGAGAGCTCATGTGTAGCAGTCTCCATGCCTTCTTTTCTTCAGTGGAACTCAATTATATCCCTCAGAGTCTGTGAGAACCATACCCTTATTTTTATCTTTTAATGGCCATTTATTCTAGTTTGAGATTAGCCTTCTCCAGGAAGTCTTGGAAGCAAAATTTCGTTTGAAAGACTATCTATAAAGACCATAAGCCAAGGAATATATTAGGAACCTCCCTCTCTTTTCCCCCGAATTTCTTTCCTTCACTGATTGCACAAGCTGCGGTAAAGCTTAGACAGCTACGTTTTAAGCGAACTGAGGGAGTACGACAGCATAACAAATACGTAAATAAATGTCATTTGAATTAAAAATTCCCCAAAGAGGCTCTGTATGGCAAATGAAACCCGTGAATGTTCACAAGGGTTGGAAGTAATCGTTTACTGCATTAGTTTGGGTTTATGTCGCCCTGTGATTACTTTCAAAAAAACCTCCATCCTCTAATCAAAATAGATGCAACACTAAACCAATTTCAACTTGGTCATCCGCGTTTTATCAGACGAGCTGACAGAATCTCAACACGATCAGAGAGTAACATAACGACGGTCTTGAAAGTTAGAGCACCGGATGATATGATGTGAGCACTAAGCTACATTGCCCCCATGTTGTTACTTTTTGAGCACTTAGCCTTGTTTTGCCAATTGGAGGTAAAATACGCGAGATATGTCAGTGAGGTAGAAAAAAATTATGAAAGACAAAAAACAATATCGGGGGTGGGCGCAGATCTGCTCCTCTCTGGTCTCGGAGAGCAAAAACAGAACTAAAAATAAAGTTAAAAATCTGTTTACCTGCAATTCTGTGTAAAACGGAGAAAGGAAGGTCAGTGACATGAATGTTAGGTTTATGCCTGAACCTCAACCATAGACTCTAGTAAAATGTTGTTATCAAAACCCAAACCAGTCAAGAAACATGTTAATATCGCATTTATATCAAGTTCAAATATCTCTTTCTTTTTACAGATACGGAGACATGACTCCTCTCACTTTGGGAGGTAAAATAGTTGGTTCTATCTGCGCTATATCAGGAGTGTTGACCATTGCTCTCCCTGTGCCGGTTATTGTTTCAAATTTCAACTACTTCTACAAAAGGGAGGAATTGAACCAGTCCCTCGATATGGCGGAAAACGGCGAGTGTGGTAGAGACCAAAACGAAGATATTGACGCCTTCAACGGGCCACTGACCAGCCCATCTGGACACATGACACTCAGTTCACCTAATGCGTTTACAGGAATGGAGGAAGTTCGAGTAAAAAATGAGACCCCTGTTTGATCATGTGACTACTCGCGCTGGGCCGCTGACCACTGAGCCCATTTGGGCTCGGCTCATCGAACGTGTTTGGATTTGAAGAGGTTTGTGTATAAACTGAGATCCACGTTCGATCATGTAACTCGATAACCCGTTCTTTAGAAGGAAGCTTAAACAAGTCTATAGAAACATATGTCGCGTTTTAATTGCTACCGCCTTTCTCCGTGTCATCACTTTCCTCACGACTCAACGCGCTCATAAATAGATCACGGTTTATGTACTCAAAGATTACAAGAAAATAGTCAAGACGGTACATGATTAATAGCATAAAGAAGTCATTATTTCTTTCATGACCTCGCCAAGTGGATAGGACGAAATTGTTAAAAAAAAAAGAATGGGCTTCATGGGCGAGCTGAGTCATACGACAATAACAGCGGTGCAGATGTTAAAATTTGATCAGCTAGGGATTTAGTGATGGCAAAGTCTTTGATCCTTTCATTAGTCACTTGACGATGATCAAGTTAGCTCAGAAGTTTTGATCTAAAACAGAAGTGCAGTGGACATGTATCCATGCTTGGTTACATCGAGTCTCACGATGGAACAAACGACAGGATTAATGGGAGTTTTGCCTGAATAAATCCAGTGGTTCAGTGATCCTTGAAATGTCACGCTGAAAAAGACCAGTATAGATTTCTGAGAGCCAAAGAACATAGACTATGGAGAGCAAAGGCACAGGAAAGCCAGCAGACTGGAAAACCTACCCAACTTAAACTACGCATATTTTGCCTTGCTTGTGCGTTTATCAGTGCTGCATTGTCGAGGTACATATTCCTTCTCGTCAGTCGCAACGATAGATTTCTTGGTTTGGATACTCAACCAAAGATCACCGGTCCCGTCGGGCTAAAAGGAATAACACCAGTCAGCGGTTTCGTTCTTTTAAAGTAGACTAAAATTTCTTTGCATATCTTTTAAGTACTTGCTAACTATTGCAGTATTTACATTAAGCGGGAAGACTTAAATTAAGTAAAAAATATTTAATGGAATTTTAATTGCTTGTTTCGGAATTACGTTAAGTTTTCCTCTGACGTTCACTGAATTTGCCGGAAAAATTGGATTCATTCATGGATGATCTTACTTATTGTTCATTTTTATACATGTTCCAACATACGTTTTGTTAATGAAAAGTACGGTGCTTATTGGAATGTTTAATGCTTGGTTCTAAACAGGGCTAAAACAGTCCAAGGAACCTAACAGATGTCTCGGGTAATATGTACATCGTTTTACTATTATAATATCAGTGGTTAAACCGCTGCCAAAAAACTATAAGCTAGCTGTGAATCTTCTTGCGTCTTGAGGACGCAGATTTCCCCGGTTTATTAAGTTCAAATTTTTAGATATTCTCATCAGAACTGACAATTTAAATGGAAAAAGGCTGTGTCTGATCAAACATAAAAACCACATAAAAGCATAAAGACTACTGTTCAACTTTGAAACACTTCTAAAATGTGTACAAATGAACACTATAAAAAGGTTAGCTAGTATGGTGTATAAATTAATCAATTAATTGTGGTTCTATAAGGAAACTAACTGAGAAGTATACTTTGTTCACCACATAATTTATATCTCGCTATTGGAAAGTGTGTTTTGAAATATACTTTTCAACGCAGTTTGATAATCTGAGAAAAAACCTTTCGAAAAACAATTAGGGACGTCACCATTTTGAAACACAACTTGGTAACCTGCCTGCGCAGATATGACGCCACGGAGTCTCATCCAAATGGCGGGAACCTCAACGCGCTTTCCCGCGATTCTTTTCAACGATTTCTACTTGATTATTGCCAAAAATTAATTAATAGCATTTGAATGAAAAGTAATTTTCTGTTTTACTTCTTATTGTTTGATTTTGAAACTCAGAAAACCTTGAACACTTGGATTTGATTCTGACAGGCCAATCCTGTACTAACCAATAATTTTTAACCTCTGGACTTGTTGGGAAAACTCAAAACCACAAGCTGCTTATTGTGGCTGTTTAAGATTCAGTTTCCTGACACCCTATTGGCTTTTTTCCTTTAAAACAATAATACGCTAATAATATATCAGGCCCTCACGGTTTTCTGAGTTTCACAATAAATAGATCGCTAGGGGATGGATGCAAAAGAAATGAGACTGCATGGAGTAAAGCAAACGGAAAGGAAAAAAGATCGGCATACGCGTTTCGAAGGCTAATCGATCAGACAAGAAAGGTCTTAAAGAGCTGAAACACTCCCACTTGATAATTGCTTCTATAAATTTTCAATGGCAAGTATCCAATTATGTGGCTTCTGGTTATACTTATCCTAAAAGCTTTTGTAGTTTCAGAGTATCTAATTAGATTTCAATAGATACTATTTAGTAAGGACCAAGGCCTTGGGACAAAGGTTGCATTAAATGTGTACATAGTTTGATTGAAACTAATAAACGGTGGAGAAGCACATTTATTTTTACTGGCGGGTTTTTATCAATCTACAATATAAACAAATTCACATTTTTGTAATTGCAACGATTTTTTCGTCGACAGACCAGTGTAAAGCTTATTTGGATGGATAAACCAACCAGCGAGTAACACCTCGTAGTAGTGGGGGGAGAGGATAGATGACCCCTCAGACTATATTTTGTTTCGTTGTAAAATGTTCGTAAATCTGACTCAGTTCTTGAAGGAGCATACGATCATGGGCTACCCTCGTAAAAAATTGTAAAGTAGTTCAAGTACTCACATTGTTCTTTTACCTCAAGAGAAATTTAATTTCATTTGACTGTTTACATTCTAGAGCTTAATGCTGACAGACATCAGTTGAAACAAAAACCTTAGAACAATCTTGTGACCTCTCGCGTTTATTGTTTTTTAAAATAGGATTTCACTGAGTCACAGACGTTCCATTCTGACTACAAAAGGCTCAATTTTGTTTCACAGTAGATTCTTAAAAGCATTTTTTAAACAGCTATGATACTTTTACAGTATGGGTCGAAGGAGAGAAACACTCTCTGAAAGTGGATTTTCAAGTTTAAAGCAAGTAGGTTCCCTGAGCCGGATGTGACCAGACAGTTGTCGGTTTCGATTCGTATCGTTTGACTGTCAAGCCTTCAGGCGCTTTTCCAAAATAAACCATCAATTTCAAAGGTCATCGACTGACAGCTTTATGGTAATAAGAATGAACGCTCGTGCTGTTTCTATGATGAACCTAGTGGATTTGTTAGCTTTCTTGTCCTCAAGCTGATTTCTTCACTGTTTTGTCTTTTTCTCCGCCATTACAAAAGAATTCAAAAGCAAGAGATGACACGCCATGTTGATTTAGATCGCTCACAGCATCAGAAAGCTTTTCACATTTGACAACCCGACGAAGACGTCGAAGACGAAACAGAAGCACGAGTCTGGTAAGAAAACACTGAATCAATTTCGTATAGCTATGTTACATTTAAAGAAATATCTCTCAGTGAAAGCTTAAAAAGTTTCGCATTTATGGCCGAAGAATGACTTGCCATATTGTTTAGTTTCCGTAGTGTGCTGACTACGGGGCTATAAAAGTGGGAACTAATTATATACATGTATGCTTTAAACGCGTCTCCCTTAGAAACATTCACTGCACCTAACTTATATTAAGTCATACATATTGTTTTCAAAATGTACTTCGCTGCCATTTTCTAAGGACCGTTGTGATTTCCAGAATCCATCACACAACAAATTGCGGAAAGAGGCATCTTCGTAATCGTCACTAGCAAAGTCAGTCCAAATTTTACTATGCGCCGCGTTTGTACATCAAAATATATTTCAGATTCTTTATCATGAATTTCAATTGAAGTGTATTCAGTTTATTCATCAGCTTTTATTTGACGATTTTAAGAGGTGCATCGAGCTACGCCATCAAAAAGTTTAGATTAAAACAAAGCCATTTTATGCAGAAATGTCAATCCCAGCTGGATCACGTTACTAAAAATTTGTTTCTTGATTAGTTGTTAGAATTGTTTTAGAGCATAGAGACACATAAGCCACATGCCTGAAAGAGGTATATGTATCATGTATAGACACAAGGAAAAGACGTGTAACACAGCTTCAAAGCTGTCGCCAATTTCTGATTACGTGATGTCCTGTTTTCCAACTGAGTCAAAACGATTATGCGCAAACAAGATTTATTTTGACTCGCGTGACATACTGAGCTTGACCAAGCGTAACGACCACTTTGGTGACCTATTATTGGAACGCATTTTTCGAAGGCCTGTTGAGAAGAGACAGAAAGCAGTTAGGAAACTCAGACTTAAAAGGAATTTTCGGAATGTTCTGCAGAAGGGTCGTCTTAAAGACCCCTCCCCATCCCACTCCCCACCATCCCTGATATTAATTTCAAAGAGGCCCTTCGCCCCAACCTTAAAGTTCAAATGGTAAGTTCAAATTGTATTTTTCGACAGGAAAAAGTGAAAAAAGGACACTGATAAGAGTTGGCAGATAATTGAGTGGCTAGTGTGTTGCGATCTCATATTTTGCCGAGAGCTTTCGTAAACCTGACTGATCCTTAAGAACCGATTTCAATTCGTATAAGCCGTCAAAAATCCGCCGACATATTATTGAGATTGTTCGTCCGCATAAAATGTGACAAAAGTTTAATCAACGATGTTATTTTAGAATACTAACAAACAAATCATTTAAATTTCCTTTTAAGAAGAAAATTGCACCAACGACTGGAGGAACCATGGGAAGCAAAACCAGGGAGCTTATCCTTCTGATCTGGAAGTCTCAAACATACTTTGGGCAGCTTCAAGTTGGTGTATGGTTCGTTTCGTATTTGGCAACTTTAATAGGATTGGAAGTACTTTATTCTCGAGGCAGTTACCTTATTTGCAACGGCACAACAGAGTATCTTGATGTGAAATGTCCTGAAAGTGACAGCCCCGCCTTGAAAATGCAACGGCCTTTCATAAGAATATATGGCGGCGTTTATTTTGCCATTTTGTTAATTTACACTCTTTACATTGTTCCCAGGCTTTGGCGATTCCGCAGGAGAAAAAACACAACACCGTTATGTGGTCTTTACGCCGTTTATTGCTTGCAACTCTTTGTAAGACTTTTTTATAACGTTATAATGTTTTTCGTTTACATCTCCCTTGTCTTTTACACATTCCCAGTTCGTCTAAACTGTGTCGTTCCCGGCTTGGAAGATGCAAGTATCACCTGTGTTGATAAGTTTCGAACAGCGAAATCTGCCCTGCAGACCACAGTCTTACTAGTTATTGTGGTGCTAACATTGTTCTCTCTACTTGAATTCATATTCCTGTTGAGTCTCACAAGGTCGAGAAGTAGAACAATCTTCATTGGAGATGCAAACCAACGGAAAGAGCACCTTGATAATGGCTGTTGGTGTGAATGTGTTATGCCAACGGATCAACAGTTTGGCTTGTTTCGCCTCCACTTGAGCGAGGTGTGTGAGTATCGCGAGCCTTCTTGCGAATATGTTAGCCCTTTAAGAGAATATCTGGTTGACATGAGGAATATTTACTCGACGAAAACAGAATATATCGACAGTTCTCCCCTTGACAACGTCGATGCCTTGAAACTGGACGATATGTTTACAAGACCAGTGTTGTCAGGGGTAAAATGCCCCAAAACTATGGCAAACAAATATTTAGCTGCAAAAAATTCAGAGAGTCTGGAGGCTTTTGGGAGTATTTCGATAACAGGCAAGGCAGGAATGGGAAAGACCACCTTAGCTCAAAAAATCGTCAGAGGCTGGGCAAAGGAAGAGTCGTCACTCACGTCACGCATCAAGATTCTGCTTTGCTTCGATTTTAAAGCTCTGGAAGACTCTCCTGGCGACGGAATTTCGTTCGAGGATTTAATCCGCCGCCAGGTTTCTTTAGATCTTCCAAAAGACCTCATTGATTTTGTGAAAAGAAATCCCAAGGCGACGCTAATTGTGGTTGACAACGTCTGCGAACCAAAATCTGGATGCCAGGAATCTGACTTCGCCGATAGTTTTGAAGAAAAAATGCCCTTTTCAGCCTTGTTGAAGAAACTTGTGACTGGAAAAATCTTAAAGGGTGCAACAGTTCTAACCTTGTCTAGGCTTACAGAGAACAGTGTTGCAGATTTGTTCGGCGTTGCAAGTCAAACAGAACTCATGGGATTTTCTCCGAGTGAAATCAATGGGTACATTAAGAAGTATTTCTCAAACAGTGACGATTGTGAAGACGACGAGTTGGCCACTGCCAGGTTGAAAGAGAATTTGACAGACAACACACTTTCCATATGTTGTGTTCCACTACATTGCTTCTACATTTGCACTCTCATGAAATGGTTAAGAGGCTCCAATGGCGCAGTTGTGCCAGAGACCGCAGGGAACCTCCCTGAAACCATCACCGAACTCTATATTGGCATAGCACAAATGATTTCCAGCTTGCAACAGACTACCAGGAAGCCAACCAGCCTGAGTGCAATAGAAACGCACATACCAAGCTCACAAAATGTTGTAGAGGCCTCTTCAGAAGACTCAAGGTCACCACCGGAAACTGCTACGACATCAACTCAAAGCTTTCCTACGCAGGGTCTCACCCAGCGAAAAACATCCTCAAAAAAGCAGTTTGCTCTTCATAACCTGGCAGAAATTGACACAAAAGTCTGCTCTTTGGCAATGCAGAGTATTGATGAGGAAATGACTGTGTTTGACGTTGATTACCTTCGCTCCATGTTATCTGAGGAAGCAATTCCGCGTTACTTCAAAAGAACGAGACAAACAGATGACTCCGAAAAGGTGCAGTTCACTTTCCGATGCGACTTTCTTCGGGAATTTCTCGCAGCCTACTTTGTTGTGTCCGACAGGTCATTAAAAAGGCTAAAGAAGTTAGTCGAGCAAGTAAAGAATAACAGTTCGAGAAAGCGAGACCAAGTGCTTCAGTTTGCTTGCGGTTTGCAATTTTGTGATTCACAGGCCTCAGACCGAAAAAAGAAAGAAATGATTGATCTCGTCAAAGGGTTGTACAGTGTGTCTCAATCTGAAGACAAGAGAAGGCAAAAAGAACTTCAGCTATTAATGTTGAAATGTGCGGCCGAGATAAAGGATGAAAAGATCTCACGTGAAGTGGCGAGCAAGATGATCCCTATCGTTGAGTTTTCTGGCTGTGAGATTGGAGTTGCAGAATGCTCTGCTCTCGCAAATGTGTTAGGGACGTCACCATTCGCTTCCATCAGTAGTGTAGATTTATCGGATAACACAATCAGCGTGATGGGCGCACGTCAACTCACGCAGAAATTATTGCTTCCTGGTAAGGGCCCAACAGAAGACTTGAATGTACAAGGCAACGTTCTGGGTGATGAGGGACTAAAGGAACTTACTGAAGCTCTTAAGAAAAGGGAATGTAGGCTGAAGACGTTAAACGTAGCTGACAATTACATAACAAGCGATGGTGTATCAAAGTTATCGTTAGCACTTGAGTCAAACACTTGTTTAGAAGAGTTGAACCTAAGCTGTAATGAGATCTGTAGTCAAGGCGTTGAACATCTATCAAAAGTTCTCCAAAACGAAAATGGTAAAATCACTAAGTTGAATCTATCCTGGAACGATATTGGAGACGACGGAGTGATGTGTTTGGCGTCATTTAGACAAAGCACGCTTAATCTTGCTTGGAACAACATTGGTATGAGAGGCGTTTATTCCTTCATCTCGATATTTCATACGTTAAAGAATTTAGAGGAACTTGATCTGAGTGGAAATACCGTTGAGTCAGTGGGATTAGAAGCACTGTTGCCTTGTTTCATGGATACAAACTGCAAGTTAAAGTGTCTGGAGTTGAACCACTGCAAAATACAAGACGAGGGAGTCATCCATTGCTTAAAGGTGTTAAACTGTTTGCATAATCAAATCACACGTTTAGGCCTCGCTGGCAACAATATCACAAACGCTGGAGCAGAGAAAATAGCAGAGGCTCTAACTTCCTTAGAATGCAGGATCATCATTCTAAACTTGAGCTCCAACCTCATCGGTGACAGCGGAGTAGAAAGTCTTTCTAAAAGCCTGAGTAGTCCAAACTGTGGCCTACGAGAACTTGATTTGAGCCACAATCAAATTCAGTGTAAGGGCTGCAAATGTTTAGCAGCAGCAATCAGAAAGCCCAACTGTTTACAGTGTTTAAACCTTGAAGGTAACCATATTGGTGATGAAGGAGCTGCAAAATTGTTGTCTGCTCTCAGGATTCATAGCAACAAACTCCAAACTTTGGTGCTGGATTCAAATGACATTGGTGATGAGGGCATCGCTGGCTTACCACATACATTTAGAAGTCCTCATTGCAAGCTGGGTCGTCTTGACTTGGGAAGAAACATTATCAGTCAAAACAGCATCACAACCGTCAGCGAAGCATTGAAGAGTCCCTTCTGCCATCTGGAACATCTGCGCCTGAAAGATTCACGATTAAGCGAATCATTCGATACAAAGAAAAGCCTTCGAGCCAGTAAGCTGACCGATAAAGTATAAGTTGGTGATTTTCGCATTCTCTTATTTTATTATCGAATTGATAGCAGTTACTAAGTCTTTCAAAAACTTTAAGTTACCATGGAGTCGAATTTTGTTTCTCGTAATCGCATTGATATCGAGTTGTGTTGACCTGGAGATAGATGAAGGGGTAAGTTTCTAAAGAAACTGTGGTGCTGCGTCGGTGGGAGAGTATAGCAGGTAATTTAGTGTTAACAACTGGGTTGAAAACGTAAATTAGCCACCGTAAAGAGTAAAAAAGCTGACGTTTCGAGCGTTAGCCCTAGCCCTATCGCTCTGACGAAGGGCTAACGCTCGAAACGTCAGCTTTTTTACTCTTTACGGTGGCTAATTTACGTTTTCAACCCAGTTGTTAACACTAAATTACCTGCTGACCTGGAGATAGTCTGCGTGGTCTAGCGTTTTATTTTATTTTGGAATATGATGACTTAGACGGCTCGAGATTTTATTGAGCTGTTAGGTTTCAGCAAGTTAAGATATGAGTCTTTTCATACCAGGTCGCGCAAGCTGGAACATGTGAAAAATTGTCTGATTTGGCTGCAAACTTGTCGTTATGCTTGTACGTAAACATTTCAGTTTTCTTTCTTAGTCGTAGCTTTCAGTTCTTGATTGTTCGAGGATTTGATAACGGTATCCAACTACTTAATGAACAGAGAGAAAAGCGTAATTCTTGAATATTTCCCTATTAAACTGAGACCACCTTGTGTGGTATGTAGTTTCTTCCAAACATAGCTTTCCCGAGCGATCCTTTTTCATAATCAAGTGATCTTATTCAGATCTAATTAGAAAACACTACACAGCAAAACTCTATTCGATGATTTCTTAATCTGCAGGTCCGAAGTTTCTGTTTGGATATTAGAAAACTCCAATCTACGGAGAAGAAACTAAAAAATAAAGACAGGAATATCTCACAATTTTTGTGTTGCATTGATTTTTTTAGAGGGGAATTAAATAAGAATAAACTAAAACGGAAAGGAAAGAGGTCAACGAAATACCAGACTGCAAAACCATTTTGCATCAACTGATTTCGATGAAAAGAGAGAGGACGTTTGGATTCGCGATAACATCAATAAATCAGAAATACTAACAAACGTCAGTCTGCTCAAAAGTTTCACAATCTTCAAAGAAAAGCATTTTGTTTGAATGTTTTCCTGAATTAATGACTTGCCTGACTTTATATACCGGGTTCTGAAATAACTTATAATTAACTGATAGATGTAGCAGAAGGGTAAAGTGAATGGGTACAGAGGATAATTGAACAGTGGGCACAGCGGACCAGTGGGTGCAGTGCACCAGAGGAACAGTGGGAACAGAGGAATAGTAGGAACGGACACTAGTGGACCAGTGGACCAGTGGACCAGTGGACCAGTGGACCAGTGGACCAGTGGACCAGTGGACCAGTGGACCAGTGGACCAGTGGACCAGTGGACCAGTGGACCAGTGGACCAGTGGACCAGTGGACCAGTGGACCAGTGGACCAGTGGACCAGTGGACCAGTGGACCAGTGGACCAGTGGACCAGTGGACCAGTGGACCAGTGGACCAGTGGACCAGTGGACCAGTGGACCAGTGGACCAGTGGACCAGTGGACCAGTGGACCAGTGGACCAGTGGACCAGTGGACCAGTGGACCAGTGGACCAGTGGACCAGTGGACCAGTGGACCAGTGGACCAGTGGACCAGTGGACCAGTGGACCAGTGGACCAGTGGACCAGTGGACCAGTGGACCAGTGGACCAGTGGAACAGTGGGCACAGAGGACCAAAGAAACACTGGGAACAGAGGACCAGTGGATACAGAGGACCAGAGGAACAATGGGAACAGAGGACCGGTGGGTACAGAGGACCACAGGAACAGTAGGTAGAGAGGACCAGAGGGCACAGAAGACCAGTGGGTGCAGACGACCAGAGGAACAGTGGGAACAGAGGACCAATGGGTACAGAGGACCAGAGGAACAGTGGGTAAGAGGACCAGTGGGCACAGTGGACCTGAGGAGCAGTGGGTGAGAGGACCAGTTGGTACAGAGGACTAGTGGGAACAGAGGACCAGAGGAACAGTGAGAACAGAGGACCAGTGGGTACAGAGGACCAGAGGAACAGTGGGAACAGAGGACCAGTGGGAACAGAGGACCAGTGGGAACAGAGGACCAGTGGGTACAGAGGACCAGAGGAACAGTGGGAACAGAAGACCAGAGGAACGGTAGGAACAGAGGACCAGTGGGAACAGAGGACCAGAGGAACAGCAGGGACAGAGGACCAGTGGGTACAGTACTGTACAGGTCTGTACCCACTGTTCCATTGGTCCTCTGTGCCCACTGTTCCTCTGGTCCTCTGTACCCACTATTCCATTGGTTCTCTGTTCCTACTTTTCCATTGTACTACTAATTCTCTGTGCCCTCTGTTCCTCTGGTCCTCTGTGCCCACTGTGCCCACTGTTTACTGATCCTCTATACCCACTCACTTTACCATTCTGCTACACCTATCTGTTAATTATTAGTTATTTCAGAACCCGGTATATGAGAGACTACCCGACTTTCTTCTTCCGATCGTTTGTCACAGATAAAGTGAAAAAAAAATGTTGCTTCTAAATATACCACTATTTATATATCAACTGACGAAGCAATGTCTTTTCTCATCCAAATTTTTACGAGAAAGTCAAAAGATTTTTCATGTGGCGGCTAGATCCAGAGAGCAGGGCGCCAATGTGACAAAATGGCAGGGAATGGTCACATGATAACGCAACCTGTTCCAGGAGCATTGCAGACACACTGAACAACCCAACTGGGCGACCCGCAAAGACGCATATTTTTAGCTTTGCATGGATGTGAAGGACGATAAAATCCTAAGCATCTGTCTCTAACATAGCAGCGCAACTCCTGAATGATATACTTAAGCGGCTTTTTCACGACCTAGAGGAATTGCTCGGAGAGGTAAAAGCCTCACTAACAGTAACTTCAACTCACTCTGAAGTAATCTTCCACGGGTATGAAACGAAATCATCCTCTAGGTAAGATCACTAGGGTAGAGTGGAAGCTAGGAAGGTAATACAGCACAGTGTAATTAATGAATAAAGCGCCACATCTTAGATTAGGACAAAAACATCAATGAGGGCGGCTTTCAGATGAGTGTCACTCCTGGAAATGCGGCGCATCTTCGAAGAACAACCCATAATCACGAGTAGGATAAAATTTTGACTAAAACAGACTCTGCACTTTTGATGTCATGGACAAAGTAAACGACTTGTTTTCTGCATGACATTATTTTCATCACTGAATGGTTCTTGAACTCAGATCACGAAGGGGAAATGTAACGAAACGTTTCCATAACCTCTCCAACTTAACTTGTAGTCGGGTAATCGGTACGCTTGATCAGGTGATTTTTACAAGGCGAAAACCAGCAAGTCAGATAGTAAAAGAATGCTTGATCCGACATGTATACATGTATGTATGTATGTGTATGTATCAAACAGGGCTATTGCTGTGTGTACTTAGACCAGACTTACAGACCATTAGTAATAAAATATAACTGTATTTCAATATCCTGATATTTGGTTACATATACATTACAGATAACAACGTTGTTGATTTTCGTATTTTACAAATGATATATAGTGACAAAAACAAAGAACGATGTTCTCATTTGTAAATAAATACTGACGGTTAATGCTTCCCGTAAAACCATTACCGGCAAAATGATGCTTCATCCATAACAGAGCTATTCTTAGCTTCCATTTGCCCCCAATAACTGGTCGCAGAGCTAGACTACGAACAAATTCGAATTTATAAGATCCAGCCAAAATTGAATCTTTTGGTAATAAGTACTTGACGAAACTGCAGTAAAAACACGAGTAATGCAATTACCTGTTTAAATCTCCTCGTGAGCGACGCCGCTTTGCAAGCCTCGTGCGAAATTGCCTTAGACCGGCCTTTGTTATTACTAGTAAGGAATAAGCATGTATTACTTAAAATACCTAATGTGGACCTGTTGAATGTCAGTTCAGATGTAGTCGGATTGAACATTGTTTTTCCAGGCTCTGATACATAAAAGAATAAAGACAATAAAAGGACCAATTTTAAGTTATAAGTAACTTTCAATATAACTGTCTCCCACTTCACTAGGTTATTTAATTTCTTTGGATGCCACTCTCTCGCGATAAAATCAACTGAAAGGTACCGAGCATTGCTTTTAAGTGGTATCCATTATTTCGATGCTTACTATGATAATAATAAAACAATTGGCAAAACTTATCTCTAAGTTGTGGAAAAAATTACTGTCGCATTCCACCATGTATTTTGCCTTAGGAATCAAATTTCACTGGAAAGATAAAGATTATTAAGATAAATTTGAAAAGTCCATCATTTACAGTTCACCGAATTGATGTAAATTACGAAGTGATACTAAATCTTTCATCTTCGCATATCTGCTGTCAGGCTGGTGTTATCACAGCAAGCTTTCATAGACGGAAATCTATTTCCAGTGAGTTTTCATAAGGTCGAAGAATGCGTAAAAAAAGAAAACGACTGCAGCTGACTTGTTCAAGCGATTATTTGACATTTTCAGCGTTTTGGTAATAAATTTAACAGCAGGGAAAATCTACGTGCTGATAGCTTTACAAAGACGTTTAGGGTTCCATTCATATGCAAAGTCATTAATATCTGGTGTATAAGTATTCAAGGCAATTATTTTCATTAAATCGAACAGCTTTAAGAGCATTTCGTATTTCTGTATACAAAATCTTGACGCCTTATTCAAAATTATTCAGCTAAGGTCAGAAGCTTGATCAAAATCTACTTGAAGCATAAGAATATGTCAATTGCCTCGCTTCTCTGAGGCTTTCGTTGAGGAGATAAAGTGCCTCTGATTGGCTGAAGGGAGTCCAGCTTCACCAGACACACTTTCCAAATTTTCTAAGATTGGTTCCTCAAAGTAAGTTTGCTGATCATCGAAAGTGTTACTCGACCCAAAATTCAACCCTTGCTATAAAAAGTACTGCAAAACATCTAAGTGTCACAAACAGAAATAAGCTAAATGTGGTCAAACGTTACGAAACAATATTTCCCACACTGATGAGAAATAATTCTATATTCATTTCAATTCGAAACAGCAAAATTGTTATTATCACTATTATTTCAATTCATTAAAAAATTTTCTCAAAATGTGCACATTGATGTTTCTAAAAGTGCAAGTAGACTTCAATGACCTGGGTGAGAACAATTACTAATCAAACCCCCTGAACCACCCCGACCCACCCAAATTGTAAATATGTTTCATTTTAACTTCTGAAGTGAGAAAATTGAGCTCTCCTTCGGGTAAACGTCTTCTATGCGTAATTCACCAGTGGGGAGCTCAAAACAGGAAAACCAGACAATCAAGTCTACAAGCACCACCATGAATGGTGTATGCACACACTTGTCCCTTAACTTATTATCCTGACAGAATTATCAATCATATTCACAAGTCAGGCATGGAAAATTACATGTACAAAACGGCAAGGAAATGCCAATACTACACAAACCAGAAAACATTTTGCACGGTCAGTCCGCAACTCATTCCCAAGCCAATTCCTTGGCATAATAAATCTTTTGATACAATTTCATAAAAATTAGGTGATACTCAAACCATAGATAGCATAGTTTACCTTGTTCAAATTAGAAAATAAAGTTTTATCTATAATTTAGCATGCTGTTGTATACTGGCTAATTATAATAAGCCACTGTAATTCGACACCTGTGGAGAGAAAAATGAAGGTCTTTGTTAAAATATTTCTACATTCGTCTATATAAAGCCTTAAGGTATCTTAAGAGATACTACATAAACGTATTTGATCCTGCTGGTTAAATCCACATAAAACTTGACAATTAGTTTCCGCTGAAGTGCCTTGCCGACCAAAGTCTACAGAACGGTCATTTAACTAACTTCCCTCGGCTGGAAAGTACTACAAAAACTAGAGCCTCGAAGTAAATCGGACGAGAGTTAGTAAATTGACAAGTACAGTTAAATGACCATTTCACTACGACACCCTTCATTTGGAAGTGAGTGACCGAAATTTTCCAAGGTAGAAATCTCGCGGCAAAAGATACATAGACACGTCTCAGCGACAACCCTTAACGCCCATGACGCTTATAAAGGTAAGGTACAAAAGAGAAGAGCCAATCATAACGCTCCGTTTGAGGTTTATACGCGACCGCGAAGTAAGTGTTGTTTTCTTTCGATGGTTTTATTCGAGGGTTTAATTCAGCTGAATGAACAGTTTGTTATTGTAAACATGGGACGTTGCTAGCTTAATAATCTACTGATATATCAGCAAATAGTTCTGGAAACCCAAAAGCATTTTTTCTTCCACCAGCCATTAGACTATCCATTCTTTGGAAATCTTTCAAAACAATTATTTTATCTGTCTAACAATTACTTTTTAGAGGTTTTATGTCGATTTGAGTTCCAGTAAACACTTACTTGTTTACGTGCTAATGTGTATTGTTGTATAATTGCTAAGAAAGGCTATTACTTGTGATCGCTGAACCACCTTCTGAAACGAAAACAGTAACATTTCCAAAGTGATCACAGACTCAGCATGTCCTACTCTTCTAGCTGAATCTAGATATCAAATTGCTCATAAAATGCGCAATTGATTCATTTAAAATATCAGAGTTAACAGATTTTATAGGTTTTAAGGTAAAGTAGATGCTCTAAACGTAAATTTGATAGAGATACCGCGTTTAAATGAAAGTTCTCTTTATTTTTCCCCTTCACACGAAACTTGGACGACAGGGGGAATCCACCTTCTCTCTGTTAACCCTTTAACTCCCGGACCAAAGTTGTAATTCTCCTTACTGTCAACCATACAGTTCTTACAATGTTGGTTCAGATAATTTAGTATTGGATCAACTTATTATCCCCAAATTCAGTGATATATTTCTTCATTCTCATTACTTATCTGGTTGATATTGCATTGATATTGCATTGATATTGTAAGGAAAAATTCTGTCTTGGTCACTCATGGGAGTTAAAGGGTTAAGTGTTTCGTGTTTTACATAGGGGAGAATATTCCCTTCCTTTAGATGCCCACGAAGACACACGGAAAAGTCTACCTCACCCTAACATACTTTTCAATTTCTTGCTCTTCTACTCTCAATCTGTAGCTTACCTGTACTTTTTGTGTCGCCGCCGATTAAGTTGTTTTTTGTATTCTTGGCTGAGGGTTTTGGAGACGAACTCACACTTGACTGGCTCAGCGATGATTCTGAGCCGGACGAATTTTTTCTCGCATTGGCCTCCTTATCTTTGTTCTTGTCTTTGCCTTTATCTCTTTGTTTAAACATCTTCCTCCAAGATTTGGACCGTTTAAATTCGCCGCCATTGCCAAGCTGGAGAGAGTGAAGGAGTTAAGAAGTAAATTTAAAAGGAAATAAATCTAGAGAACTGTGTCGAAATCACACTTATTTCAGTTTACTAGCGGTGCAATTAAGGTTATAACATCTACCATTCAAACAACGATAAAACATATATACTACCTGCAAATCTTTAAAGATAAATCAAGTATTATTGTACAGTGAAAAAAATATATAATGATCTTACTTCATCGACAGTTTCTCTGTCAGTAGCATTCGCCAGTAGCCAGTTGAATTCTCGCTCAAGTATTTGACGAATCTACAAGAAATCATCCAGATTCTGTCAAGTTCAAAGGTACACACTGAAGGCATTCAACGCTTGTTTAAAGTACAGTAAACGAGGCTTGAGAGTGAATGTTCAGCAAATGACGTCATCATGTATGGAGGCTTATTTCAGGCGAGCGAAGGAGCAGGCGTGCGGAAAGAGCGGCGTTCAGGAAAGAAAAATAAAAGGAATACGGAAGAGACCTCTCGTCCCGCAGCCATGAAACCACTGTTTACTGGTCACCAGCTCCTTCTCTCGTCACAGAATATTTCCTGATTGGAGCCAGCCACAAGGGTACATGTGTTACCTAAAGATAGCTATATTGCTTAACCTCGCTCTGATTGATCCGGGAAAATCGCAACACCATCTCAACCAGTCAGATTAAAGACTAGAGCCAATCCTTATTTAAACAAACACGTTTTCCTGCGTTTCATACAGTTGGCCAGTTTTTACTTGGAATTGTTATTGGCTGATAATGATGTCAAGCTTTCCTCCCATTGGCTGTTGCGATTACTTTGGTTTTTCGATACTTGAGTGAAAACTGCTCTAAAAAAACTGTCGTGATAACAATGATGATTCGCTTTTAGGTTATAACATTATCCAACTGTTATAATGATGACTTTAACATGGAAAATAATTTTGGAAACCAATAAACACAAGCGTACGTTACCTGTGTATTCTGACTGGGTATTTGTAAAGCATAGGCCAAAGTATTACAGTCAAAAGTGTCGTCCAGCGCAATCACTGCTCCATGTACCCCTGTGCCATGCAAGTTATCAGCATACTCAGCTAATCCAATCTTCTTTAACCAACTTATTAGACGCTCATTGCTCCAAACAAGTACATCTGAGGATAAACACATTTCCAGTCACATTATTTATGCGGTAACTAATAATCCTCTTCTTCATCGTGTTGAAAAACAAACTTATGACTTTTTGAAGAAGTAACTGCTACTGTTTGTCCAAACTCATACCAAATATATATATATATATATATATATATATATATATATATATATATATATATATATATATATACTTAATAAATAGTAGATTTTTTCAATGGCAAACCAATTTACCTTTAACCTCATCAGCACACATTTGTCTCCTTTTCTCTAGTAACTGGAAAAAAAAAAGATAAAAAAAACTTATTTCAATAAACATAGCAAATATCGCCTGCTTTGCCATCGGCAAGATGTTACTAGGAAAACTTCTGTTATTCACTTTAACTCTAGTATGTTATGCACTCCTACGAGAGTTCTATAAGATGTAATATTTGTCATTCTAGTTCATAGAAGTTTACAAAGCCAATGAAAAACACAACGAATTCTACCTCAACACTTACCCTTTTGTCGTAATTCATAAATCCTAAACATTTGACACCACACTGCAAGCTGTGTCTGTAACAAATAATACAGCATAGACAAATCAATCAATCCATCAGTCTGTCAAACAGTCATTCATTCAGTCAGTCACACAATAACTTTTTTAGAGCAGATCAAATGAGTATTAACCCTTTATTTCCGAACATTACCATGTACTAGATACATTCCCTAGGATGCTGACAAGGAGAATTGGAATAATCAAGAGCTTCTTCAGTTGATCAATTACTGTATTCTCGTGACCTTGGTATGTGTTTAAGGGGTGATATTGTAAGGAAAAATTAGATGCTAGTCACTCGTAGGAGTCAAAGGGTGAATAGCTTTTTTTTTTAGTGCAAAGTTGCAATTTATGAATTGGGTTTGAGTAGTGTGCAAGCAAACAAAATAATAACATATTCTTCTTTGATAACAAAATCTCTAACAGATATGGTGCAAACAAATTCCAAACTTAACAATCAATTTTTGAAACACGATAAGAAAAATTTAACAGAGAACAAACCTGTGAAAGCCATCAACTACTTTCAAATATTTTTGATATTCTTTCTTGCTTATGTGTTCCAGCATTCGTGCGTCTACTAAACATTCTTGAAAAGTGCCCTGACAAAACAAAATATAGCAAGTGTAATTATAGTTAACTAAATTCACATTTTTCATTGAACTGTAACCTTTATCTTTCATTCTTAAAATAAAATTTTTGGCTAAACTGGCACTCAGATGGTTAGAGCTAATCGGGACAGACCACTCTTCAAAATCTGGGAAGGTCTAGGAACAGAATCCAAATGAGAGAAAAGAGAAAAATATCTAAAAATAAACCTCACCTTGTACTGAGCAAGACCTAAACTTGGCAGCCATTCATTTGCAACCCAATCATGGTTCATTTCACCATAAACAAGAGACTAAAAGAAAGAGTGTTACAACTTAAGTGCTGCATGATCAACATCACAAGAAGTAAGAAAAGATTTATCACAAATGAATGAATTAAATACATGGTTAAAATGAAAGAAAAGATAAAATGAGAAAGGCTGACTAAATCAAGCCTTCTCATTTTATTTTTTCAAAGATGAGTGTCCTTTGCAGCACTTGTTTGATCTCTTTACATAACATGCCCCACAGATTCTTCTATTCATTGCTTTACTTTGCTGTAAACTCACATTTCTGTTGGTGGTAGGCGAGGAAGGACTTGTGAGGGTGACAATTTCTTGAATGGAGAGCCGCAACTTAAGTCGATGAAGTGGATTGGATATTCCAATTTCATGTTGAATCTCTGTATCTGACAGAGCCTGAAACAATACCAATCATGATCAGAATTTTATATCACACATATGATTGGAGTTTTGGTACGTCTCTGTTTTGGAAAAACCGTATGCAGCAAAAATTGAATTGTACCTCAAAATAAATATGTTAAATATGACTCATTACCATGCTAAACCATATAAAATATTGAGCAAGCGCAGTATAACAAAAGTTTCTTACCGACATTATGGCTCCACTCTTCACATTTGCTTTACAAGCTGCCACATACCAGGCTGGCATGCCTACCCACAACTATAACAACAAACAACAAATACAAAGGAAAACTTAGAAAATTCAAAACTTCCTCTATCATAGAAAAACATTTAGACTTCTGTCAATGGTCACTTCCACTATGTCACGAAATATTAAAGATATTTTCATCATTACAATTAAACAACAACTCTCCTCCATAAGTCGATTTATTATGTATTCCACTAAATAACTTGTTCCAGATTTGTCAATTAAGGCAATGACAAGATTTCCACAATGCTCTCTTTACTACTATTTAGGTGAAAAAACAGATTCTGGTTCTTTGTTTTAGGCACCACAAGATATAAAACTGCAAAGGAAGAAGGATAATCTGCACTAAACTGACCTCTAACCATGCCACAACTGTAGGTGCATTCCACAAAGCAAATGGTGTCCCAGCTTCTAGTGCCTCTGCTAACAAGTGTGATTTATTTTTTATTCGCCTGTCTAACTCACGTTGTCCACTCCCTCCTGGTACAGATTCGTTGGGGAGCGAATAAGAGTCTGTAAGGACACCTGTGCTGTCCTTATTTTTAGTCTTTGTTTTAAAAATTCGTCCAAATGATCCTTTGATCCCTTTCTTGCCTTTGCTATTCTTTGATAGAGACTCTGCACTGCTTGTGGTGCTTGTTGCACTTGGTAATGAGTCTACTGAGCTGTCCCTGTCACACAGTGATATGAAATCACATTAACAATTATTTACTTTGCAACACCATGACATACTCTTGTGAATTTAAAATAGGTCTGGCAAAATTTATGAATGCCTAGCCATGACATATTTCCTTAATTGCCACTGGCAGGGAAATTTGTTCACACGAGTAAATCATGTACTCTTACTAATTAAAGTTAAAAGAGGTTCCCTGGCTCGATGCTAAGTCAAGTAATTTTCTTTCCGCAGAATCAGGCCAGTGGTACTGTTCAGGAACAATAGAACTATGTTGACTCAGACCTGGTTAAATCATACTTGAGCAGTCCATGTTTGCAGCTGGAGGTTCTACTTATAATACATTTTCCTTTATTAAGCTTATTGCATTGCTGTAAGAGATGGCTAACCTTAATTTCATCATGCCATTGGTAGATGGAACAGTGCTTGCATGATCATGTAAAGGACTTGAGTTTGCACCACTCTGACTGGGTTTGGAACTCTCTGTAGAATCTGATGTACCTGAACTGGGTGTGGGAGGAGTGGGTGCATCATCTAGGGTGTTGAGTGAACCTTCCTTGCTTGACTTGACCTATGTACACAACAAAAGTTACCACTAATGAACACAGACATTTCAGTAAGTAATGTCTGGAAAGGCTTCCATGTTCACTGCTGTACTCTGGGTTTTATAGCATACTTTGACCCCCTACTCTTAGTCATTCTTTATTGTTAGGGGTCATCAGAAATCTTCAGGTAGTTGAAAAAGAGTACAATTGAAGCCAGGGTTCAAACTTATTAAAATACAAAACATTGAACTTGACACTCAATACACACTCATATTACGTGCAATGTAGATGTCAAAAAAATGGAGGAGAATCAATCAGCACTAAATTCTGTCAATTCATCAAAGGTTGGAATTAATTCAGGGTTATATATAATAGTAAGCTGACTGGGAACTTTGCCAGAACTGTGCAATGGTTAGCTGGCTGAAATGCAACTATAACTACATGGTGCAACTGAAGAGACAATAAAGAATGACTGCCACAATTTTTACTCATCATCATCTACATTTTGCGAGCCAAACTTTTAAGACAAACATACACTGGTAACTAATTTTCTGAGGCAAACAAGGTTAGAGTACACACCCAGATTGGTGTTGTATCCATTGGATCCAGAGGAGGAAAAGGAAATGATGTAGAGGATGCAACCAACTCCTTTAAAAAAAAGGCAAGAAAAATATTGAAACTGTGAAGTTGACCAGCAAGAGCTAGAAATGACTGAAAAAAATAGCTAGATCCATAGTCTACAAAGCTGACAACAAATTAACAAAATTAGAATGCTAAGTCTCATTAAATTAAAAGATCTTCAGTTAACCTAAACTTTGTGAAGAGGTAAGCACAAGTGATTTCTACCAATTCTCATACATGACACACATTGATATCTACACCAGTTAGAGGGGAGAGTTACCTCACTTCATGCACATTTTTCAACATAAGGAAATATTTAGCAGGACAATGAGGCAATGGAGAGAAACAAATATAAACTTCATATACAAAAATTTTTCACAGCTACCTGGAATTTTTTTTTTTCAATTTTAATACCACAATGCAGCTCTCTGAGCAAACAGTTAAAATAATGTAAATTTAATCTTTAAGACACTTATAACAATAGTCCTTAATTTCAAATAATTACATACCTGTTGAGAATTAGCTGAATACACATCTTGATGCCTTGGACTCTTTGTTACAGTATTTTCAAGTACAATGGCTCTTCTTTCTGTTGATTTGTGTTCCTCTTGTAACTGACTAAAAAGGTTGTTTCAAAGAAAAAAGAACAGTAAATTGCAATAATAAAGAATACAATGCTAAATGTGACAAAATATATGTATCAAATGGCACCTAGCAATAAGAAAACAACTTACTTGAGTTCCTTGTTAATAATATCTATCTGCTGTTGTAGTAGGGAAGCTAAGGTCTGTGCATCACCACTAACACCTCTTTCTTCTGATATATCACTTCCAGCATCACTTTCAATGTCTGAAAGTTTAGCAGTGTCAAAGGCCATAGCAACATTCTTAAGAACACTTTCCTGTTCCAGTTTCTGCCATTCTTGTTCATTTAGTGTAAAGACCCTGCTTGGTGCATCCTCTATTCCTGCACGACCTTTTGTCTCTCGCCTGATTGGCTCACTAAAGCATCAAATGATAAGTTTGGAAATGTTTAGAGACTTAACCACAACCACACATATGCACTGACATAAAGTTCAATACTATTAGTAACAAAAGACAATTGCAATTGTAATGGTTACATAATTGTTCTCATCAATCACTTAGAATCACGTTCATAGTGTCCTTCCCACCAAATCAGGCATGAATATTTTAGAGCCCCAAACTACACCCTAAAGTTCCCTAAATTGTGTTCTGAAAGGGGGACAGGACATGCTAGTTTAGGAAAAGGGAGACTTAACTGCAAAACATCATTTTTGAAACAATAATTTTTTTTATTCATAACATTCAGTTGATGCATAGTAACACAGAAAACAGAAGATGATCTAACAGAAATCCTTAAACTTCATTCACAAGGATTCTAAGGATTTCAGAGTCTTATTAGATAGGATTACACATGTACTGTACTTTGCTTATGAATTCATACCTGAACTTTACAACAGGACCATTAACTGCTGCATTGGTAGGACCCTACATGAAACAGAAAGCTGAATCAGTTATTGAAACTTTGATAAGGATGTAGAGGACAACTTGCCCACCACCCACATCTAAGAAAGACATAATTGTTGCTGCAGCACTAGGAACTACAAATATTTCACTCCTGGGAACAATTTTCAAGCTATTGTGCCAAATCAAAAGCGATACATGTATAGCAAAATTAATGCCAAAGCAAGCACAAAGACAACTAATTTACCTTGGATTTAATTTTTTCAAATTCTTCATTCAGTCTTCCAAGTTCTAGAGCTAATATTTCCTTGAGGAAAAAAAAGATTGAAAAAGATGTCAATTTGTTTTTCCTTTGAACTAACTGTAGATAGTAACCTTACAATTACAGCTTGTTAAACCATCTAACTTCCAGAAGTGATCAACATGTAACTTATCCCCATAATATCCAGGATCTTGATCTAACACCAAATTCTCATAACTAACTTACAAGGAAATGTGTAGCAGCTACGAGGGAGAATCAACAATCAGATCTTGGGAGTCAAAGGATTATGTAGAACAACCCCCACAAGAATAAATAATAGCAAAGGATGGCTAACATTGGCATGGAGTACAAGAGAAAAAAAATTGAGAAACTCAGGTTAACTAAGCATATTTCAATTAACATAAACCAAGTCTTTGTGAACATTTTTTAACACTGGAAACTAACACTATCCAATTGAACTGTATCAACTGCAACAAGACTGTTTTTTTCCTTAATCAGTGATTATGGGTTCACCTGTGGTGACACTTCTGGTATTTAAGGTTAAAAAACTGTCTGACTTTAAAATAAAAATTGATTGTAACTTGAAAAGTTAAATCCTTTGATGGTCTTTTTTCTTGTTGGTTACCACCTTTCAACCAACCTTGAGAGATTGCTAACATGAAAATTGTACCCTTACTTCATACCTTTTCTCTTTGAAGATCTTCTACTTGTGATTTCACTGCTGTAAGTTCTTGATTCAAAGCAGTCTGGCAGAAAATTAAGAATAGAAATAGACATATTAGAAAATTGTTAGGAAATACTTGTATGAACCTTCCATTCAAGAATAAGATTTAAGTCAAATTAACAAAATTAATAAAAAAACCTTAAAGAGTATCTAGAAAAACTGATACAATCATGAGGTTTTCCTGTGAAAATCTTGAATAGTTATCCATTATTAGAATGTGCTGAAGTTAAGTGTAATTGAGGAAAATGTAAGCAAAAAAACAATGATCTCTTAAATTCTTAAAACAAAATATTATTGAACAGAGACCAATAACCAAATATCTACCCACAAGCAATGAAGTTAAATAAATGACAAACCTTCTCCTCTAATGCAGTCATGCGCTCCTTAAGGTGCACCTGTAATCTCTCATTAGACTCTCCTAACAGTTTATCAATTGTATTAGACAATCTTGTGTTGTGGTCTTCATTCATCTTTTCTCTTTCACGTGCCTAATATAAAAACAAACTTGACTTTTAACTGTTGATATCACTTCACTACCTGAAGGCTTTTTATCACATTTCTTAGTACCAAATAATTATCCTAGTTGATAGAGGCACCATGGCCAAACCTTGTCCAAGACTGTGACACAGTGACCCCAAACTAGGATCTTGTGGACTTTTTTATTTTATAGTGCCTACATCTAGGTTCATCAAGTGATTTCCTACTACCAAATAACATTCCTGGATGATAGAGGCATCATGGCTGCATCATGTCCAAGACTGTCACACAGTGACCCTGAACTAAGCTCTTGTGAACTTTTTGATTATTAAATGCTTGGGTTCATTTGAGTGCAAGTTTAGCAGGACCAAGCCTCTATCTGTGAATTTGGTGCGGATCCAGTGGTGATATATCCTTAATAAATTTCCTTACCTGGACTTCACTCTGGCCTTCATAGGATAGGTTTAACAGTATTTAACATTTCAAAATTACCAAATAAAAGCTAGATCAAAACCAGACTTTGTTTCAAAGTGTAGTATCCATATTGAAAAGACAAAGAACTATCACAAAGAATTATTTCTATCAAATT
The DNA here is from genome assembly GCF_036669915.1 of Pocillopora verrucosa. Lineage (NCBI taxonomy): Eukaryota > Metazoa > Cnidaria > Anthozoa > Scleractinia > Pocilloporidae > Pocillopora > Pocillopora verrucosa. The sequence continues at coordinate 13,310,265 of NC_089319.1, read as the reverse complement.
ATGTTATGTTGACATTATTAAACATGACCTGTGCAGCCCTTCCCACCCATCTCTTACCCTGTTGAGCTCTGCTTGTAAGTCCTTAACCTGGCTCTGTAGTTGTTGAACAGTCTCTTCAGCTGTGCCTTGTTTCTCTGCAGCCTTGAAACACAACCAAAACTGTGTAATTGGTATCTGGACCAAAGCTCTATGTAGAATACTGATTGCAACTAAAAGTAATTTAAGGTCCTCCTTTGTTTGCCCTTTAAATGACATTTGCCAAAGACAGATTGTATGGTAAAAATAAATCAGGTTACAACAGACCCACTGCTTTTGATTATTCATTCAAATATTATAAGCAACAAAAAATTACATTCAAACTTTTTCCTTACTGTTTTCAATTGTTTGGGCATTTCGTTAAAAAATAAGGCTTTCATGGAATGGAATATTTGGGTAGTTATGTTTCTTTACCATACATGTAGGTGATTGTGAAACTTCATTCCTCTAGATTATTGGACTAAAATGACAAAGAGAATGTGGCCATCTGTATTTCTGAATATAAGTTCCCAACTGCTCTTACTATAAAACTAACGAGAAGTTCTCACCTCATTTAAAGCTGCCATTCGAACAGCTAGCTCTTCTTCTATTTTGGGTAAAGCTTCAGCTTTTCGTAAAGACTGGTTCAGGTTCTGCTCTGCTAGTTCTAGTTTTTCTTGCTGACACCTTACTTTCTCTTCAGCCTATTGAGTATCAAGTATTGAGTTATTTTAAAAATATACTCAGAGAAAAAAAAGTTGTGTTGCCAATATCAATAGTTAATGTTTCAAATTTTTGTAATTTGTCACACACAGCCAAACTGCAAGAAGCACTAGTAGATAACTGTAACTTGTATGAGATGTTTAATTTGCTTCATGAGAGTTGTATGGCAAACAGTAAGAAGAATTACTACTTAGATCTTGGGGGTAAAAGTGTTAAATCAGTAAAACTTTAGAAATCTTGACATCACTATCTTTCTACTTTTTCTACCTGGATAAGTTCACTTTCTTTGCTGGCAAGTTCAGTTTCCAGTCTCTCATTATCATCATTCAGTGCAGTGACCTCATGTTGAAGTCGTACATAACGCTTCTCAAGGGTTGCCACTCTATCCTCCATATCTGATTTCTGTGCTGCTGCCTGTTGGGAGACAAATAAATTTAAAATGCATCAGCTTGGCAAGAGAAACAGTGTATTAACAATTACTGAATTCCAGATTGGAAGGAAGGGGTCTGAGCCTGGCTTGTATGAAGGACTTGCTACTCTAAGTCAAGCTCTTTAACCCTTTCTGCTTGAAACTTTGTTTTACTGTAGTCCTTAATTGGAATTCAACATACACCTATAGTTGCACTTTTTCAGATCTCTCAAAAGTTTTTTCCCAATTTGAAAAGCAGCGCCTCAAAAGATCATTGTAATTAGTTATTTGTATCTTTTATTCTAAGTCCTTTTGCATGATGACTTTCTAGGCTTTCATATCTGGACAAAACATCAACTGCTTTCCCTATTTTAGATTTAATCCACAGTAATTCATAAACATTTAGATGTATGTGTAACTCTTGACAATTATGTCTTTTGCTACATGTACATAGGTCCAAATGATGTGATAGTGAATGATAGAACATGATTTGTGATGAACCCAAACAATTGGCTTTTAAGTTAACTTGAAAACAAATTCAGAAGAAAGACCATTTCAATGTGTAGATACCTCATCTAAATCTCGTTCTAGTCTTTGAATGGAGGCATTTCCTCTGTCAAGCTGTTTATTACATATTCGTAATTCTTCTTCAAGTGTTGTACATCTCTCTTTCAAGTCCTTGTTTTCTCTTGTGAGCTAAAAACAAAGGAAATTTCAGAACATAAGTAAGCAATGCTTGCAGTCGCATTAAGGATTTTTGAAAAAGCAAATGTTTTGCAAGCTTCAGTTACTTTTTAAAATTAAATTTTGCCTCACAAATTGCTCATTTACATGGAAATACCTAGTCTCTAAAAGGGAGAGCTGCATAATTCAATTGGATCTTAAAAGTTTAAGGGTTGAAACCCCCATCCTTGTAATTCAGTTTTGGTAATTTACAAAAATCTCATGCCAGAGGATACAGACAGTTGTGAGTAGATTCCAACTACCAGCCAAAAGGAAACTAAGTGTTAATACTAAAACACAACAGCCGTTACCCGCTCCACTTCCTTTGTCCTCTTATCCAAGAGGAACTGCATCTCTTCCATTTGCTCTTCATGTGCAGTCACATCAACACTAACTGGTCCGTTGGAAAGATGCTGCAGAAAACAAAAACTTTTGGCTGTGAAAACTATGCTGTACGGTAATGCAGTTGTTAATTACATGTACCTGTATTTACAATGGGGAGATGACAGCAACTAAAAAAAAAATAACCGAGTGGAAATAAAAAACAAAGTGGCACTCCTGAAGAAGCCAAATTCTTTGTTTAACTTCATAACCAAAGATACATTGCATATTTCCTCCAAAAATTATTACTGACAGAAACAATTCAATGAAAGGTTATCAGTAGTTGATTTTCACAACATTTTCATAAAAATTATTCTGCGAAGGGGGTAAATGAATATCGTTTAATCAGTGATGCCACGATAAAGTACCTTTAAATAACAACTTATTTCTTAGAATAAGTCATATTAGAAAAATCAACTAAGACTGAGATGTTAACCTTCTCTCCATTAGAATTCTCATTCCCATTTTCTAGACAGTTTTCACTTGATGTATGAAGTTTTTCTTCAGTTCTTACTCTTCTAAGATTCCGCAGTCTGATGTCTTCATTTTCTTGTTCAAGTTCTTTGAGCTACAACAAAAACCACAGAGAAATATTCAACATTTGACTGTATAAGGACTGGAAAAGGTTTCTCACAACTAAAAAGGATAAAAATCTAATTTATTAAATGGAAATGTAACAGTGAGAAATAAATCATTACTTGTCATCTCGAGGTGAAGTAAGATTTGACCTGAGAATGGTGACACAAGTTTGTCCACTCTTTGCAATTTACTTGAGAAGATCTATTCTTCACTCATAATCCACAACCTCTCAAAGAACAGCAAGTATGAAAGAAGATTAAGAAGTCCAATACCTTTTCTCGTGTTTCTTCAAGTTCTGCTTCAAGTGCATTGTTTTTGTCTACAGCTTGTCGTAGTCTTTCCCGTACCTATGCAATCATCACCAATTCAATTAGAAGACCACATCACAAGAAAGGTATTAATTATCAATGATATACAAAAACGATCAAAGGGTATTTTTTTGTTGACCAAGAATGAGCAACAAGTAATGGCTGTTCCTTTCAAATATCTGTCCATGTCAACCATAACTCATAACTTTCACTATAAGAACATAGAGCTGTGGAAAAACAAGGCCACAATGCAGGGTAAGGCTCCAAAATTGCTCACAAAATACTTCTTTAATTAACATTCCATGCAAACATGAAATATTTTTCCGAGTAACACACAGGACATTAATGCTGACCTTTTCATCTAGAGCCTTATGATGTTCAAAGAGAGATTTAAGAGCCTTGAGAACTTCTACTTCTGAAGATACTCCTCCTGTTGTGGCTGCTTGTCGTTTAACAACTGTCATTCTTAGTGATCTTTCATGCCGTGCTACTAGGCATTCTAGATGTTCCAAGAGAAGCTGCAAAAAGTTGGAAAAAAAACCCCCGAAAAATCAAAAAACAAACAAACAAACAACAAAAAGAAAAACATCAGTCAATCCCTTTCAGAGCAATGTAATTTTTAACACTTGCAGTGTTATATATGTGTCTCTGTTTGCAACCAAGAGAGGCAATAAATTAAATCACCCCAACTGCTTAAACACACTCTGCCTCTGTCACAATGTTACCTCAAACCCATGAATCAGTTTATACTTTTATGTCAGTGAGAAGAACTGACTTGACTTGAATACAAAATTGCACAAATTGTACATTAGACCTTAGAAGGAAATAGCTTTTTTAATTTCAATGCATTTAGCTAGTTAAATAATTATCAACAAATCAAAGACAAAAAAAAAAAAGGATAAAGTCAGTCCATATCCTATCAGTGTGACCCTTGTTAGTGTAACTGTTTGGTAGAAAGCAGAATTACAGCATATTTTAAATTAGTCTCTATCAGGTGAGTTTCAAGGTAATGAGTTCATTTAATATGTCTGTCAGTGCCACGGTGGTGAAAATTGATAAAGAGAGGAGAGATAAGATAAGATTTATGTATCAGTTCAATCTGATAATGTTTGTACAGAAAGCACAAGCTGTGAAAGATTGCAAAATTATTCACTGATGTCATTACAATCATGGACAGACATCATAATTCATTTGAAGCTGAATTTAAATTGACAAGGGAGTTATGCCTTTCTTTTATTTCAAAAGGTGGATCTGTCACCCACAAGGGGCAGGGCAGAATATAAGATGCCTGCAATTTCCATAACATTAGACTTAGTTTGAGGGTCATAAAAAAGTGAAAAAAAAACAAACGTAAATGCAATATTGTTTACAGAGTTTTCCAAAAGCTTAGGCGGAAAATGGGGGTTACCTTGCCTGTTAATGTCAAATTTATACCCTAGTCTTTTAGGAATTTGACTGTTTGTTTTTATTTTTTTAAGGGGAGGGGGAGGGAGAGGGAGAGGGAGAGGGAGAGGGAGAGGGAGAGGGAGAGGGAGAGGGAGCACTTAAAAACCACCAATATCCTATCACAGTTGCATGACAGTACCACACCCTCCCTTTCAAGAACTTAGAGGACCATTGTTTACGCATCATTGATTTACAATTAACTTCTTTGAAACTACTTCTGGCACAATGATTGTGATTGATGATATACAAATGAAAGAAGGGGAATAAAAAACACCTGGCGCAACCCTTTTTAATGGACCCAAAAACCTAACAGACCACACAAAATACCACAGAGATTTTTAAAATTCCTTTTAGCTGACAAAATGAGATACTTAGCAAATTGAATCATGTTAGTATTCAATACTATTTATAGAAAAAAATTAAACATTGTGTTTATTTTCTGTGTTCAACCTGAAAAAGGGGGGGAGGGGTGAGGAGGAGGAGGAGGAGGAGGAGGAGTAGGAGGAGGAGGAGAAGGCAAATATCTGTAGGAAGGAAGTAGGTAAGTATGGGAAGTAATAAAGAATCCTTAGCTATAAAGTATTTTGAAAACTAGTGAGAATAACTCTGACAGGATGTGTAAATTTGTATTGACTAAATCAAGGTCTTATAAGGGCAAATTGATGGAGTGGGTCAGATAAAGGGAGATAGGTGGTGGAGGAGATAATTAAATGAGGGGGCTGAGAAACGAAAGGAGCTGACTGTGAGGGAGGTAATCAAAGGGTGATTACTATTTGAATGACTATGGTAAATTCTGTCCGTGGGAGTTTTTAAGCTTGCATTGTCCTCATGGAGCAATTGAACCCCTTTAGGATTTCGGATGTAATTAACCTGTAAGGTCTCCAAGTGTTTTCAATACTTTAGCCCCGGGTTAAATTTTGATAAAAACAAAAAATCTAATTTATAGTACAAGGGAATGTAAAACAGAGAGACAGGATATTTACCATTTTGATATACATGCAAAGGGGTAAAGAGTTGTCAATCACTGACAAATACTCACTCTTGTATTACATCTCTCAGACTTCAGTTCACTGATCTCCTCGTCCTTTTCTAAAAGTTGTTCCCTGGCTTGGTTTAGCTCCTTCAGCATTGTTGCAAAGTCCTACATCACAAAAAATCCTGATTTAGTCTGTACTGAGGCAAAAGACACACCACAAACTTGATCTTTGTATAGGCAGTTTAAAAACTAGAACATTTCTAAAAATTCAAGCCACAAAAGCTATCATCTGCATATCTACTTTGCATAAATGCTTGGACATTTAAGTAAGAAATGAATGAAGCTTAAGAATTTTTAACAGCAGTTTGACTAAATTATAGTAATTGCTTTTCAGAAATGAACACGAACTATGCCTTGAGACAACATATAATTTTATTTAATAAGTGTGCATAATGCACAACAATATTGTGGTGTGTAAACAGACCAAAATAGGGTAAAACTCAGTTTGATCAAAACACTCGAATAAAGAAAGAAGCTCTTGACCTTAAGTCATAGTAATCTTTCTCCAGCAGAACTAGTACATAGCCTTCATATTTCTGAAAACCTGTCTCTGTTCAGTTTGGGTTCCATTATAACAAGCTATCTGCTTGATTTTGAAATTTCACAACAACTACATCCCACAATGTACTTCCAATACAATGATCAGTAAAATTTTATTGTGTGCTTGTAGCTTTGGATCAAAATTTATAAATTGTATTAGTTTTATCCATACATACTATCATTTGGAGACATTGCAAACATCTTTAAAAAAAAAGTTGAACCTTGAAAAACTATTTCCGCATACACAAGATGTCTATTCACGTGTTTTTTGCCTATTGATGGGCATACTTGTACACTGTATATTCAAAAACAAAAACACAACTTGAGATGTCAACAGTGATGTGAATGTTGTTATTTAGGATACCAACTTCAATCCATAATAAATTTAAAGTGAAGTGTCTCTGGCAATTTTAATAACTGCAATCCCTATGACAATACGCTTTAGAGCAAGATTTCTTTATCAACACTGATTGCCCACAACTTCCAAATATAACTGTTAATGGCTGACACAAACCTAGGAAAATATTTGCCAGGAAAATAAAACAAATAATATTCTTTGTTTAATCAATGTGCAAGTAATTAGATGCCTTGGACAGGGCATGAAATTCATTTTTTTTTCTGATAGCCACTTGGCTCCTAAATTTTTTAAAGTGGTAGCCAATTCAAAAAAAGTTGATCGCCATTTTTAGAGACAAAAAAACCTTTCTCTTTTTACGCTATCTAGTTCTAGATAAACCCTCCAAAATTAAGTTCTACAAAGTTCTACAAAGTGGACACTAGGATGGATGATATAAAAACTTCAAGCTCACCTAAATCCAAGATGGCAACTAGTTTTCAATCTAACTTAACCAGGAAGTTTGCTGCGGATTTATCTTTCCAAATCTTTTTAATTCACTACATCTCTAGGTATGGTTATGATTCTAGTCACCAATTTGGCGACTACTTTTCAGGATTTGGTCACCAAAATGAAAAATTTAGTCGTACTGGCGCCTGTATTAGGCGCAATTTCACGCCCCGTTGGATGAAAAAGGAAGGTAGCAAATAGAGAAGTCTCTTAAAGATGTACAACCACAAGACTCTTAACAAAAACATCTATTCAAACAAAAGTATATCATCTTGGTTTATATGTTTTTCAATACAACTCAGTTGAACATTTGTAGGAAAACCAGAGAGACATCTAAGAGCAAACTTTTTCCAGAAAGAGATGTCAGCCAACTGCTTTTGACTTCTTTAAAACTAGCTGCAAAGAACAAACTGTAGATTCGCTGGGGTTTAGTTCCAAAACACTTCTCAAATTTTGAGCTTATGGAATTGTGCAATAAACCAGGGTCTTCTTTACAAATGGATTAATTTACCATGGTTCTACCATATCCAATTGGTAACTTATACAAGGCAGTTTTTCTACAATAAGCAGTCTGTGAAAATATCTCTACCCAAGGGAAGATACCTCTGTGACAAATCAGTTATTACAGAATCTTCATTGGATTGTTTTGAACTATTATTTGACCCTTGAAACCTCAAAATAACTTTGTTTTAATGGTTATTAAAATAAAGGTTTTCTTTTCTTCTTCCTGTTCTTGGTACACTCTTAAGGTTATTTCAAGTTAAAATATCTGCTTACTGAGTTAACTGCTAAGCCAAATTCATTAGTTGTCTTGGTCACATTTTGATTTCAATCTATTACTTTGTCATGAAAAGGTTACCGCTCTTTAAAGACAAACTTGAACAATGATTGAATTCATTATCGCATTTGAATCAGTAATTAACTACAAAAGTTTACATTTTACTGGTATTTGAGAAAAAAAAATATATATCTAGTGTTTGTCCAAATGAACAAAATTAATTTAAACCCCACAAAAGTAAAAAAAGTAATTAATTAAAAATCAATTATTCTGCACTGATGGCATAATCTAAATGTTATAATGACAATATTTCAAGTCTGTCTGTTAGCTTGTTGAAAACGTGACACTAAGTTTAAACTACAATGGTTATATTTCTGCTTCCCGGTCAAACTGTTTTTTTTTTACTCCAATTTGTCAAAACTGTATGTACCATTTTGTTAACCATTTAAGTTAAACTCAACAAAGGGTTTCAATTTAAAATAGTTCTATGTATTAAGAAGAAATTTTACTTGAATTTTAAACACAAAAAAGAAAGATTAAGAGAACACATTCAATTTGGAATCAAATCAAGAAATGCCACAAAAAAAATAGGTTCTGAAGACGTCAATCTTAATACCACAACAACTGAGTTAATTTTTTAAGCTTGTTATGTTATTGGTGAGCTCACAGCTTCATTAAAAAGCTCAATACACAAAATATGCACTTTGATCAAATTAATTACATTTTAGCTGCAGATTTGAAGAAATTATTAATATCCTTAAGAAAGGTTTGAACTTCATATTGTTGAGTGAGTTTATACCCTTCCTTGAGATAAGTGCAAGTACTGTACAAAATGAAGCTCAGAAACCATTTGGCTTTAAAAGAGACAACGAATTCACCTAATACCAAAAAAAAAATTTGAAACCCACACCGTGACCTCACAACATTTATTTACATATCAACAAAATTTCTGTTTGCCCCTTACAAGGTAGGACGTATATTAAATTTCTGTTTGTCCATGGCAAGGTAACAGCAAGTGATACCAAGCAAATTGGAATTCTCTTATCACTCGTTATCATCACTTTATCAACGAGCGTGCAATAGAAGACGGGACTGAACGTCTTGGATTACATTTATAGCTTTCGACAGCTTTACATATCTGCAACATTTCGGCACCGCTTAACATGCACAAACTCAACAATCACCGATCATGCATTTATTCTCATGCAAATCAAACTAAAGGGTTTCGTAAACACGCTACTGTCTAAAACAAAAAGGTTACTATCAACCGCGAGACGTTTATCACAAAGAATAATAGTTGTATAAAGGGTCATTCCTAAATATCGTGACATGCGAGCCACGAAAGAAATTACTACACAACACATTCAAGTGCTAGACTTCTCCGAGGCTTGAGGATCTTTACAATACAGAGTTTGTCAGCTGAGGGTTAAAAGGCAAATAGTGCCAGCTTTGAGCAAAACAGCGATTAAATTCCACGGCAAATTACAGTTGATTGATAAGTCATGATCAGTGCTATTAAAATTCAGCGATCCAAAACCTAGTGAAAAGTGTAGTATACCACATAGTGATCAAGTCACCGGAAATACACACTAAGGTACTTTTAAGAAACGAAAAAGACGAGGGAGAAACTATTTAAGGTTCCAAACTGGTTCAAGCTGAGAGAGGTGTTATCAAGCAAATGGAAACGTTATTATGACAACATGGTTCATCGCCGAAATGCAGAGCAAACAATATGACACAAGCCATCAAGCGAACGAAGTCACCTTATAAAAGCATTCTTTAAGAATTTTTCCACCGCGAAAACACGACATTCATCTGTTTTCTAGTGAGCGCTATGGAAAGCGTTCTGAATGATCACAGATATTCATTCATGCAAAACAAACAAGGCAGAAAGGAACTCTGTTATTTCTAACTCAAATAGAGACGAATTAGCGATGCAATATTTGAGATATCAAATGTATTTAATATTCGACACATTGAATTAACGTAAACGAAACAAATGGGGCTAAAAGTAGGAGACAACTGTTTTCGAAAGAAATGCGTAGGCTTCTATTTCTAAAATTCTGCGTAAATTCTTAATTTAAAGATCACGGATTGGACAAAGGTTCCCCACAGTATTGTTTACAAACACCTTGCACCAAAAGCATAACTCGCTTTCTGCTAAAAAGATTCTATAAGGGAAATTATTCCAAAGAAAGCCAAGGAATTGCTAATTAAAATAATACCTGCACCTTTTGGCGATGCGATTAAAGCAAATCGCTCAGGCCTGCAGAACCAAGGCTGTGCAGAAAAACAAACTTTCTTGCACTTACCTCAGCTAGGACTCGAACTCGATTCTTTTTGCCAGATTCTTCTTTCAAATTATTGCCCGACTCCGCAATAATCCCATCTAGACCAGCTAGTCTTTCAATTAGTTGATCATCACCCTGCAAATAAAAAACGTTCAACCGGATAAGATCAGAAATCGTTTTACACACGTGTGAGATCCTGTAAGATAGTTCTCAAGACAGATTTAATTTGGCAAGGTAGAAAACGAGAACGTATCGAAAAACATAAATATGCATGACTTTGGTGGAATATAACATAAACTCATCGGTAAATTATAAGTTCACGAGCCACAAACTGGCGTTATCACCTCGTTGGTTGACTCTGGTACTTCACACTATAAAGAAACAGGCATTCTTGCTCACACTGTTGAGGAATGCGAACTTCATTCGGCACACGACAATCAAAAGATTCTTGTCGTATTCTGGAATTTTATTTTCGTTCGATTAAACCTACAGATTAGGCCAACGCTGTTGCTAATCGAAAGGGTTTCTTGTTGAAATACTCCACAGACACTTCTTGGTGTAGAATAATACCCGTGTGCTCTGAGTGAGTAAACACTCGCTACATGAAATGACACTCAATTACAGATCAAATATGGCGTATTTGAGTTAGCCAAACGAATGAATGGCCTAACCTCAGACCGGTAGAATAGCGATTAAAATAGAGGTAAAAGTCTCCCTTACATCATTTAGCACAGTTTCCAAGTGACTCATCAGACCATCCTTCTCTTTTTGACATTCTGTTAACTTTGCTCTTGTGAGCGCCAGCGAATCTTGAGTTTCGCGAAGAGTTTCCATCAGCTTGTCCCGTTCGTCGAGCATATTAACCATAAGTTGCTCGAAGTTTGTCTCCTCATTTTGCCCATACTGAATCTCTGGCGGGTCCTCGGAGATCGTAGGCATTATATCGCACATCATTTTGGCGACAGAACGAAACGCTGAATCTCGGAGAAAACCAGATCAAGTGAATGAACTATTTGACGTACAATTACATGGCCGCAAGGGGTAACCGGCGAATACTTCCTCTAGCTAGCGCGCAAACGGGCGATGGAATCTGTTTTCCGCGCATTCTTCAGCCATCTTCCGAGCTGTGGATGCCTTGCACTTATTCGCAGCTCTTTTTAGGGCAGTGCAGAAGCTCGAGAGATGGTTAATCGCTTTTCTGGACGTAATTCAGTCGACAATCGCAAAAGAACAAGATACATACACACAGCTCAGAGAGCAACTTGCAGTATATCCCATTAGGCCACGCGCGCTTGGCGTGTTCCAGCCACCTGTCAGAACTTCACAACAGAGGAAGACAAATTTTCGTGGGTTCGAAAAAATTCTGCCCACACAAAAACACTCGAATATCTTAGATTTTAAAAGTCGTGAAAGAGTTCATATGCGTAGCTTAAGAGATTCCTGATAAACAACATATTTCAATCCGTGTGGTGGCCGCGAAAAGATTAAATTTTTGACACTCGCCTAAAGTAAGTTGCGTTGTGTTTATTTCAGCATATTGTTCGCGCGGGATATTGTTTTAACGATATTGTTTGAGGAAAATGAAATATCCTAACCTTAACGTTCGATATCAGAATTGAACAAAATTTTTATCGAAGGAGAAAAATGATTGATTGGAAGAGAGTGGGCCAACTTCAAAAACTCATGGTGTATAAATTTAATAGTTACGGTGTTGTTATTTATTTCGAGTTTACGCATACAATTTTTGGAAAGAAAGTAATCAATTTTAGCACATTCCACAAATATCAAAGGTTTTCGTGTATCCCGTAATGACTTTTCCATATGAATAATTATGCAATTACTTAACGATAAAATGTGAGCTGAAAACCGGCTTCAGCAATTACGGAGAAAAAAAAATACTTTTATCTTGCGGGATTTCACGGGATACTACTATCTCGCGCGTCGGCAAAAATGAGACAGCCAGACACTCGTCTAGAGAACACTTGATGTAAATCAACACTTACTCATTATTACCATTCACTTAGCGAGCTTTTCTTTTGTTTAACACCCAAGGGACAGAGGACGTCTGCAGTACTGGACAACTAGGCCTACTGGCTTAGTTTGCGGAAGGTGAAATACGAAAACACAGCTCAGTTGATCGCCACTGAAAAAGCGATTTACGACACATTTCTTATCATGTTTAGCTTGTACGTTGCGAAATCCCTATTAATCAAATGTTAAAATAACTTACTAACCTTGGGGAAAAATAAGATAAAGTAGGCTATTCTAGACAAAACATGCGATAAAATCAGGATTGAAAGGAGATGTCAAGCCCTCGCTTGATCTGAAGTTTCTTCCCTTTTTTTTTTTTTGAAATTTCACTGGATCAGTAAAAATTATTTATCACCAGTGGTTTTGAATTCATAAAATATAAATGCACTCAAGAATTAACTGCAAGAAAATTGTCATTTCTCCCGAGACTTAATTGTTTTCATTTTAACCCGTGTAAATTTTGATTGATCACTCGACTTTCGAAAAGAATCGAAAGCTGATAAGAGATATTTTGCCTTCGTTTTATGCTATTGATCTCGATAAATCTCTCACGAATTGCCGTCAAAAATGAAATTAACGGTGCACCGCTACCTATACTATTTTAAACTTTAAATCGTCTTTCCCAACTTATCTACATTTTGCATTCAAGATACATCAGCCATTTATAAAAATGCATTTTTGCGGCCATGATTATTAGTTCTCATGGGCAAATATAGCGTTTAGCAGTTGCGACCATAAGGAGAACCGGTCAGAAAGGCGGCGGAGCGTGGGTGGTTTATCATAAACCATGCCATTGATTGCACACCCTTGCTCAAATTTCCAATTGGCATCAGGAAACCTTTACTCAATCATGACTATGTCTGTGTCCGTGATTGATTTGCGACAATGCATTAATAGATCTTTGTTCCGCCATGTGCGACCTTATTGTAACAATTCATAAAAAAAAATAATAATAAAAAATAATAACAAAAAAAATTACGCGACTGAATACGTCGCTTGTGGAAATTTTCTTCGGGGGAGGGGAGGGGGTGTTCCTTCAATTTTTCATGACTTCTCTTAGGTCATTAAATTTCGACCCAATAACTAAAATCATTTAGTAAAAATAGCAGAGAAGAATTGTCAAATGGTTGTTGAGTACAACTTACTAAACTGGTAAATTATTTCTCCGTGGAAGTCAGTAAAACAACAAATGCCAACTTATTTCCTTGTTAAGCCTTGAACGCCAATCTAATTGTAGTTGATAGAACTTCTTATTAGAAACACGTCTCCTTGTTCGAAATTGGAGCGAACGTTTTCGACGATAGAGGTGCTAAAAGTTGTTATATATTTCAATCTACACTGCTGAGGGAACCTTGTCAAGGAAAAACTTTTCAAGAAAACGTCGCTCCTTAAAGGGGCTCGTTCCATTGATATATTTATATCACATCATTCAGTTGCCGGAAATTTTCTTTTAATGTAACCTTCACCTATCCTAGATCTGTACCTCAATTGCAGCAAAACACACGTGTAATAAATCTAAAAATTGCAGAGCGAATGTGAATTTGGAATGTGTTAGAATGGAATTTCTATTACAGCAATACGATCGTTAACCAATTCACTTTGAAATTATTAAGACAGTGATTGCTTGAAACGAGATACCAAAGGAACAGAACAGGTGGAGAAAGGTTAGTAGAGTGGGAGAGGTTGTGATATCTTCCGAGGTGGAGTACCATGACCTACAAGGGAAAGTACTCTTCCCCAAATTTTACGAGAACGCAAACTAAAAGCAAAATTTTGGGAAATGAGTCAACCAAATCCATTTTCGTTGGAAAAGGCAGATGATATTCTTTGCAAACACTTTAGCTAGCTCCGATCCCTTTCTTTTGACTGTTGCCGAGCGAAAGGACCAGGAAGTTGGAAACTGGAATTGTATTATTTCTGCAGATGTAACTGTCAAGGAAATTGGAGTTTTAAATGCAGAAGATTAATTCACGCTTGGTGTGTCTTATAACCACTGTAGTTCAGTGGTGTTGGTCGAAACTAACGATGGCACTGCTGCGACTTTGGTGTTGGTCTAGGTTCCACACCGCGGTCACACACAGGCACAGTCTCCATGAAGACTGTTCAAGTACGCACACGTGCGAAATAGATTACGTTTGGCTGTCACTGTTCGGAGACAGATAAGTATTACGTTAATTCACCGAATCATTAAAAAATCTAGTAACATGCTTAAGTATAAAAGAAACATACAAAAAATTAAAAACCTGTACTATGCAGCTTCATACGGAGATGTTTATTTCCTCAACGGTCAAATTACTGCGTTAGGCGCAAGCGGGCAGACTGAGCTTTTATGAGACTGTCTCTTCTTGGTTTTTTTTTTTTTTTTTTTCGTTTTCAGTGAATTCAGCTTTTTTGAACGGCTCGCTCTTAGAATCTTTAGGTGCATTAGTATAGGGAGGCGAGGGTTCCAGTTCCAGTTTAAGGGGGACCTTTTGCCGATTTCTTCTGTCAAATCCACGATCATTGAGGCGTCTAAGAATAATGCTTTGAAGGATTCAAAAGAAACTGTGCTCGCTCCCTACAGAAGGTAAGATTATATGCCATGCGAATCTCTGTACTGTAACGAGTGCAAACCCTCTTTCTTCGTATCTGAAACCGGAGGGTAAAAGAGCAAGCTTGTTTATTTAATGAAAAGACGTGCACTTTAACACACCTTTATTTACACTGCCACCGCACACAAAAACAAAAATATATACAATATTCCAATAAATTGGAATCTCGCAATTTTTCCCTTTCGGAAGTTAAAAAAGTTCGTCATTCAGGAGTCAAGCGTAATCGGCTAGTGCACAAAAGCACTCCAAGTGAACAGGAGAGCATCTGTCACGCACAAGACTTGTTGTTGTTGTTGTTGTTGTTTCGTTGTTGTTAACAAGTCCATATCCGAAACCCACTGATTTCTCCAATACTTCCATTTTACAAGTTCTCTTAACTGTTTCTGTTACTCTTGGGAAGGTTTGAGTCTTCGTTTCTGCAAGGCAGCAGCTGCTGTGCCTGGCCTCTGTCCCAGAAATGGTGGGTCAGGAAGTTTGCGGGAGGGTCTTATGTTATCTTTCGTTGGCGGCACATTCCTGAGATATGAGAGTAGCAAGGAATCTAAATGCGCGCTAGATAATAACTTTCTCAGACATGTAACACTGCTTTTGCCGATTAAAATTCTCTACTGTATTGATGAGAATTTCCATGCGTTGAAAGTAAAACAAATCATGCCTGTTTAAATGTGGTTCTATTTTTGGATTTTGTCGATGAAGAATCGATTGATCCCTTCCGCATATCTACTAGTACGACCAATATTGACCTTATAATGTTGCTTGTTCAATCTTGAACATCACAAAACATGACTGACTGACTGAACAATTTCACTGTCCTACCTGGGACGACGGTTGATTCGCACAGGTGCAGAGGACGAGCGTGGTTCCGTGTCTTCCTCTGCTGGTAGCGCCTGAGAGGATCTGCTATCTAGAGACGCCGATGATAAGTTTTTGTCCACTTCAAAACTCTCGTCTCCATGCAGAGTTCGCAGTCTCAGTTGGTTTACACTAGTCTCACCGGAAAGCTGTCGGAATCTGGGGCGCAAACAGCGTGAATTAGCCATGTTTTAGCGTTAATATGACTGGGAGATATGGAGGAATGAAGAAAAATCCGACTTGTGTAAGGACTGAAGAGCACTATGGATGGGGTATGGTTTATGAGACACTTACATTCAAACGGTGAAAGTTTCTCAGTTTGAGTGACAACCAGCCATACAAAACAAAAGGCTAACTTTTATATTGCAATGCTCTTACAGACCCTGAAAATATTTGAGAAGCCGGAGAAAAAGAATAAAGGCCAAACGCTGAAAAACAAGATACAAGAGCATATTACCTTCGCATCCTGAAATCTGCTGCTGTGTTGGGTCTGCTTAAAATTTCCCTTCCGACTAAGGGGGGATTAGGTAGTGAACGGCGTAAGGCAGAAGGACTTCCTGGGGGGCGAGAGGGAGGGGAGGGAGAGAAGGCGCGTGTGGCGGGGGGATCCATTGAGGGCGAGGTTTTTGGTAACTCACTGAAAGAAAGAAAAAGGCTTAATTACATTTCCTCTTCTCCTCCGCTTTAGCAATAGTTTAACTAATCTGCGATACTAAACAGAACAGAGTGTTACAAAAAGCATCAACCATCCACTAAACAATCAACTGAACCCTTGAAGGGGGAGGTGAAGGGAATGCTGCGTCTCGGTTTAACTATCTTGGAAGAATTTCCCACATTTTCAAGTTTTTCATTTTCAATCTGTGTCCATATTCTCCAGTTTTCTCTCGCCTCCTTCCTTCTTTGTGTTTTATCACCTTTTAAACTTTTTTACTTTATTTGAGTGACAGTTACAAGTTAAAACGGAAAAAAAAACCAAAACAAAAAGAAGCAAAAAACAATAGCGAGTAACTCCTTTGAGCTGCTTACGCTGCCATAAATAGCTCCTGTCAAAATCAATTGGTGGAAAAAAAAAAACTCAAACAATCACTACACGGCAACTTAAGTTCAAATTTTTCCCATTCTTTTGGTGAGGAAGGAATGGGAACTTCTTTGTGGGATGAATAACAATAACAAGTCTTTGATATTCACTTCAATCGAGACAGCATTCAATTCAACTCACCTATCGAGTGCTCCGCTATTTGTGATTGTGCTTCTTTCCTCATGTAACATCCTAAATGTACAAGAAATTTCGATAAAAATGTAAGTGACAGGCATCGCTCAAACAAAAATAGTGCGACGAACACACTCTTCACCCGCCCACTCACCCATACAAGATTTAGTTCGAGTGGATGGTATGCTAAATTGAGCCATAAAAAAATCTCTTAACGCCTAAATGTAATAATTGCGGTCAGAACAGGAAGCAGTTTGGGCGTTTAGCTTATCTAGTTGTTTTCAAAGCGGAGGGGTAAAGTTGTTCAAAATTACTCCGCGTTTGTATTCAAAATGTAATTATAAACAATACAAATTTACATGGAAGGGGATGCCGCTATCGTTGAAAGAGCTAGGTTATCGCTAGTTCATCTCAAAGAACTAAACCTATATTTGGTAAATTCGCCATCTGTTATCCACGCAAATCGTTTTTTGGCTTTCACTATTTTACCGCTGGGAAGTTTGTCTACCCACAAAAAATAATCCTCCAAGATTTCCTTCTCAAAACTTTGTAAGTCGCTTGACCGAGCAGCTACGCATTTTCCTTAATTAATTGACGAGCGAGAAAAAACGTGGGTCATAGAAACACACTAAGCCAAGCTCATAATAAACACTTAACGAGAAT
Source organism: Pocillopora verrucosa (assembly GCF_036669915.1). Taxonomy (NCBI): domain Eukaryota; kingdom Metazoa; phylum Cnidaria; class Anthozoa; order Scleractinia; family Pocilloporidae; genus Pocillopora; species Pocillopora verrucosa. Next base: position 13,292,845 of record NC_089319.1, on the reverse strand, counting down.
TATTTATGCCTCGGAGAAAAAAAAACATATGGCAAGACATCAATTCAAAAGTAAGGTAACCAACGCTAAACGAAATGGGAAAAAGGGAAGGTTTCGAGTCGTTTATGATATTTGCTGTTCCATTTGCCACTTGATTTAATGGAACTTTTTAAATGTACTTCATGAAGATAGCTGATTAAGGTACAATTTTCCTGTCAGTAGTTTAATATCTCATATTCTCATACAACATCGCACTAATTCAAATGTCTCTAAATATGATCATTTAGAGATTGCAGTCTCTTTGTTAATAGCAGTGACATTGGCCTGATATTTTAGGGACATAACATCTAAAACAGTCTATTAGGGAGATGGAGTTTCCCTTTGATGAATTTTTGAGGAGGGTCTCTTTCTTAAGCAAGCGCTTTCCAAACCAGACGACAGTGACGTAAATTTGTGTCAAAATTGGCGATTAAGACGATGCAAACAACACCACCTGTTTCAACTAAAAGTACTGACGTATGCGGGTTACTGATGTGAAAAATTGGAATATATGACGTGCCTTTGGAGTTTCGAAGTTTGGTATTGCAAACAAAAGGTTCCAAAACAAATTTCAATCCCTCTTGTCAACCCGAGTATATACAAACTAGACGACTCATAAAATTTGTTTACATTTGAAACAAAAGAGGTATGAAAGGAATGGAGTTTATATGATGGGTTTCATGATTGGGTTTTTCTCTCTAGTTATTCAAGATATGTAAACAAAGTCAATATGTTTTCAATATTCTTTAAAATAAAGATAAATAAACAACCAAAATTTGGTCTTACTCTCTTTCCAGTTGCAAACGTTTGACATCACGATGACTATAGGTCAAATGACTGTTGGGCTAACACAAAAATTATTTCCAGAGCTATCATGTACAATATTATTATCCTCTCAAAACTAGGGACTGTTTAATCTAGCATTTGTTCTTCATCTCTAGGAAATTTTGAGAGTCGTCTGAAAGGTATGAGAAAATTCTAAAATGAGCTATTGTTGTCGACGTTTCCGAATCAATCACGTGACCCAGAGATGCGGCAAAATGGGTTTAAAGTTTGACTGAACAGGCAAACCACCCGTGAATAAACATAGTCGTGACTTTACCCTTAAAACTACACTATAAGTTCGAAGCCGGGATGTTAACATGTCGGTAAATTGCCTGTTTCATCAAAGAGTTACACGCATGGCTGGTTCCCAATCAAAACCGGAAATTTTCTTTAAGTCCGCCCACAGCACATGTAAGTTCTAATAGTTAAATTGCTTTTGTTTCGCTTGATTAATATCGCTCCGAGCTGAAACCTGACAAACAAAGTTTCTTGCTAGCGGGCTTAAAACGGGTCAGGGTGGTAGGATATTACGCCAGTGTATCAGTAATTGCACTCAAATATTTGCTGTGTCACTGTATGTCTTAATCATCTCATTTCCGAGATCTGCCGGCAAGTTTCCTTAATGATATCCACACAAGGCATTTCTTTTCCAGTGTTTCCATCAAAGAAATATCTTCTAATAAATAATTTCCTTCCTTCTTATTTCCTGTGTGCTTGATAGTGTACTAACTTTGAAAGAAATATTTATACCCTGACTAGCCCTGGAAGCGAGAAGGTTTACCGTATAAGTGCAGTTCCTTTAGAGGACTTTTAGCCTAAAACACTTGCTATCATGGTGACTCGAAGGGGGGGGGGGTATATTCAGTGGATGCCTTACTTGGAATACTCCTCTCTCCAAGCTTTAAGTTCGTTAAGGATGTCTTGTTTGCTCGCTGCTGGTTCCGTGTCGTCCTCAAAGCTTTTCTCAGGCGTGTAAAGCCGTGGACTTTCGAGAAACGTCATAACAGGCATCTTGGGCGTTTTCAAATCCTGCAGCATATAGCGAAATTTTTACGTCAGCGTCAAAACTAATCCGACGTTGAGTAAGTATAGTTTTCAAATGCTTTGAGAATTGAGGAGAAAACCCGCGCCATTTTCTCGACCAATCAGATGCTGTACTCTAGAATCAATTGTGGCCTTGTTATCCACACTCTCTCTCAATTGTAGCCCGTAACAGAAGTTTTAACTTACGTTCCTGCTGTTCCGACATGATATTTACCTTTGTTATGACTGGCAACAATGATTACTTTAGCTTTCAGTGATTTTAAACACTAAATTAAAAAGTACTTCAAAAGTAAAAAGGAGAGGCTTTTCTCGGTTATGAGGAACATTTTGTTAAAATTTCAGAACCGGAAATTTGAATTCCATGAAGTAGTTCTGATTTTGTTACGTAATACACAAGCAAGAAGAACATTCACAATTATGAATTTTCCTGCTCTGTTACCTTTTGTCTTGACTTAAGAGCTCGTGAAATATTTCCACAAATAACCTGACTGGAACCTGAAAGATGTAAGAGATAACACAATGATTTTAGAGAGCATCACTGCTACCAATTTTACCCATAACAATACTCCCATCTCAAAACTAGAGATTTAAGAATCCTTTTTTCACAGCTTATGCAACAATTGGATAGAAAAAGAAAGGAATGTTACCCCAGTATAGTAACGTTGACATCATCATCAAAGAGTACCCTGGAAAGAACCAACAGTGCAACAGGTGGCAAACAATTGCAGACTATTAGCCAATTCATCTCCCATTAATTACCACCAATACATTACCAACACCTAAATTCAGCATGTTAAGGAGATATAAGATTCAGATCAGACAAGGCACTAACCATGAGTAAGATCGCTGCTGTCATCCTGGCGAAACACTCCAATAGGTTCAAGGCCTCCTGAAATACAAACATCAGTTATAAAGTTTTTGACACTGCAAGTGCAATATTGACCAATTTTCGTACTAAAATATCTTAACCAATGATTTGATCTCCCAGATAAACAGATGATTCCTTGGAAAGAAATGTATTTCAAACCCTTTAACCCTTTACAACCTAACATCAGTATGCATATTCTCCATACTTTAATTGATACATTTCTTAATATACTGACGAGAAGAATTTGTTTAACAATCAAGAGATTTTTTAAGTGGTGATTGTTTTCTTTATTGGCATGACCTTAATGTGTGATTAAAGATGACATTGTCAGAAGTTAGATACTGGTCACTCTTAGGGGTTGAGGGGCGAAAACATGGCTCCCCTTCAGTTCAAGGTAGGTGCTCTAAGTGTTGTAATGCTTGTTGTCTTTGTGTGGGAGTGAAGGGCATTGCCAAAAACCACAACACTATGACATGGTTAGGGCTTGCATGCAAACCAATAGGAGTTCCAGTGCATGATTCCCAACATTGCTGCTAGGAAATGTGGATTAAAAATTAATACACTTTTTTTACCAGGCTAAAGAACAAAGGTCTGTGCATATAGTATCTCTCACCTCCTGCAGAGCCAGGCCTCTGACCCATGGCACTGGATGGTCTCTGCCGTGATGCAGACATTGGGCGTTGTCTGGTGGACATGGCACTTGAGGGTCTGTTTTGTCTTGATGTACCTGCTGCTGAGCCTGGTCTCACCAAGTCAGCTGTTAAAACAGATCAATACTAAATTTAAAAGTTTTACTCTCTCTAGGGAAAGAAATAAAATTTGACAAAGTGTTATTACCAAGAATTGGATAGTTTACTAAGCAAGCAATGCATGGTTCCGAACATGTACTAACTTGACAAAGAGTGGAATTTGTTTGGGAAAGGATAGCCTTGTAATTCATTTAAGACTGCAACTGATGCATGAGTAACCATAGCTAAATTTATGAAACTTATCATCAGGGTGAAGGATTGTTTTGCTATTTTGATCAGTTTTATGACTGAAAGACAATCCTGGGCTGAGACTTATTACTTTCAAATGATCCATTGTTGGTGATAAGAAAAAAGAAAAAAAAAGATTTTCTTGAATGACGTGAAAGGTTGGTATCCAAAATGCTTGTTCAATCCTCTTTTGGCTTGTGATACAAACATTTTTCAAAATCCACGCCAGTTGCAAGGGGGAAAAAATGAAGTTTTCTAACCATAAAGATTCACTTTTATAACTATTATCACAATTATAAACATACATGGATTGTCCTCCTCTTCCTCAACATCAACTGCTTTGATTCCCTCATTGACCAGCTGCCAGTCTTCTTTGAGATGTTCTGGAACCTTGGTAGCTCTGTGTGATGCTGGTGGCTGCCGCAGCACAGGCTTACCATCAACTTTTTCCACCAAGAAAGGTTCATCATCCAGTGTTTTAACATTTGGAACAGCTTTGTGGATTGCACTACGATAATCATAGCTTTGTAACTCCTGAAAATTAGGCAAATTTATTCATTGAAATAAGAGTAGAAGCATCAATGTGAAGGGATTGTATGTTCCCCTTTCACTTCTCTCTCTCCTCAGAACAACTAGGAAGAGTTTGTCATAATACCTATTGTGGTTCCCTAGTAAATGATTATTTAGAATTTTCTCCCCTTTTTATTATTATCTCAATACAAAATACAGCAAACAGTTGACAAGACAAGGTAAACTTGTCAGGTAGAGGGTAACACCTTAGCAGGACAACTAATTTTCTACCTCTTTAAAAACAAAATTTATGGCAGTAGGAAGTGGAAGGGGGGGGGGGGTTTCCCCATTAGATCTCTCTAGGAAGTTAAGGGATGAAGAGAATGGTTCATTTTTACTATTAGCATGTCCATTACTTCCTTTAATTTATAAGTACAGACTGAACATGTAAAATGTTTGTGTATACCAGTGCAGAATTGCCTTCTGTGTTTAAGTGGCAATCCACTGCATACATGTCACACTGTTTTGGGCTGTTTTCTTTTACTACATCTCAATGAATTGAACCATGGCTGGAAAACTTAAGGGGTTTCACACAACTTACAGTAAGTAATAAATGTTGAAACTAAGTGCTATACAGCACTTTTTCAAACCAAAACTACTGGTATTGATCACAAAAGTCAAAGAAACAAAGCCAAAGAAACCTCTAAACCAGTTATAAATAGATACTTAAGAATGGCTTGAAGCATAAGGTTACATAAGACTATTTATCTGATAAGGGTGGTACTAACTTTATTTACTAATGAGACAGAATAGTAATAAAAGCAAACCAAAGGAAATCCAAACAACTATCATATATATCTATAACACAAAATTTAAAATTTTATGATAAAATCATGTAATGCACACCTCTGATGATGCTAAGGGTTGAGGGGCTGTACAAATTGGGTTTCCCTCTAGTGTCAAGATCTTCAGTGACGAACACAGACATAAAAATTCCACCTGTGTGATGTCACTCACATTGTTTCTGAGGATATAATAGCACAAAGAGTTCCATCAATGTCATTTATAATGCCTCAGATAGCACAGTGTTTCCCTTTAAAGAACACTAGGAAATGCTTTTCCATGCTTTGTAACATAAAAAAATTCATTGATGTAAACACTTTTTAATAAGAGACCCTTAAACCTCATCACCAAGCACATTATGTACTAATTGACTGTATGGGAGGACCGAATAGGAAAATATTTGGCTTAAGGTCATGACATGCAGACCAAGAGCCAAATATCTATTTCCAGCCCTTACCAGGCTCAGTTGCTAAGCATTTTATCATATAACTACTAAGTGTTAAAAATTTAGAAAAATTTTGTTTCAACCCAAATAAGATGCAATAGATGGACTTTTCCATTGTTTCTTTGAGTCAGAGCAAGAAACTCACAATTCATCATCCTTCAAGTTTTTTAACAATGATGTGTGAGAGCAGTACTGGGACATCAACCTGTGCAGCACTACACATGTCAGCTTTCACTATGGTTTTCTATGGGATTATTCCTACAGAGCTGTAATGATTGTGTATAAAATACAAATTCTAAAGGAAACTTCACATATCTCCTGTCTCCCCTACAGTTGTACTTCGAGGGGAGAGACTGAGATTAAAACAGTTAAAAACAAATTTTGATTGTGGAGGGGTGAAATGTGAATCAAAATCAAGTATCTCCAGATTTCCGATTTTCCATAGGTTGGCATCTTCAATAATTTTTTTTTTTAATTATTACTACTGGAGCTAATTCCATTTTCTACAGCGTGAAAAGGCTAAGGGTGTTGCTACTCCATGAGGAAAGGATACTTGTCCCACTGCAGGTAATCCACATTATTTTGCTTAGTTAACCCTCCAATAACAGTTTTCTAGAGCTCATAAAGAAGCCTTTAAACAACCCCCTAAGTATAAGGAAGAACTAAGAGCCTTATGCCCAAAAAAATGACACAGTGACCCCAACAGGAATTATACCCAGGGTGCTTCCCCGTGTAATCCACAAGCCAACCACAGGTTGTAATTTCTACAACTTAAGAGAAAAGATATGAAAGTCAAAATTAAGTGTATCTGACAGTAGACTTATTAAACCTTGTGTGATAGAGTGTGATCTTGATGCTGTAACAAAAAAAGACCCAAGTTTATTTTCTGTTTTTTCTTACCCTTCCAAGTCTAAAATCTCCAGCTGGTCTAACATGCTGACTGGGCTGACATCCTCAATGTGATTAAATGCCAAGTAGAGCTCCTACAATCAACCAGAAATCTTGTTTAATTAATTTATTTAACAACTCCATCACACAGTTCCTTGGCACAATCAAAAGTCTTTTCTAGGTTTCATATGCAAATGAAAGGGGTTTTTTTAAATAGTCTTTGATGGCTGATTAATGTTCTCTGGCACAAACCAATAGAAAAGGTATGATTCATAGGTAAAAAACAATATGGATAAGCATTTGCTTTTTCAAGAGTTGCCCTCACAAGACTAGCAAATGCTATGTTCAATCCTTTGAGAAAAATTCATGCAATTAGGATTCAATTGCATCCACAGGATGTAAGTTTTGAGGGAAAGAAATAATGGTCTAGAAGAAACCAGTGACTATAACTGGTAGTTAATACTCTTAAACCTTTTCAACAATTTTCTAGGAGCCCCATGGATTTGCTGTTTTTGTCTCAGCTTGCAAGAGAGTAATTTACCTTTAATGATGAGACTGAACTAATTCCATCCAAATCACTGAGCCCAGATCTTGCAAGCCACAGAGTTCTCAAATTAGTCAAAGATGTACCAAGGTCTCTATGCAAACACCAAGATAACAAAATTAGCAAGACTTATAATGGATGAGGAATCTGTAAATTTTGAAGAAAGCTACTTGGTGTACATATTGACTCTTTCAATCCCATGGATGATCAAGAGGTGATTCCTCAAGCAGAAAGGCCAACATCAAATTCTCAAAATTAGCATGATGATGAATTATTAATATGCAAATGTTAAAGATTCATCTAATAACAAACTTTCATTTCATCTCTCATCATCAATGAGGAACTGGCAAAACTAAGAGCTATCTTACCTTACTGTGGCTATAAGGCTGTAAGACAACTTAAGTTCTGTCAGGTTCGGCAGGAGAGCTCCTATTTAAGCCAGAGAAATAAAAAGGTGCCTTTCTTTATGGACAATCTCTTGCAAATGTTACAGTATACCAGTTTTTTGAAATTTTGTGAGGTAAGCAAGTTAAGAAAATATCAAGATATCTATTGTAAGATGGATCCCTGAAAAATTCCAAGTGGAACAGTGTGTCAATGGAAGCCAAAACTTTGGGATAAAAACTAAAATCAAAACTGGAATTTCTAAGGTCATGGGAATATGGAATACATGTATGTCTGATAAAACAAATAAAATCTAAACTTTATTCAATAAAAGAACACACACAATACCCTGACAAAAATGTTACATTGCTGTTTATGACATTATTAAGATACCTGTAGTACATGCACCCTTATTGGTCAATTGATGAATTTGGATACGAGTATGTAAACATGGTTGTGACATCATGCTTTTTGTGTTTTTAACAACACAATTGAAAACATTTCAAACTCAAAGCTTTTGCAACACTCTCAAAGTAATTTCAAGTACAAATAACAAATATTGGAAATAGAGATATTATTTTCTTCCTCCTAAGCTTGCCTTTATGATTGTGAGCTGGACAACCTCGTTGAAGGAGCTCAAGTAAAGGTAACAAAATGTGCAACAAAATGCACAGTAAACATTTTCTTATGTAATTTTAACAGTTAGGAACAGTGGTAAAATCTTCTACAAGACATTCTTTACTACAAAATGTTCATGAAAATGCACATCAAACTATATGTCACAGTCTGGAAATGTCTCAAAACAAACTTCACAAAGATGATCAGTCGCCATATTTTGGCTTTCAAATTTTTAAACATGTAATTTCATAATAAATTGACTCACTTTTCCTGTCAAAAGTCTGTTGCTGATGAAATTAGTGATACTTCCACTTACCAAAATTTCCTAAACTATTTTCCCTTGTATCAACTCTCATTTCAAGGTATTCAACTTGATCAAGATTCGAGAAACCAGTCAAAGATCTCTACATAAACAAAGAAAAGGTACAAACAAGTGTTAATAAATAATGCTTTATCACCAAAACATTTTTCAAACTCTGCAAGTTAGCATTGCCTTTATGGCAGAGTTGACAAAAATATATAAAAGACCAAGAGATGTTAAATGAAAAGAAGGGTTTTTCCTTATCTAATTCCCAAGCCATAAACTAATAACAGAGGCCTTTTTTACTGGCTTGACTATTCTCTGTGAGTGTTGCTCAGGTTATTAATTCTTCTGTGGATAATTATATAATAATAGTTTGGTGGGCTGTCACCATTTACAGCCACTCTCACTCCAATTCAGTAATGACTGCAGTAGGAAATGAGAAAAAGTGAAACACAAGAGAAAAGATAAAAATTGCCAACAAAAGCTATGGTTGCATGTACTCACAAGTTTAGATGGTGACAGAAATTCCTCTAACAACTGATCTGCCTCCTCCTCATCTTGTACTATTGGTTCAGGGTTGGCAGTAGTGTCATCAAATTCACGTATTCTTACGGAAGAGATGGTTCTTGGGGTAGGCAGCATGTGTTCAACTTGTTCCAGGGTTAGGGTTGTGTCTTCCATTCCTAGTCTAAATATCAAAATATCACTTTGGTACAATTCAGTTCAATACTCTGCTATCTACTCTCCAAAGATGTAACATGAAGCTTATGACCAAATTTTTTTTTACAAATGCTGAAATCTTTGGATTAGGAAACTTTAATAGCAATAGAGGAGTGATCAATAGATTCTGAAAATATCTGTGCCATTTTCAGAATAAGCAGTTTTGTGAGCATAAGAAAAAAAGTGCATGTTCACTTTTGAAAAACAACGGAACTAGTTTAGCAAGGACTGTTATGAACATGTTTTCTTCAAAAACAATCAATGACCTAACCAAAAGTATTATTCACTCTCATTGACGATTAATCAATGTACAAAGATTTACCTCTGTTCATTAAGTTAATGGCAAGGAAAGTAATTGTAAGTAAATTCCAATGTTCTATTTTAATTGTGAATATTAATCTCTATTGATATGAATCTAGACATTGATAAATGAGAGGCCTGGACTGGGTACAGACAGGGTGCAAGTTAGTACTTTCCCTTTTCTGTAAGATTGAGCAATTTGTTCAGCATATAAGTCATAAGACTTCTGTTGAGCCAATGGCTATTCACAACACTGATGCATTTTAATTGCGAAATTACTGTAGTATTACTGCTTAGGTATTTGTGCACGTGTTATTGGTAACCTTGCAAGCAAGCAAGCAACAAGTTTATTTCTAGCATTAACCCACCCACAACATAGAGAGTTTTGATTGTATCTCAATCTTATTTGTGTTTGTAATTTAGTCTTGATTACTGAACCATTGGTTTAGTGTATTCGTCCAATATCTTTGTTATGTAATAGTCTAGTGTGTTATTTACATAGGATATATACATTTAATAAACTGTCTGGTCCCAAAACAAACTCTGTCAGTTGTGGTGTTTAGTTGTGAGAGTTTGCTCATTTGTTTGCTGCAATGGCATGTGTAAATCTGGTCCTTCCTTCACAAAAACTCAATGTAAATGAGACACTTCAACTAGACACAAGGAGATTTAATGTGGCTTTTTCTCATTGAATTCCTTCAGTCTCTGTTTTGCAATTTTTGGTGCAAATGTCCAAATTGAATGGACTTGGAAAGACTCACCAAAACCGTATTTGTGACCTCTGCGATACCGGTGCAGCGCTCTACCAATTGAGCTAACAAGCCAACTGGGAGCTGGTCAATGAATTGGGTACAAATAAACATCCGAGTGAATGAAGATTTAGATATATGAAAATTCACATATTTGCACTGCGGTGGAAAGATGAAATAAGATCCTCGCAGCTAAGAACACTACTGAAACTAGTAGTTGTAAGTAGGACCTGAAGTTTCAGTAGTGTTCTTAGCTGCGAGGATCTTATTTCATCTTTCCACCGCAGTGCAAATATGTGAATTTTCATATATCTAAATCTTCATTCACTCGGATGTTTATTTGTACCCAATTCATTGACCAGCTCCCAGTTGGCTTGTTAGCTCAATTGGTAGAGCGCTGCACCGGTATCGCAGAGGTCATGGGTTCAAATCCCGTACGGGCCTGAAATTTTTTTCAGGTCCTACTTACAACTACTAGTTTCAGTAGTGTTCTTAGCTGCGAGGATCTTATTTCATCTTTCCACCGCAGTGCAAATATGTGAATTTTCATATATCTAAATCTTCATTCACTCGGATGTTTATTTGTACCCAATTCATTGACCAGCTCCCAGTTGGCTTGTTAGCTCAATTGGTAGAGCGCTGCACCGGTATCGCAGAGGTCATGGGTTCAAATCCCGTACGGGCCTGAAATTTTTTTCAGGTCCTACTTACAACTACTAGTTTCAGTAGTGTTCTTAGCTGCGAGGATCTTATTTCATCTTTCCACCGCAGTGCAAATATGTGAATTTTCATATATCTAAATCTTCATTCACATACCTCATGTTTTAACTTTCAAGGTACTTTTTGAGAAGGATTAAAACTAATTAAAGACGGTTTTTAAGCTGCTTGTCAACCAAGTTAATGACACTTTTGCTTAGAGAAATTAATTTTGAAAGCAATATTTTTCTGTCAACCAAAGTGATTTCAGAGAGAGAAAAGAGAGTATTCATAAGTTATTTCTCAGCTTGGGGTAGTGGCCAATGACTTTACTTAAAAATACTGCCAGGCCCGAAAAAAGAGATACATTTGTAATAAATGGCAGCAAAGGTAGGGATGTACTTGGCAATCACAAAATTGTTACCTTGCCTGTGGGCAGAGATAGGAAAATACAGACTGCACTAAGATCCAATCAGATAGCAGGATTTGTTACCATGCCCTCTGAGAAAAAATAAAATTTGTTACTTTTTGGGGTTATCAATTTCAAAAAGCAAATTCTTTTTCAGAAAGGAAACATTGGAAGTTTTAAAAACCCTTATTGAATTACAAAGAAAAAATCTCAAGAACCAGATTTAGACAACCAAATTGTTTCTTCTATTGACTGAAAAGAGTGTTCACTTGCTACCTGGCCACCAACTTAGAACCCTTTAAACTAGAAAAATATTGATCCTGAGAGTGCCTAACAACATACCTAAAGATTACATGTGAGTGACCTTGAAGGTTCCAAAGGTTCCAACAGAACTAATAAAACATCGCCAGAAATTGAAACTGTTATCAATTAAAACAATAGGATTTCATAAAACTAAACTTGCACGCAGATATTTGTTTACACTGCAAATGATGGCGTTGGCGGAGACGTACATAAATATATTGTTAATAATTATGAACCATCAGCCATGTAATGGTAAAAAAACGTTCTTTTTAAGTAAAATAACGTCCCATTCAACAAAAATCTGAAATTGTAGGAAATACATACACCTAGATCATCTTACACCATATGGATGTCACAATTTAGATATCCCTTAAATGAGAATAGTGTGGCGTGCATCGGTTGCCATCGTTGTCAACCAACGTTGTCAACTTACCTTTTTCCTGGATACGCCGATTGTTCCTCAATACAAGCCATGGAAAAAAAGATTTCTTTAAGCTATTTTCTCATGGAAGATCCAAAGGGATGTTTAGACAGGAATTCATTACACTCTGGATCGTCAATCTTTATGTATATATTATTATCAATCAGTCTCAATCGGACAAGCCCGCCATTTTGTATGCACAGTAATGCATTGTGGGATTTGTGTTGGTGACAAATCTTAATAGGGGAGAGAGGAGAGTAACATTGAGACCACACAGGATCCCCGAAGCTCACCTTCTTAAAACATCTACAATGATAATTTAAATACCTGGCTCAATACTAGAAGAAAACTAAAACAAATGGCCAGGCTGGCTGAAATGCAATAACAAATTGTCATAAATTTGCAATATCTTGACATAGATGGGAAGAAAGCATGTAGCTTGAGAAAAAATAGAAACAGATTTACAGTGTAAGGTTTAATTCTGCTGAAGTACTGGGCACCTATCATTTTCAATTGTGTAACACCATATGGCCATGCACCCCTTAATTATCTGTTCAATCTCTATGATCCTTCATACCTTACTATCAGTATTAATTTTCTCCATACTGTTCTCTTTCCTTTACTTATGGTATCGACAAGGAGAATTTGTTTGACAATCAAGAGCTTCCTAAATCAGTTATCATTTCTTCCATTCTCATGATCTTTTCATCAGATTCAAAGGGGATTCTGTAAGGAGAAATTGAAAGTAAATCCCTCTTGTTTGATAGTAACCCTAACGGAAATAACCTGCATGATGTTTTACCATCAGTAATATCACCTAGCAGGAAATTCAAGCACCAACATTGCTTATACTTTATTCCAGTTTTTTAACAGATTGGTTCTTTGGTTCTCCTTTCCATTGATTTCAGTGAATATCAGTATTGTGCAACAATTTCATCAGTTTACACCAACTTCTCTCAGGATTTTGTAAGATTCTGATTCAAATTGCAGCAGTCAGCTTTATTTGACTCACAGAATGGATACTGAAAAAAAAAAAAAACTTGACCAAAGCAAGTAATAAAAAGGATGCACTTGTTCTCATTCTGCTTTTACATTTAACAAAAATGCACCAGGGGAAGCATTTCAAAAATTTCAGAAATAAGTCTTGTTACTGATATTTTAATCATGAGAGTAATGGACCAAGACTGAAAGTGAGATCAGAGACTTACCAATTTATCTTTGCAATTAGTAAGTCAAGCTAAGGTAATAGGTAGAATGACAGGTTATTTCTAAAACCACAAAAAATTCATGCTACATGGTAAATAAGCTAAGCTTACATAAATAGCAAAATTGAATTGGTTAGCCCCTGAAAACACTTTATTTCTCAATCAATTTCTCTCAAAGACAGTGCAACTCATATATGACACAAGATACTGTACTTTGGTTTTATTTACTGAGTTAATAATGTAAATCTGGCCTCCATTGAAAGTTTTTTTATTAAAGCTGATATTATAATCAGGACACAATAGGCATTAAGAAGAGATTATTTTCTTGGTATTAGCCTATCTAGAACACAGTCGAGTTAAGTAAACCAGTTCAAAGGCAGATTTATGGTGGGAAAAATCACCTGAAACTATGTTTGAGCTAATAAATTTCACATTATGTATATCTTCAATAGACATGACTTGTTGAAAATTAGCAACTTGTGTCAAAAACTATCTGAACTGAAGTACAGGTAAGTTCCAAGGCTAATTCCTGCACTTAGGATAAGAACTTTTATTCAGTAGCAGGAGGTTATCTAGTGCTTATGAAATTAAGTTACACTTATTATTTGTTTTGAGCATTCAAAGTTAGTTGGTAATGATCTTTTTCCCATTGAGTTGTAGATTCCATAAAGCTTCTGATGGACCATGCAGTCAGCTAGCTAAAACATTTGAAGTTCCTCACATACATATAATTTTATTATTAATCTTTGAGCATTCAAAGTAAGTTGGTAATGATCTTTTTCCCACTGAGTTGTAGATTCCATAAAGCTTCTGATGGACCATGCGGTCAGCTAGCTAAAACATTTGAAGTTCCTCACATACATATAATTTTATCAATCTTTGAGTTCTCAGATTGTTTAGCTGTGAGAGTACAATGCTGGAAAATGTAAATCACTCTAACTTTTAATATAATATTACTATTTACATCAAACACCATCCATGCACAAATCCATGGGACGGGAATATAAATTACAAGAAGCAAACCACAAAATGAATGTTTCATGATGTTAATCATCATCTTCTGGTGAGAAAATGTCATTCTCTTCCAGCCACGCCGCTCCTTCACGAGAAATTATGCCTCCCACGTATAAAAATGGAATCACAACACAGGTGACTTTTACCAATCCAAAGCGCTTACTTTCCGGTTTAGAGAGAACTGCACCACTGGTGGAACATGTGGAAGTACTCCTTATTAAAGAGGTAACATGATGATGAAGAATCCTCGCTGGACGTATCCACAACCTCAACATGGTGGCTGACGTGAAACTACATTTAAATAAATAAAGCGAGGCAATGACTTAGATGGACTTCCAGTGGAAGAACCAAGGTGTTAATTACACAACAAACGAAATAGCTGGCAATAATGTTTACCAGCAAATAAATGATTACTTTATCCAGTAGATAACTAAACTCAGCACTTACACAACATGGACCAGATATCGATATATATACTTGTAATTGATAAGAAGATGTAAGCATGATGTACATGGCTTGTTTTAATTTTTTATGAAAACATCGATCGTTTGACTATGTAAAACATAGAAACTCTCTAGGAGCGATCTCTGTATCATTCTATTAAAATCTGCATCTATTCATAGATGGATGGCTTTACAAGCGGAATGATTTCACTTCTTTTATAAGTTGGATGGTCTGAAACGTTTAACCATCAAAAAACAACTCCAACCATGGATAAGCTAACAATACCAAGTACTCACCTAAAATTAAAATATGTTCTGTAAAGGCGACCAAAATAGTCAAAATATTCGAAATTGTTGATGATAGGATGGAAACCGTAGTCGATGGTCGTTGGGCAGGTGAATCTTGTGAACAGCTACGTGAAGTAGTAGTGCAACTGACCAGTGATGTGCAGACTCTAAGGAGAGCAAAAAACACCACGCATGCACGAGAGTTTGAAAAGGATGAGAGAGATTTTCATGTCTATCACAAAGCAAAGAAGAAAAGATTAAGTCCTAACTATTCCAACCAATGCGTAAGACAAATGGAAGAAGGGTTTTGGAGGAAGATAATATCTTGGTCTTAAATTATTGTGATATATCCAAACTGTTTTAACGCAGACGCTTCGGAGGCAAATGACAAAACCTTTCTTAAACCTGTTATCGTTAATGTCACAAATATTTTGTGTGACTCTGGTTCTTCCTTTTTAACACATTCCTCTCGGTGTTGACCAGCAACTCCACCATGAACACAGTAAAGAATGACTATTGCCAGCACAACCAAGCATACGGACGACTTAAAGTTCATCACGCCGCCGTGCAAAGTGTTAAAAAAGAAGGATGAGGTAAACTAGCACAAAATGGATAAATTTAAGAACGACATTGTGTATAAGTCTCGGACTTAGAAACTTCGAACTTTCCTTAGAAACTACGAAAACCTACGTCTCACCTAGATTCTCCATGTTTGTAATGACCAAGTGTTATTCTAAGTACGCATCAGCTGTCATTTGACCACTGTGGTCCCTCTGTTTCTTCCAAGCCAACTCCCTACTCCCTGGCCCCTGACTTCCTAGCCTGCAGAACAAGCCTAATTTTAGTTTGCGTTTTAAGGCGCACAGAGGCAAGCATGAGGCGATTGCAAAGCGTGAGTCACATACACGGGGAGGAACGGGAAAAAAATTGCGTCCTTTTCCTCGAACGCAAATCACGCTAAAAAAAGGTAATAAATAATACGCCTGTTCTGTAGGCTTTTGACTCAATTGGGCCTTTAGGAAAGACAGTACATTCCGCTCGTTATTGATTAACTAATAAAATATCTATACAAGAGTTATGTTTCCTCGTCATATTAACAATTATTTAGCTCACGGGGAAAGCCATAATACAAATGAAAGTGTATTGACACGTCAGACTCCTTCGATTCAAAATGACGGATGAGAGTTAGAGAGGCAAACTATGAAAGCAATTTTACTGCACAGGACATTTATGACCCATTTGTCGTGGATATAATTTGAAAATTCATTTGCACCCAATACATATACTTAAGACATAAAAGACAGGCAAACCTTTGCATCGACAGTCAAATGTTTCATAGTTCTATCTACTTAGCTGACAAAAATAATATATAGATTTAGCCAAGCCTAAAAGCGGAGCTCTTATTAGTTTATTTTCTAGCCCTACGTTACACTGAATAAAAACTGTAATAAAACTATCTACTGTCAAGTCTTTGTATTATATTTCAACCCAACCATTTCTCTCTTGAAGAATCTCGAAACACACGTTGCTCGTTTGATTGGATCATAACTAAACCAAAGAAAAAAGCTTGTCTTCATACCTTCTGCTTGAAGTGTTTAGGGAGACACGCCTTAACTATACAAAGAAGAGGAGAAATCGATGCTCCTAGGGTCGGGAAAAACTGAAATGGAAATGCCAGAGAGAACTCAGTTTTATAAATTTATAACCTTTTTTCTGCCTAAACAGTTTTTAACTCTTCTCGCTGTATGAAAAATTGGCGTCGGAAGTCAGACAAGTTGAGGCATTTTTAAGAAAATGAGCACTGAAATCAGCTATTTCTTCGCAAAAAATTGCTGTGTTTGTGGTGACCGTTAGAATGCACTCGAATTAATTGTCCCGAAAAATTGCTTCTCACTGACTCGGACGACGGCTCAGCTAGGAAAGAAGACCTCTCAGTTTGTAGTCTAACTTAGCCATTGTTGGTTGCCGATCGCGGTTACCGTGTGGTGAACATCGGAAGATATGGTTCCTTACCTTAGTTTCACGACGGTGAATTACGAGCGAATATTAATTTACTCATTCGATTAGCAATCATTTAGTCTCAGGGAACTTTTCCGGCTCTCAAATTTGAGAGGGATAAATGCCACGGGGACTAGGGTGGTAGCCATTTGCATCCTTTGATGTGGTAGTTATTGGAGAACGAATTTTGCGGATCAAAGTACTGAAGAAAAACTCCAAACCTCTCCCTACAGCGAAAAGCTAAAAGTTGACACTACTTGTGTGGGCTGGTTGGGCGGTTCGGAGGAACTTCTGAGTCGTACATGGATACGTATAATTCTGGTTCTAAAGATTGCCACCCATATAATTGCGCTACAGATAAAGTAAACCTCACCGCGCGCAAACCATTCCACAATGACGTTCACTTGACGAAACAATGCGAGTCACTCGGTGATTCTGCAATGAAATGAGTTGAAGTAACACTGAGGTTTAAGTGACATCTTGCAATTGTACCGAAATTGTAGCATTCAGAAACGTGACAGGTAAGTACTTTCTTAATTGTTAAAGATATGCGCAGCTCTAAGGTTTTCTAATTTCTTAAGATAAAAATCTCTCCACGACCAGAGAAAAGTTTACTTGCAGAGAAACGGCTTTATATGTAGCCCCTAGTTGAAAGCATAACTGAATGATAAAGAACAAAATCATTTGATGGAAAAATTTCATGACTGAAACTTTCAAGTTTGGTCCTCTGGTCGAGTAAGGGAAACGTAGTCTAACTGATTCAGGAGAACTAATCGAAGTTGAAAGTTATGTTAGGAAACCATAAGCACGAAACTTTGGAAACGCAAGCAAACGAACGCCATGACAACAACTTTAGACTGTTTTGGTCCGCGTTTTGCAGTCTTGGTCGCGCTGCTTACACTAACGAAATCATCTTCATCGTCTTTGTTGTGTTTAAGCAAAGAACAACATTTTAAAAGAACGCAAAAAACTTTAGTCACTAGATACACAACTACTAACTTACTTTAAGTGACCAAACCTAAATAACATGGACAACTGAATATATTTATACTGCTACCTACAAAACATTGCGTAGTGAAAGATGGTCACAATAAATTATTCGCGAGTCAGCAAAACACAATCAACACTTAGTTCGGGTCCTATTTGCAATCTAAACCACAGTCTTAAATTAAAAAAAGGGAAAATCTGGACAGATATTCCATCTGAAAAGCTTATTGCGTCTATTTCATAATGCTGGAGTTATCGTAGTGCTCGGGTACCAGAGCCAAAGGCATCAAATTGCCACGCAACTGCGACAAGTTTTCACAAAAACAGTTTAGCTACACTGCCGACTCAGAAACTTCTTCAGTTTAAAACAGTTGAAAATGGGTAAAGTTAGATGAATAATCCCAAGTTAGATTAAGCTCACAGTCTAGTTTTCTTAAGTACCGCAAGTGGCAAATCAAAAGGCCCTGAAATACACAATCTAGTAATCATTTTCTTCGAGAGAAAAACATGTAGTTCCAAGCTTGTTTTAAACAAATGTTTTCAATTTTGTTTATACTGGTAGCCTGTCACACGTTTCTCGTACAGTCAATAGTACAGCTATTTTGTGAGCTGAAGTCTATTATGTCACACAAATATGCTGCTAGGTTGCTAAGCCTCGATATGATACGCTGCTGTTTTAAAAACCACTCATTCGCTTGGCTACCATCGCATAGTGCTTTCCGAAATCAAACTCAACTGTTAGCTGGTTATTTTCCTCTCTAAAGGAAAGGTTAAGTTAATCTTAAAAATTTTAATACTTTAATAATGGCGAAGATAGTAATCATGCTAGCTTCTTCTTCAAGGCGAGACGTGGACGGGATTTACTATCTACATCAAAAGTGATAATCCTCTCCGAATATGTGAGAGATATACTCATGATTATAAAGTGCTCGTAATTAGATAAAAAAGAATGTCGACGCTGTCATTTTGGATATTAAAACAGGACCCCTATTGAAACAGGACCCCTATTGAAACAGGACCCCTATTGAAACAGGACCCCTATTGAAACAGCCCCCTCCTCATATGTGCCTTACAGTGTTCCCCATGAAAAGAGATCTTTAAAAGGCTGGGTTTCATTAGCTGAGCTGTAGGAAAGGAAAACAAAACCATTAAAATGTATTCAAAAGGGTATAACAAATCATAAATCATAAATTTGAGTATCTAAAGAGGTTAAGAAGAGTCGGCTGGTCGTTCAGTTAGATATAAACCTTAATTGTATTAACTATCGGCCCTTTCTCGTTACGAACGAATTTAAAGTATTAGAATGATTAAGTTTATAAGCAGTGATTTTATTCCGGGTCAAGAGAAGACCAGACAAAGAGACTGAGTCCCTCATTTACAGGGGCGTCATTCTAAAGCTAATCCCTCTCAGCCAATTTTCTCCCAAGACAGTTTTAATAAGTGAAAAACTATGATACTACTGCTAAATATACACAGTACAATTCTTGTAGTACTTCCCGCGATAGTTTTCTCGTTGTACTCTATTTGCGGTACTCTACCAACTTATCAGTTATCTACCGTATTAACACTATTTATCCAAATTAGCGAACAATGTATATCTTATGTGAAATTAAACGCTTTTTCTCTAAGCATAGACGATTACACTACAGTACTTATGATAGTTTTCCTACGATAACATCACATAACAGGATCTGTATTTAACAAATAGAGAAGCCTCTACTGCGCTCTGTTTTGTTGTAAAGCACTCAGGAAGCGGCTAGAGCACAAAAGAAGTGTAGGGAAAACTCTCTACTACATCTTGTATTTGCCGAACACTTTTTTCGTGCCCCACCAGCTTCCTGCGTGCTTTACAATAAAACAGAGTACTGTAGAGTCTCCTAAATTGTTTTATACAGATGTATGCAAGATAACTCATTCAAAATTTCCCTTTACTTAATGAGATGAAATACCATATTTCTCCCTTGCAGGGGAGAAACATAAAGTTAAACTTGGAAATAGACTACAGAATAAATCACCAAAAAGGAGAGAAAGCTTTCATTAGAACACGAGAAAGAGGTGATGAGCTTTCCTGCTTGAACGCAATATCTTTCTCAAATTTGCATGATTGACGTAAAACTAAAAAACCAAATCACAACAGCCACTGATAACAACGGTATTCTTTCATCATTAACCAATGAGGAATCGAAGAAGAAAAAGAAACTTATGCGTCGGAAAACGCGGGCAACCAAGTCAAGGTTGGTTTTCGTTTGGCGTCTGATTGGTTTAGAGCATGGCGCGATTTTTCCAGACCAATAAAAGTCCGAAGAAAAGCAAAACCGAAGAAATCCTGGATTACTTTCGACACAATTGAAAATTACTCAATCATAATGTTGATCCACTTGAAAAGAGAAGAAAATGATGGGGAAGTAACTCCATGGAATTAATGTTGAAAATATTTTCGAATGATCAAGGCTAGTTTAGCCTAACTTTCAATTTCCCATTGCATTTAAAGTTATTTTAAAATTTTATTTGCTAAGATTATTTCGCCAATTTTTCAGCAACAAATAAATTTTTCAATAAGGAAGACGAGAAAATCAAGTTAGCTTCAAAGGTTATCATGATTAGTGTGAAGAGGGTTATCAGTCTGAAATTGAATTTCTGCAGCTGACAAATTCAGATGACTGATAATGAAAAACGATAATATTTTTTTGATAGAATTTAACACTCGTGATGCTCTCTATAAAAGTGTGAATGGTTGGTTACTAAACCTCCTTCAAAAATCCACAAGGAGATTACCTCTTCATTGGAAAGATGGAAAACAGAAAATACCTCATTCCTCAAGTACACTCCTATTTGTTACAACAGTTACCTGCGCTATTCCCTTTATTGATTTAGGATTGCAGTAGAAAATACTGGAATTTCCTATTAGTGATTTAACTGGTTCATTATGAGCTTCAAAGCTTTAAGATCTAGCTTTACTATTTCTGGATTAACCCATCCACACTGCTTCAGCTTTTTTCTTGAGTAATCTGAGACCTGAGAGGACTTTAGATTTATTCATGACCTTCAAAGTTTCAGTGAGCTCATTTACGGGCGAAGGTTGTATCATCTGCAAATTGACTTATATTTGCTTCTGCTGTATTCCCTTCATTGCACCCTCACAACCCGTAGCTTCTTATATTATTTGATCCGGTCTACACCAAACACGAATAGTAGAGGGCTTAGAGAACAACCTCGTTGAATTCCCTTTAAAAAAATTGAAGTTTTTGCGTGTTGCTCGAATGCGTCGTGGGAAAAAACAAATGGACGCTATATAGGACGTCCACCTGAACAAACCTCACCACAACAAGATTGATTTTGGTCATTCGTAGATCTTCCCCAGATCAAAAAAAGTATCCTAAGAGGACTGGGAATGATCGGCTTACGAATAAAGCATGTGAGGGTGATTGATTGTCTCTTACCATATGGAAAAGCTATCGTTTTCGTTAAGATTGTGATCCTTAGGGGAGACATTCTCGTATAAAAGTTTGTTTAGCATTCCCGCTCCATTCTTATTCTAATACTTATCACTTTTGCCTTCTTTCCACGTCTCTCTTCCAAGCTCGCTTCGTGTGAATCGAATCAGTCCAAATATTTTGATCAAGAAACAGTACGATTTTAATTGATATCAAGCACTCTGGATACTTATTTTAACACACTGCAGTACCCTAATAGCAGCACTTTTTAAGAATAAACAACAATGAAATTTTCCATTCCTGCCATGAGTCGTGCGAACGAGTTCAACTTGAATGATACCAAATATTGATTACCATCAAACGCAACTACAAAAGGCCAAGGGTCTGTACACCAGCTCATTTTACGCCATTATGTGACTACAAGAATTCGTCAGAAGTCTCTGTGCCTGAAGGGTGCGGAGTGGATTGGAATCACCTGAAATAAAGTGCATTACCTCAGTAAGAGAAAGACACCCCATGAGTACAGCCAAACCATCAGGCATTGTACACCACACTTTCAACGCTTCCGTGCTCAAATCTCGTGTTATTGATCCTACCTTCTGTCAACACATCTAAAATCTTAGTTATTTTTGTCTTAATGATAATATTTTTTATTTTTTCTCAGTTGTTAACGTCAATTCAAAGCCAACAAATAGACAAATATATATTTTTCGTACAAACCACAATCCTTTTCGAATCAAAATTTCACTCGAGGGAGGTATGAAAAGAAAGCCTGATGATTCCTCAAGAAATTTGCCAGAAGAATTTTTATACGGATGCTCCCACGAGATTAACCAAGCAATCGAAGGATCAGAGTGCTCTAAACATGACCTTAATATAGCAGTTCAGCCGCTCCCACGATCTGCTTTAATAGCGTTCTTGTTTGCCAAGTTTAGCGTTGAATTTCATTGAGTGCTGAGTGGTCAGAACAAGTCAAGCTAATGTGATTGATCATTGTTTATCCAAAAATGTTTTTTGAGGTAAAAATAGATTTATCAGTTCCGCTCTGTTATCCTTTCCTAGCCTTACTTGTCGGGGACATGTTTTTCTTCCCGCGCAAGAAGTCACGCGACCAGTATTTGTTTTCAGTTGCCTCGCCAAGTTATAAACTTCAGCTTCTAGTCGAAGCTTTGAGCGGATTTAAGTTTTTCTTTGTGATTTTTCGTAAATAAGTGAGTAAGGAACTTTGAAGAGAACAGAATCGGATATTTACACGGCGGAATGTATAATCCGTGATCTATAGAATGATTTAAAACAGGGCGCCACACTTAGAGTGGTTGGTTTGATGGTTATCGTAATGCCTAGTAGTGATACCAAAACAATAAAAATGATTGATTGCCTCAATTGCCCTGTAAATGTGAAGGACCAGAATGAATTCATACAAATAATCGAAAATAAGCTGATTATAAAGTAGAAATGTTATAAACTTCCCATTATTCGACCACAACCCTGAGCATTAAGAAATATTTCAGCTGCCGGTAGAAATAGTAGAAATATTCACGTTTTCTATACTTAAAGAATATTACAGGTCTTAACGGGCCAATAAAGAATTCTATAAAGAGTTTTTTGAGTTAAGATGACAAAGGACTCTTACTAAAAACTGCACAGTTCGAAATTTGAATGCACTGTTCTTTAATTAGCCTAAGTCGTAATCAAGTACACGGGCCTTGTCTTTCAACTTAACAAACGAAGTTCACTAAAGAAATGTTCCTAATAACTTGGAAATAGTTTACACAGCAGGAAAATGCCGCGAACAAGAACAGACATTAACGGAATGCCAAGATCACTTAGCGATGGCTGATTCTTTGCCCTGGTATGTCAGGAGCTTGACTGACGCGCAGACTTAACATCTTTGAAAGGATTTTAACGGGTGATACGCAATAACCTGGCGGCTATACACAGCTGGTTCAGCTTAGTTGACCCTCAGCTGCTTTTATGAGAATTAGCGACGTTGAGGTTCACGAAAATCACGAAATATGAGAATTCACATCTGAGAAACGAACGGCTTCCGTGAGCAACACATGACAATAATGGAATAACTAGCTAATTGTACTAGAAGGGAATGTTCAAAAATACAAATACCAGTTAGGTACCTGATTTCTGCCGAGGTAATTTTTTTTACACTGATTCTGCACAGCTTTGGAGAGGTGACCTTGTGCTGTTTGAAAGTAACCCCAATTGGATCAATTGTCCTCAATTGGATAACTATCAAAACGTCAGCAATACCAACGTGGGTTTGGTTTACATATTTTAAAATGTAAAAAAAAAAAAAAAGAAAAAATCAGAACTTAAAAGAAAAAAGGAAAAAAAGAGAGAGGGAGAGAGACTAGGCTGCGGCTTATTGTGAACTTCTTTGACAAAAATTGTCACGGTTTGAGTTATGTTTGATAAAGGAAACTGGGATATAATGGGATATAAATTGATTTCCCATCAATTAACCGTCGTGTGAAAAGGGATGGTCCAGTAAATCGACCCTTTTTTTTTTTCTTATTTCTTCTTTGCCAGATCACGGAGGCTCACTTTATAATGAACTACGCATCCGAAAGTGATCAACCTTTTTCAGGCTTGAGAAGTAAAAAAAAGGATAAGAGGGAATATAACAGAATGAGAGGTGGAATGAGAGGTGGAAGGGGGTGTGTAAAAATTACCATTGACGTATTTAACACGGTCTGTCATGTAAGATGTGCGGCTTACACGAAAGCATAGGGATTGCAAAGTTAAATCTTATTCTTAAGCAAAACAATTATTTGGTCTTTCCCTTGTCATAACATGACGTTTTAATGAGAATCCATGTAGTTTTCACAGTAGGTATTCAAATGGGAGCTTTTTTTCTATCGTAGATTTATGCAAGAACCAACTTTGGGTAAAATCACTGTTCAAATGATGCGGGGTTTGGAACTCAGGATAGCATTTTTAAGTACCTCGGTCTGAAGCCGAGCACGACAACTCCATCGAGTGTATACAAAAAGTTTTCAAATACTTAAGAGTTCAAATATATTTATCTGGCCTCGTTCTGGTTAAAACTGATGTGGACGTGCAATATTGAATCAAATGGTAATCTCTTTAGACCTAAACAGATAACAAATATTTCCTGCACATCCGGCTGAATAGGACTCGCATTTCTAATCTATCTTCGCCTACATCTTGCAGGATAGTCTTGAATCTTAGACGAGGCCTGAATGTCTCTGAGAAATGATATAGAGAATTTCAGCGATAAATAAATTAAAACTATCGAGTTTGTTTGGCTACCTTCATTTTAAATTGAGTTTAATCAAGATTACGGCTGTTGAGTTTACTTGGGATTCAGTTGCGAGCTTCATTGTTTCTTTTGATATGTCAACTGTTTTAATAAATTCAATAGTTATTCAGGTCATCAAAAGATCTTGGAAAGATTGGCCAAAATGCTCACACGCTTATTGACACTTAATGTGATATTTTGAGTAACTAGTTTTGCCTGGGCAAATACCAGCCTCGTCAAGGTATTTCAATTTTTTCCGTCAACAAAGCCCTTTAGGGTCTAAAAATAGCATCATGGACGAGAATGGTTTGACATATGGTTTGACACTCTTTGTTGAACTGATATAGCAGATGATTTATACGGGAATCAAGTCCTAAACGAACTAAAGTTTGACGATGACGGGGGTTGAAAACTCGTCAAGAAACTCCAATAATGGGGTTTTGAGTTGACTATTTTTTCACCAAAGCCATTCCAGAAATTGTCAAAGAGTTAACTTAGTCCAACCCCCTAGTGATAAAATGGTTATTTTTGACAAAGAATAAAAAATGATTTCCAGGTACAAGCCATATCATTTCGACATCCATGCCTTAGAATTTAGGCAATGAATTGTAATCGAATTATCTTCCAAAGATCCCCTAATTGAGCGTAAATCTTGTGTTTTTTATTTTATTTACAGTTAAGGTGGCTAAAAAGGAAATATGTGACTGAAGAGTATTTTCACCAAGGGATCATTTCTGCTTTTGATCTTTACCCTCGACCCTAAATATAGCAATTGTTTTGATTGGCGTTTTTCAATCGCGTTGATTCGCGACTGTGCGACCAAGGGAAACCTGACACATTAATGGGTATCGAGTAGCGGTAACAACTGATGCACATCATATACGAGAGCGACAAAGCCACTGAGTGTAGCTTGAGAAATGGCTGTGTTATGGCATTCTGTGGCAGTGTTTCTTTCGCTTCTAAGCATTATAGAAGGATGGCAATATTCGAAAAACCACCGCGGGCCATATGGATGTGTGATGAACACGCGGGGAGAAGTTGACTGTACAAGTAATAACTTTACTTCCATACCAGCTGAAATTCCTCGCAATGTTATTGCCTTGTAAGTTACAGCATGCTCCTTCGTCGATTGATTTGTTTCTGTGATAAAGTAAAATGTTATGTCGTTCTCTCGCCGTTATGGCGATATCTGGAATGTTTGTTTCAAAGGCTATCACATGTGTGTCTCTCTTGAGGGTGTCAAAGAAAGTTAAAAATAGCAAGATGTCTTCCCAAGATCACGTACTGAATTTGATTTACTATTCTAGGTCAACTGCATGCCGTACGACATGAAAACATAATGTCCAGCTGACCGATACATACACTTCCGTGAGATTTTAATAGAATTTCATGGTTGTCCTGAATCATACACGGACCGCGTTCGAGAGAGATTGAAAATTGCAGTTATCTCCCCATTTAGTGTTTATGAAAGAGGGACTTAGATGATTTTTCGAAACTACCAATCCGCCAAGAAAGTTTGACTGTTTGAATGAAATAGATACAGCTAAAATATTAGAAGGAGACGCTGGTAACGCAGAAGAAAGGATAACACGATTGTAATAAATTTATGGCTGGTTCATCTGGAGAGAATGACGGAGTCCTCTGTGAGGCTTTGCAAACCGAACAAATTTTATTCGTAGCATTATATGATTTTAATTCGGTTTATGTTTTGTGTTTACACGAATACTGAGATATCTCCTGGAATGAAACGTTATCGCATCAGTACGTTACTATAATTTTTAACACGCTCTTGAGCCAAAATCATTATTGAATTTTTACTATGGTTTTAAAATGTCCTGTCGAGCCTGGTTTTGACATCGCAAACCGTTAAAGCTTGTCAAAACCTTTTCGATCCAGAACATAAAAAATACATGAATCAAACAAATATAAATCGGTTCATAACAACAAGCCTCTGTGGTATTTTTCGTTTTAAAAAAATCTTAATAAGCAAACCATTGTGCGATGTTCGAATGTCATCGTTTAATTCGGCCTTTGCTAAGTTGGATCTGAATTATTTGTTAGATTTTCTACCCTTTGACATTTACCTCTATGTCTGCCATATATTACACATCGTCGGCTCTGCTGAAAATTATGAAATAGCAAAGCTACTCAAGGATTTTTTGTTGTTTTGATCTTGGAAGGGGTAGAAATCTTTAGGAAAAGCAGAGGAATTCTCGTGGTATCCTGAATGCCGGCACTCAAGCTGTACAGAGCTTCCTGATAACAAGCGAGGCAATTCCATCTGTCTTCATGTCTATATATGTTCTTTGCTATTCGATAAATTTACTCTTCGGTCACTTTAGATTGTCACAGCGTCAAATACTTTGTTTATATTCCTAATCCCGAGTGCATATTCTCAATTTCAGAGATATGAGTGACAACATGATAAGCGAGCTTGCAAACTTCACGTTTTCAAGGTTTCCCAATCTGAATAAACTGTAAGTACAGCTGTTTTAATTCACTTTGTCTATTTAGCTTGATAGGGCACTCTTTGTTATCAAAGTAGAAAATTAAATTAAAATAACTGTCCGGCCTCTTTTAAACAGACATATACCGACTGCGCTTGCGTTTCGTGATGATGCGTTTATAAAAAAAAAAAAAAAGTGCGAGCTATTTAAACAATCAGCCTATTGTAATCTTTTACTTTACACTGAATTAGAGGGGGCAAGACTTTATGGCAGCTTTCTCCGATTTTGTAACGTTCTTTTGCAAAGCCGAGTTTTTCAGTATTTCCTTTTGTCAACATTAAAGATATAAATTTCACGACCTCTTGCTGGGTTCAGGGTGTGAAATGGGATAGCTGATGGATCAAATAAGCATGGAACGTACTAGAGTATTTCAGCTGCAAATATAAAATGACTAAATCTTGACGATTTCACCATGTGTAGTTATTTAAATGACTTTGTGTGCATCAGAAGTATTTTTGTTTTGTTAAGAATTTCCGAAACATCTCACCCTCTCCCCAAGTTAACAACCTGACAAAGAAACTTTGTTTTGCTTTTAATTTTAGAAGCCCCTTGTTGATTTTAGAGCTTAATTTCGTCTATGCCTCTGGCTTTTAAAATTGTTTTCAAATGCTCTACTTTATTTTGAAAAGGAGAAAGAAAACATCTATTCCTAGGATAAATACCCCAGTCTCCAACTTTGCGAATTTCATTGTTTTACCCACTTGACCATTTTTCCGTGTTTTTATTCTCTTACCTCCGATTCAACTAGCGAGGATTTTCGCATGAAACTGGTATGCACTTATTGATAATAATAATATCTGCAGTCCATTTTTTCTCTCTGTCGTGTCAAATCACATAATCAGAAGTATAATTTATTTTGATTACCCAAATTGGATCAGGTCTCTTCTATTAGGTTAGAAGTATTCCACAGTCACTCTACACTATCAATGGCACATACTTGCAGACGACGAAAGATGTAGGATATAATTTACTAATACACACCTATAGACCTTTCCGCGTGAAAAAGAAGTTATTGGAAAACAACTTGCGATCGCAATTGTATTCTTTTAACTCAAAGCGATTCAACAGAGTGCGATTGGTTGTCAATGCTTGTGAACAGCGATTTAAGGAATCTGTTCTGGTTACTTGTTTGTTTGGTTTTAGTTTTTTTTTTGCGGCAAAACGTCTGTAAACAAGTAAGGTTTACGTGTGTTTAAAAATAACCGTCCCAAAATGGGACTGTAGTTTTATAAATACGCTGTGAAGGGAACGTCACGTCTGCAGGAAATGGTTTCAGCATAACATCACCGTAGAATTGAAGTATCAAACCCTGTCATAACCACAACTTTGATAACTGATATTTTTAAGTGGCAACTGTTTTTCAAACAAAAGCGGGTTCGAATATTCGAAAAATGAATGTAGCAGTTTATTATTCTTCACTTTGTCTGCCAGAAAACCAATTAAATCAATTGCTGAAGTTTGATATGACTCATTAAAAAGTTTTTAAACTTTTACTTGAGGTTACAAGCCGGAAGCGCAGACAGCCTTTCGCCTCTCTGTTTTGACAGCAAAAAACGCCTTTTAGTCGGGGAACATAAAATTCATTAAAAAAAGATCACGAATTTCGTTAATTTTGTAAGAAAAAAAGTCGTACTTTTACTTCATAAGGAAAGAAACACGTCAAATTCTGCTCTTACCTTTTTCTCTTTCCATATTATATCCTCACATGAAAATATTTGCTGGTATTAACCGCGTTGGCGTGCAAGCTGGCGGTATACAACTTCAACTTTAAGTGTGAGATCAAGTGGAGGTTATTCAACACTAACGTTAGAAGGATCTTTACTCTTTAGACGCTATAACGACGCTATAAATTTTGATTCAAAACTTTCTTTTTGAGGACCAAGAAATTTCTACTATATTGATCATTTTGAGTATCAATTTTCGTGTTTTCTTATGAATTATAGATTTCTTTTTCCAGTGTTGATTTTCGCCTGATCCTCGTGGGATGTCAAATCTCTTATCGGCTCAGAAGCGATGGTATCTTATTTTTGCTAAACGCTTTAAACTTTAATCTGCTTCTCGGCCTAATGGAGAACAGTTTACATAGAAGCAAGTTCTCGAAATAGCAGTTATACTGCACGCAATGTCGCTGGGCAGAAATTTTGACACTAGAAATTCCATTAAACTGAATTATATGTTTAATGCGACAATTTAAGAGCTTTTTCAAGGTAACCCCGTTTCAGAAGAGCTTTAAAATCTCGAAAATACTCGCCTTACTTGACAAATCTCCACAGACGAACTGACGGCTGTATAAGAGGAGGTTAAGAAGTCAGCCTTTTTCATGAGCATTTTTGTTTTCCTACCGAAGCAACAGACAAATTTAGGTCTGACGACCACTCAAGTTGTTGAAAAATGACAATTTATATTTCCATTTGCTTTTAAGGTCGGTAATCTGTACGACTTTGTCAAAAGTTAGACAAAAGAAATGACAAAGGATGGGCCATGATCTGTTATAACAGTTTTGCATTGGTGGTGTAGTAATATATATTCAGTAAAGTTTTTTTTAGGTAAAATCACGAAGGAAATAAAAGGTATAAATTATGAGGTAATTTGAAGACGGAAGGGTGAATATTAGTACAATTTGAGAAATTTTCCAGAGAAGCAATGCGGTGGTTTTTTTTTTACGGAAACCTTCAAATGAATAAGTAGTTAGTTTGATTAAGTCCACAGAAATAAAATAGTAAAGAGAGGAAGTGTGCAATCTTTCCATTCAATTTCAGCTGTAAGCGGAAAACTTTTCAATTGACAAAAGTCAAACGTCTACAGCTGATAACAAAATACTAAGGATTCAAAATTATGGAACAGTTATCCGGCGCTTGCTGATGCCCCGATGTATTGTATTAGTCGATGCAACTTATAATGCATATGGCATGCTGGAGATGGCATATTGCATATTATCATTAGGCATCAAGATCTTCAAAAATTATTTCTGTCCCAATAAGGCAGATGACGGTCGCACAATGAAATAAAACCCATATCCAAAAAGTGAAAGGCAAAATTTGTGGGTTATAATTTCTAGCTGGTACTTTTAGAAGTTCAGTTATTTGTACTTGCGGTTCGCTTATTACGAAATCGTGGAGTGTTAATGGGAAAGTAAAAAGACAATGGAGGGCAGATCTATTTTCATAGCTACACAGGAAATTGGTATAAAGTCAGGGTATTAAATCATTGCCAAATAAGAAAGATTCGGATATAAAAATTTGGGTTACGGACAATGTTTGCGAAATTTGCTGTTCTAGAAAGTACCCTCCTCAGTCATCAGCATGTGTGCTTTGAAAGCAGGCGAGGAATCTGCTCCTTATATGCTCATTTGATCCCGTACATTGTTCTTCTCCCCAGTTGTTCAAACCAAAAAGCCTTACATTCAAGTACATATAAACATGCATGTCAAACTCGTTATACACTAAGTTATCAGAGAACAATGCGTTACGCTCATACAAAACTTTGTTTAATATATTCCAAGAATGTCATACCCTGAAAAATTCGTATATAGTCGTCGACAATTTTTTTCTGTTGTCATTGAAAGTAATTCGCCAAGGTTGGCCATCATTGAAAATTGTTTGCCGTGATAGATTTCTTTACCAGCTGAGGAAATAAAAGTAACTCGAATATTATCAGAGATAATTTATATCAGAGAGAATAATTATGAGCGGAATTAAAAATGTTAAGACACCAACATTGCTTTAAGGCAGGTGTGTCCAGAATAACAGTTGTCATCTGAATGAAGAATTCCAATCTTTCGCGGATGTTCAAAGAGCTCACCTTTGTTCCTATTTCTGTTTTTCATTTGCGCAGTGGAATTTTGGTGCAAAAATAATAAAAGCAATTGAAAAATTACTTCATTTCAGTACATGTCTTTATCTGTTTTCTTATTATATATTTCGATTCCATATTCATAACACTGAACTGCAAATACAACGGTCGTCCTAACTTTGAAGGTTTTCCAACAGGCTTTGTTCAGTCGAATTTGGTACGAAACGAATCCCATATGACGATACTTTGTAAACTTATTTGTAAATCATTTCATTCAGGATGATGATAACCATGATAATAACAGTGATGAGGATAATGAAATAAGTTTCCTCATATCTTATACTTTCTTTTTTTCTCGCGAAGCGTGAGACTATCTCTCCCGAACTAAAATTGAAAGTCTTTTTCGCACACCATCTTTAAATACCGAAACATATCAGCAGCAAGGAGTCTTTCATTCTCTCAATGTTTTATTTTTGGATAATCAACGTAAAAATTAACTGACCACCTCTTTTCACTCTTTCCTTTCGTAAAACACTATTTTCAAATGGCTTTGAGACAAAGAATTGCGTATCTGAAAAACAAAACTTGTTTCATAAATCTGGTCTCGTAATTTTTTTCGAGCTGTTACAAGACTAGTCGCCCAAGAAACTACACAGCGTAGTCACCGCGTATCGTGTCTATCGTGTCTTTCGTCAATGTAGAGGAAGCTGAGTTGGAATTTTGGCGACAAACAGGGATTAGGTCTCCTTCTTTCAAAGCTCACTGCAGCGAAAACGTCCAAACTGTAGCTGCAGCCTAAGAAAATCACGACAGTTAACGTATTTCGAAGAAAGATACCAAGAATCAAGGAAAGAAATTGATTGCACTCAAGTTTCACAGAGTGCCCACTGAAAAATCCCGCTGGGTACTGTATAGTTTTTTTCACAGAGTTTTAATAAATGTTCTGTTTATGCTCTTTAGGTATTTAGTTTCTTTGGTTAGTTGGTCATTTTCTTTCTTTACATCTTAGTAGACATTCAATCAGCCACAACCAACTTGATAGTGGTCTTCTCACAAGACACGATGCTTTTTATTATTCACTCGTTATATTCATTCTCTATTAGTTTCATTATTCACTCGCGATTTTGAATAAAAGCTCTTCGTTAAAATTTTATCAATTTGCCATGTGACTTCATCGTATAATGCATTTATTTCTACGGTCAAGGAGAGCCGCATTTTCCAGCGAGCCATTAAAAATTTTCTTCAAAGGCACGTTCAATATTTAGAAAAAATTCGATCAATTCACAACATCTGCCATTGATAAGACCCCTGATGTGAGGCATAACTGCCGCTCGCCCGTTTCCGTTCATTATGGATTCGTTTTGACGATGTGTTGAATGAAGAACGCGTTGGAACATACCAAAAACGAAATCAAACCTATTTTTAGTCTGTATATCAAACTTTTTGGTCATGCAATTTAGGTTTAAAAATAAAGTACGGGCTTGCCGAATCTAATAATTTTTTTCGAGGGATGCACTGAATTTCCCTATGAGCTTGCTTAGTTCACCATTAGTCATGTCTGGAAACTCTCTCTCACTCCAGAAACAAATTTGGTTACTTATTTCGTGCCTCAATATCAAAAGACCTTCCAAAAAGTACATTGAAGTGTGATCGTTTCTGATGATCGACACGTAACGTAACTCTTTCTTGGTCTTTCTTTTGTCCGATTGACAAAGTTGGTAATGTTTTGGCGTGTAACGATTACCCCTATCATTGTTTATTGAAGTGGCTCAAGGGAATTAAATATTTCTTATTTGAGTGAACATTTGAATTCTTAGAACCTCAAAAATGAATTAACAGAAGGCAGAATGTAGAAATAGCGTCCTCAAGAGAGAAAAGATGTCCTTTGTGTGATCGAAAGGGAAACAGAAACAGTTCATATTGCCTTCGGTCTGTCATGAATTAACTCGCCGAGTTACTGGAACACCATGAATATTTTAATTGCTTGGAATGGTAAAAATTTATTACAAACACAATTTGTAATCTTAAATGCGAATATAAAATCTGATAGGCTGAGCTATCATTGATATACATTTATTAGCCAATAGTTCGCCGCAATGACTGCAGATCAAAGTTCTGTTATGTACTCCCTTAACACTCTTCGCCGTTTTGGTGTGGGTTTCAATCTGCTTTAATGATATCAACAATTAAATTTTCGCCCAGAATTAGAATTCTATGAAGTGATGGAACAAATACCTAATTACAATACGATATCACATCATAGTAATTGGCACCTAATCAGGAGCATTTTAATCTAATTGTTTCATAGAGCTGTTATCGTCAAGCAAATTTATCCGAACCTCAATAGGTTTCCTTGTCAGCGTAGGGTAAATTTGTCCTGCATTTACCGATCTTAATTGGTTTATGAGCTTAGTGATATATTTGAAATTAATTAAAAGATCTTCGAGAGCAGATCAAACTGGTTGCGGTTACTGAAATCTTATGGCCAAGCTGGGCGGATAAACTTATCTTAATGACCCAAATTTCTCGTGAGAATATTCTCTTGTGCTGCTCAGTTGCTGTATAACGTGATTTAACATATGCTTAATTCAATATTGGCTTTTTCTTTGATTGTAATCTTTAACGGATCAAGAGGCATTCACTCTAAACTACAAGAGATTGCGATAAGGCAACTATTGATTTAATCAGTTCATTGTGTATTTTGTGTTGTGTTCTGACCTGTTTGGATTGTAGAAAAAAGACTATCGTTTCGTGTTGCCGAAGCGAAGAACTTTCCGGTTAACCTGTATTGCTACCAGGAAAGACTTTTCTCTTAAACATGTCAGGGTGTTTTGGCCATGCTGTTTTTTCGTTAATCCAAACGTGGTTTCGCACAGGGTTAATGGTTGCGGTCCAGGGCGTTAGGGGTCGAATAGCTGGAGTCAACTGGTTAAACTTGAGATCGGGGTCAGTTGAAGCACTTGTGCACAGAGTAATATTGAGTCCTTAAACAAGGCTTCTGTGGCTGAGGTTGTTACCACTGTTGACTTAGTATCCGAACTTGAATGTCAAATATCAACAACTTTGAATATTTACCGAACGAAAGTCTGTTCTGAGTTTAAAGCTTCCATTAGCTGAGAAAAACGCCGGACTACCTCCGCCAGTAGTTTTTTTATACCATAAGTAATTCCTTCAGATTGTTTTTGGACAATATTTGAGAAACCCCGTCAAAGCACGTTTCAAAAAATTGATTAAGAATAATTGAAAAATAAATGGAATCCAATGGCAGGAATTGTTCGTCCACTGTACCTAGAGCGAACAGAATCACAATCTACTCATTCCTACTTTCTTTAAATATCAATTCACACTATTCCGTTTGCTTTCATAAAATAATTTTTGTGTATCTTTTCGAAACAATTCAACAGAGATTTGACAGGTGCCTTGCTGAGGAAAAAATCCTTCTCGGGCAATGTGTGAGACAGTAAAGGTTAAAAGACGATAGTTTGATGAAATTCATATTCAACTTTGTGGTCTACTGGTTTGGAATGTTCTGTACAACAATTGCAAAGTTAGGCTAAATGATCCCACTGCGTTATGATAATAATTGACTTTTTCTCAGGCTTGCAAAATTACTATCAGTACAAATTGAGCTAAAAAAAACGCAAAATTTTGTTTCGCTAATCTATGAATCAATCAGGTAAAAATGATAAACCAAACAGATGAAATAAGATTAAGGCGTTTGATTACAGGACAGACTGACCCGAGCATCAAAGCTTACTCTTCAAGTTGCCGACAACTTTGAAAAGACGTTAGATGTTTGACAGACAGTCAGTTTAACACTTTCACCTGTACTTGTCTCACGTTATTAGAATTCATCTTTTTTCAAGAGAATTTGGCGGCTTACGACCATTTCTAACTATTAATAAAAATGAAAGGAAGCCGATAAGCATTAAATTACCAATTTAAGATAAAGTCTTCTGCGCCCTGTTACTAGAACTTTTTCGATCGTTTTTTGTTAACGCAAAGTTTAAAAGTAACGCGGTCATATCTTTCATGATAATGTAGAAATCATTTTGTTTTCGGTTCTTTTTTTTACAAACAGTGTAACTCCTCACCGTTATACGTGATTTGTTGTGGTTTGGTTGGGTTAACGAGAACCTTGGTGTGAATTTTGCGGTGAAAATAGTATCATTCCTTTCATTTTTAATCTGCTATAAAAGACATCTAGGTCCTAATAATAGTCTTTACATGTTATTATTAGTTTTTTTTATTGAGTATAGCTTTTCGTTCATGCTCAATAAAAGGTATGATTTTTTGTATTCCTAGAAAATTCCTTTCTAATTTAAGTGCATGTTAAGCCAACTGATGATCAAAGAGCACATGTATTGTTGGATCCAAAGTGTCAGTCAGCCTACAAAATAATGATGATCTGTGGAATTCTTGGCTTATGGTTTCTTTGCCGTTGGGCTTTGACATTGCCTCATCGGAGAAAAAAACGTGTTTATCAACTCTGTTTTGTGTTTTTACAATTAAAGCATAATCACACGCAATTTTATAATGAGCTAGATTACATTAGATTTGTTTAATCCAAATGAACTCCTGCATGAGGATGCTAAATAGATTACCATAATTCTAGAGGATGCGTTTAAAACTTTCCTAGTGCGAAATTTATTATGCTTCGAGTAGAGATCTATCGATTTACCCTTAGGTAAGGCGACTGGTGTGCAACATGCTATCGGGCGTTCTTTTCCGGCGGGGGTGCTAAGCTCGGGGAGGGGAAAGTCGGCGTAAGAAGGGAAATCAAAGAACATTTGATCCCGTGATCCCGCTTCCGCTAGCTTACATTTTGTTCTTTTTCGCGCTCCCGTCTTTTAGCGCGTGAAATAAGTACAATACGATGATAACTAATGGGTAAGATGGAGTTATAGTTTCACTTAGGGTGGCTTCATTTTTATGCTCTGA
Source organism: Pocillopora verrucosa (assembly GCF_036669915.1). Taxonomy (NCBI): domain Eukaryota; kingdom Metazoa; phylum Cnidaria; class Anthozoa; order Scleractinia; family Pocilloporidae; genus Pocillopora; species Pocillopora verrucosa. The sequence continues at coordinate 13,257,093 of NC_089319.1, read as the reverse complement.
AACAAAATTAGTATCCAAGAGTCAAGTGTACTCTGCCATCTCTTTTCAACCGGAAAGACGTGATTATTTTTTTAATCAAAAATAAGATGCAATTCTTCAAATTATTAGCTTACCAGTAGGGGTGTTTTGAGCATAAGAGGCTAAATTCAATTTGCAGTGTCATGATTTACCAAACCTCCGCTACTTGTTTTAAGATTTGGTGGAGCTGCGCTTAATGTACTCTTCTCGTCTTCTTTCATTGTTCGCGACTGTTCTGCTAAGGTTTTCACAAAGCAAATGAAAAGGCAACTCTGAAGTCGTGGGCAAAACCAATTGCTTGACTTGTCTTACATGAATTCGATACTCTAAAAAAACCCACAATGTCTTTATTTGCTATTTGTGTCAATCTGTTCCATCGCATTAATCATCTTCACTGCCTTCCGTTGTAGTGTTTCTTCCCTTTGTGGTTTTTTTTATTTTTCCAGACTGATAATGCGTGGTTTCATTCCCACAAAAGATAATTATTCTCGCCTTAGAAAGTACGCGAAATATCGTGAGGTACCCAACTACTTGCTGACTGTTTGCCGGCTGAAAGAAGCCGCCCATCTGTAACTGGGGATTAATTATGTCAAGCTAAACGAAATAATACATGGAGTAGCGAATAGCACTCATAAGAACATCCGGTATTATCTTTGTCTTGATGAGAGATGCAGACAACAGAAAACTTTTTGTTTCTGAACGTTTCTGAAAATATCCAGATAACTTCCTCAAAGCTTTTAGTTAAGGTCATCTCAAGTCCAAACTACCACACACGCTTTCACTCTCCCAGGAGGTATATAGAAAGCACTTAATCATTTGAATTGACTTAAACATGTTTAAGAAAACAATGTCATAATAATTAATTGTTGTTACAGTCTTTTTTCTACTTTAAAAGGCATATTAAGCCAACCGTGATCCAGAGGGTTTTTTTTTTAAGATGACCCATTTGTGCGTGTTCAGTAATCTCGAGAGTTCCTCCAACTCTCTCATTTTAGACAATGAAATTATTGTGCGTCATTAATTTGTCATGCTCTTGAGAGAATTTATCAAGAGGACTTGTAGCGTACAGGCTTCTGATGGGTTAAAAATATCGATGGACGGAATGCTAATTTTCTTCATGTTGTTATCACGTGAAAGGGAGAGTATCAACTCAGTCAAAGATCACATTCAAAACAATCATATCCGGCGACGAAAAAAAAAAAACTAATTAGATCAAATTTTATCCAGAGACAGGGGACACTGCAATGTTAAAATTGTCACTTGAAAACCCCCCTGCGAGAAAAAAAGTCATTGAAAATATAGAATCAATGATTATCTTCAAATTGAATTAGAAGTGTACCGTAGTGTAATAACATTACAACAAATAATTGAGTCAAGACTCCTAGTTAAGACAGGTAAAAACAGATCAATCTGAGCGAGACCAATTTTTCCCGATGTTTCTGTCTTTTCTCTGATGTTTTTGTTTGGCCGCTAGCTCCTACACGATTATATAATGTTGCGTCTAGGTCGACGATGTTGTTGTAGTTTTGAAAGAGTTACTGGGACAACCTGTTATATATTACAGGGTACATAAGGATTTACACGAATTAAACACCAAGTTGAAAGAGGATGAACACATCAGACCACAACCTTACCAAAGAGGTCTATTTCGGCGGTAGTCAGGTCACAGAAAGCGCATCATCAAAGTACTGGGAAGTACGAATTACTATGGCTTACGAGAAATCAGAGCTCGTGTCGAAAGACAAAAGCAATTCAGTTTATTAGATTTGTACTCTCTGTTGTGTTCTGCCACACAAGACGCTTGAGACATAGCTGATGAACAGGATAATTTCATATTGTAAGCCAGCGTATGGCTTTTGACGCCATGAATTGGGTCTTCTTTGGCTTATTAGTTACATCGCCCCTGGCCAGAAGGAGGAGAGCTAAACACAAATGGATTGTTTACAAAGAGAAACATATTAGAAAAACTGTCCTAAATGATATTTGCCAAGAGCACTTTTGCAAAACTTTCGCTTTTTAATTTTGTCGCTAAAAAAGAAGTTTTTTTTTACAAAACCAATTCAGCCGAAGATTCGTGGAGAACAAAAAATAATAATGACTTTTAGCTCAAATTCAAACATATCCTGTAAATGTGAAATGAAAATATTTTCTTTCAAAGCGGCAACTTTGAAACATTAGAAAATCACTGCGTATAATCCTTATTTCCTTTTGCATGTGGGAGTTTTTCTGTCTGAAAATTTGATTTGTGGTCCTAATTCAAACACTTTGTGTTATTTATCTATCATGATAAGGCGCCGCAAAAAAAATCAGCTTTAATTTTAATGTGGAAAATAGCATTGACTTCACCACCCACACAGTTATCGGCAAGATTTAGAAATCAGCAAGGGTTTTATCTCAATTGCCGAGTTAAATTTTTTGAAGGAAAAATTTTTGTTTGAAAAGTTTTACGAAGTTTTAAAATGTGGATACGCGTTTGAAGGAAGAAAGATTGTGATATTTTTCATTCATTCGTCGTGACGTTACCTTCAGATGACAATATCAGTTTGTTAAGGAAAAAAAGTGAGGAGACCTGAATATTGAAACCAATATGGAAAAAAGATGGCTAAGAATGAAGAATATTTCAAGACTGTAAAATATGTTTCAAGTGAAAAACTAAAAAGATGTAGGCTAATTTTTCCAGTATAGTGTACAGAATATACCAATACTCGTTTAAGAAAATGGTTCTTAATCATAGGAGGATAAAGCAAGATAAGCCCCCGAAGCCAGTTTTAAAAAACCGACGTCCATAGCATAAGCTGATGGTTGGAGCGAAATTCTTTTACTCGCCTACTGACACAGCACAACAGTTTGTTTAGAAATCGTTTCTAAACGACTTCTAAACGACTTCTAAAAAGTCAGTTCAAATACAAGTGAATGCTCGTCCATAACTAAAGTAATTCCTTTAATGAAACTCCTCTCAGAAATGTATCCTACCTTTGTTTCTCTTTCCTACCACGTTAGAAGGAAAATTATTTTACTTTTTCAGTCGTAAATCCTCGGTTATCCTTGAATATGATTCCGAGAGCTTATCCACCGTCTGATTTACGTTCACGAGGACAATGTTCCAAGAGTTTCTTCAATAGGTCGGCCGTTTATAACTATAACAAGACAACTTTTGAAATAAAACCCCACACTGCTTATGTACTGTTAAAGTGAGTACCAACTAACTCTCACGGGAATACGGGTTTCTCAGCGGTGACCTTTGATGAATAAGCAACACCGTGTAGGAAGACCAATAATGCCCTTAGTCGCCTTATACTAACGAAGTCAAGCTTCGGTATGCCGTAAGGGGCTAGTGACGTGCTCATGACGCTCACAAAAGTGTTCTTGCTTCTCCCTTTTCTTAGGACTTTGAATGGAAATAAGCTGTATCATGTTCACCCTAATGCCTTTGAAGGACTCAAGCATCTCAGGATACTGTGAGTTTTCGTTACCTCTGAATGGCAAATGAGATTATCTTTTACTCGGCATTCTCTATGATCTGAAGTGTAACAAGAATTAAATAATTTGACATTAACCTCGCATATCTTGCCTCTTAGATCACTTAAAGATAATGACTTAAAGACTTGTCCAGAGTTTGGAGTTCACCTGAAATCCTTAAACGAGCTGTAAGTACTTGAATACCATATCATATTGATCCACCTAATAATTATTTAAACTGATTTCTTTCTTTTTTCTCTCAGATATTTAACAGGGAACAAAATGAACACCATTAAAGCTGGGGTTTTCAAAGAAGTTCCGAATATTGAGCACCTGTAAGCTAAAATGACTGTTACGTGGTTTTCAATGACATTCTTATATCTGGACCCTTTCCTGTATTCAGATATCTTTATTGACTTATTCATTTATTCATTATTTTTGCTATTTTGTTTCACGATTCTTGCTGAAGTACATTGCTAAGGCATACCTTTAATACCTTTGATACATTTTTTTGCTGTTTTTTTTCTTTAAATGTTCCTTACTGAGAGGGATCAACCTGGTGTTAATAATGGATCTGTTACAGGGACCCATGGCTATGACTTAAACGTTTCGATTTAAAAGAGCCTCACAACTTTTTTTCGAGTCCTTATTTTATCGCTTCGCACTACTTCCTTAGACTTGAAGGAGGTTCCAAAATTTTAGCCGACAAGATACAAAAGAATCATTAATTAGGGTTTAAGTCAGTGGGGCCATACTCAGTAAACATGACCACAGTCCGACGTTTCTTAAACTCAAGCCTTTTTTATGTTCTTCTCCAAAGTACCTGTTATCGGGAGTCCAATGTATGTACTTTTTCTTTATTGTTTTTTTATGGTACGTACATTTTTTTAAAAATATTTACCCTTCTATTCTTGATTTTAGCTGGCTTGATAACAACAACCTTACAGAAGTCCCAGCGGAAGCTTTGAAAAGTCTAAAAGAACTTAAATATTTGTATGTATGCAACTTATTTTTAATTCATACAGTAAATGGTTTAAACCCGGGGGTAACAAGTTATAGTGGGCAAGGAAGACTTCATCCCACGAAACAGTCACCGAACTACTACTACTAACGAAGCTAACGACAACGCAACTCCTACGACTACAGCGACTATACCGTACATAAAGGACATATCTGAGAACATCTTTTGCATCCTAGAACCCTTCAATATCCGCGTTGCTCACAAACCCATTACCACACTACGTCAGTAACTGACTGACGTCAAAGACGGACTGAGGAACAGACAGGGAGCAGTTTATAAGATCAATTGCTCCGACAGCCACGCCTCCTACATCAATGAGACTGGCAATAACCTTACAACTAGACTGACTGAACACAAGCGAGCGACGAGGAAAGGCGATGTCAACAATCACATTGCTGAACATCACCGACTTACGAACCAGACTATGGACTGGGACTCGGCGCAATATCTAACCAACAGCACCGACTACTTTCAACGACTGACTCCGGAAAGCTGGTTTACTAACTAAGAAAAGACTCCCCTCAACAGGTGTCAACCACTACCGGCACCATACAAACGACTCATTCACGACATCAACATTACAAACGAACCGAAAAGAACGACCTAACTTTACTAACGGGTCGAGACCGACCAATCACCACCAACGACGAACGCCACTTGAGTCTTACAGCCAATAGCATCACGGTAAAACTGACCAATTAGTTTCTACAAACCGAACTTGGAACATTCGACTGACAACAACTATTCACTTGACTCTGATGACGACTTCCGCTCAGGTTTCGAAACGTCAATCACCACTACCGACAACAGTCCTTCTCAGGACTACACTCACCCGAACGATCAAACTACACTATTACTTATTTTGTAACTAGTTTTTCCTCCGTTTAATAAATAAAGGGTTGACTTAATTCTCCTTTCTTTTTTAGGAATCTTGAGTCAAACAAGATTCGCATAATAAGAAACAGTTCTTTCCAAAGTCAGTCCAAGCTTGAGTCGCTGTGAGTATTTAATTCCTTCAACATTCTGATAAAAATGTCAAAAGTAAAAATAGGACTAAAGGGTTACAAAGGGTGGGAAGCTGGGTTCTCCCCAAGAAGGCTAAACAACCTCCTGTATTTCTGGCACTGAGCACTTACAAGCTCATGAGTTGAAGTCTCGAATGGAAAGAATACCCAAAGTACATAATTTCAGCTCCTGAGACTGCAGTAAAGAGCTACAGCCAGTTGCAAAAGTAGTTGAGACGTATTACCTTGACAAGAGATAATTATTCACCATGTGATCCAACATAATGTATTCCTCTACTCCCTCCCCTCTTTACAATGTTTCTAGCTTAGCAGTAACATAACATCTACAAAACTTCGATAAACAACATGTGAATTGAGGAAGGAGGGCAGATTTTGGTTTTTTTTGGTACCCAAGTTCTTGGCCATTTGATGAAATCGGTAAACGCACTTTTTTCTCAATGACCTCCGTCGTGTAGACGTATGGTACGAGGAAAATGATATGAAGAGAAACCCAGCAAATTACCAAGCAATTGTCATGGTAATAACGCAAACCGCGCCTCAGTTTTATCATCAAAACACCGTTACCAAATCCCCATTACCGAAGATTTTGAACTGTTAGGAATAACGTTAGATGAGAAACTAAAATTTGAAACGCGTGTAGCGAGAGTATTCAGAGGAGTCTCTCGGCAAGTTGCTCAAGTATATAGAAAAGATGCTTCCCTTTGAAACAAGAAAGGATATCTTCCTTTTTATCAATTTTTCCCCATTTCAACTATTGTTCTGAGACCTGGCACTACCACAGTACAGGTGCCAGTGCAAAACTGGAAAAAGTAAACGAACGTGCTGTACGAGTTGTTTTTGATGTAAAACACACGCACCACCAGGAACTACTCATTAAGATAAAGTTACCATCATTGACTAATGAAAGACTCACAAACTAGTTTGTGCGGTTTTTAAAGCTATTAATTACGATGATGCTCCTGAAAGCAAAAAATGTTACTAGATATTAGAAACACTAAATACGATCTGAGGAAAACCGGCCGACATTCTAGAACTGCTCAACACCACAACCCACGGATTGAAATTGTGGCGTTACCTAGTTCCAAAGCTGTAGAATCTTCTACCAGAGTCATGCACACAGAGCTGTTAGAACTCTTAAGGCCTTCAAAAACAGCATAAAGAAAATTGAAGTTTTGGGTCTTTCAACCTAACTTTTTACTTTTTGTTATATTATTGTAAGTGCACAAGATTATCGTTTTTACTTCTTGGCGTAAAGTGGAATTATTTTAGATTGTATTTTACGATGCTGACGTAAACCTTCTGAAATTTTAAAGTATGTTATAGTATTTACTTTAAATTTAATTTTAATTTATGTGGAATACCTGTAAATTAGCTGGTGCGTCATTTCATTGCGTAATGTCACACTTGGATAGCTAAGCGTATCACACGATAAACTTAAATTGTATTTTAAGATGTCTCAACATTTTCACAACTGGTTGTCGTCTAACTGACACTTAATGTACCGATAATAGTTTTTGGTTTTAAGTACAGACAAAGAATGAAATCCATTCGTGTCCTTTTTCATTCCTTTTACTTAATATTTTTAATTTTCCTTTTTCTTTCTTTGGTGAAGAATATGTTTCAACAATGAAATAAGAGAGATCGAAGACGACGGATTCAAAGGGCTGGACTCTTTGAAGTATTTGTGAGTATATGCTAAAGCTATTATGATTTTACCTTCATTTTTAAGAAATTCAATGCTAGATTTAAATAGCGAACTAAGTATAGATATACCCAAAAGAAATGTGATACTAACCATACTTCCGTCTCAAGAGCGCATATTTTCGTATGGTCACTTCTATAACAGCGGTAATTTTGCAATATAGCAACAAAAAAAAAGGCTCCATCAATGGACAAAGCTCAGTAAATTTTGTTTTTCTTCTTTGTTTTAGAAGCTTGATGGATAATAACCTTAGCCAAGTACCTGTTTCTCTCAAAGATGTCAAGAACATTTCCCACTTGTAAGTGTTTTCGTATTCTTCGATCAGGAACAAACTATGAAGTGAGTCTGAGGACAATGTTAATGAACTTGCTGAACATCAAATATCGTCATTTCAATGTTTGACTTACATACTGTAATCTGGTAGTCATGACGTCAGGCTCCGTCTAGGCCTTACTGCTATTACTATAAGTGCAGTTGACCTGTGAGAATCATTCATACAGCGCTATTGGATTGAGACTCATAAAACATAAACCAAAGAAATCACAACGGCCAATCAAAAGAAAGGAAAAAACCCTGAGGAGCCTATGAGATCTCATAGTGAATACATAGTGAAAACTAAAGCGCGGGAAAACGCGGGTGACTAAGTCGCGACTAGTTTTTGTTTTGTATCTGATTGGTTGAGGGTACGACGCGATTTTTTTTGGACCAATCACGGAGCAAAGCAAAATAAAACCAAAGCAAACCCGAATTACTGTCGACACCCAATTGTAGTTGCCCTACATTCTCATGTTCTCACAGGATTCATTCCACATATTATTTTTGATTGACCATAGTTTAAAAGAGTACCAGCTTTCAAGGAAAAAAAGCACTTTAAATTCTTTTTTTCAACTTTAAGCAGTTTAAGAGAGGATCAGTATTCTGCTGTCCACACTCTGTGTTCGCAACTTGAGTTTTATTTTTCCTTCCAAACAGGGAACTTAGTTCCAATCCGATCGATGAAATTCCCGACCATGCGTTTAAGGGACTCGTTAAACTCCAGACGTTGTAAGTATTGTTGTCGGATAGCGCCCCTTTATTTTTCTCTTGTTGTTTCAAATTCCCTCTTTCTGAGTTTGTTTCCTTTGCTTTTGTAATTCTTAAGCAACGTTCTCTAGGAGAACTGGAATCAAAGCTGTCTAAATTTTAAACAAATAAAATTTCCTTGCGAAGTCCAGATGGATGTGTTTCCAAATGGCCCTTAGAAAGCATACCATTGGCCTATGACCTGAACCAAAATACGACCTTTTTTTAACCCCATCACTACTAAGATGTTACTATTAATTTTCTTCATTGTTTAATTTCAATTTCATTTTCTTTTTGCTTGAAAATTTGTTGGATTACTAAAGATAAATTGTCTTCTGGTCAGCCTGGGGAGTGAAAGAGTCAAGGTCTGTAACTTGTTACAGTTCATTGACTTATTTTTACCACTTTGCAGACGTTTCACTTGGGAGAAGCTGAACTCTGTTGGTCACAACGCTTTTGCCAACCTACCAAAACTAAAAACCCGACTGTAAGTTCTGACACATTTTTGTGAAAGTTTATTTTCCCATAACGTTGATTAAATCCTTTTTTCCAACTTGAAAAGACGGGGGAGTATTTTTTCTTCCCCGTGTTGCTAAAAAAAAACTTGCTAGTTCATCACACTTCCCTCAAACTCAGCGCCCTTGGTGCCATTTCTAACAGACATTGGCGGCACGGATAACCTTTTGTGGATATTGAGTTATCGATGAGATGTATGGATGTGAAAAGAAAACGATCGAAAAAATTACTTCGATTCCAGCATTAAACACATCAAATGATGTTTTATTCATATTTTAATTTTTTTCGTTTTACTTCGATGTTTTTCAGGAGACTGGTTAATTTACGTTTGGAAAAATTTCCAAACCTGACGGGCACATCTTCTCTCCAGTACCTGTACGTATTGCTGAATAATGTTTTTTTTACCTTAGCAAATGATTAAGAAACGAGATATCTTTTGGTTGGATTAAGTCAGATATAAAACTTCTTGACTTGGTCTTCTACTTCGAATCTTTATGGCGGATTATGAGCTGATTATTATTTGGTGGTCTGATTGCTTTTGTTTGTTTCAGGACTCTGACTGTCAACAAAATTAGAGAATTACCTACGAATCTTTGCCAGAATCTGAAGGAATTGGTGGAACTGTAAGTAGAGTATAGTTGTACTTTGTCAAACAACTCTAAACGCACCCCTGGATACTAAGAAACGCAAAATAACAGAAGATAATAGATTGGGTACCTTGCCTCTTTTTTCAACGATTTTGATATTGCCGTTGTAATGAAAGCAAGGATGGTTTAACGAGATTTTCAAGAGGACGTAAACATCACATTAGATTTTATCACTTTTGTCAAAACCTTCAACCTTTTTTCGTGGTGCTTCTAGCAAAGATTTAAGTTCCGTAGTTCCATGAATTTTGGTTGCTACCGTGGATAATCAGGCTTCTTCTCCTCATCCCTACAGAACTCTAGATTTCAACAAAATTGAGCGTTTACCGGACCTATCCGAGTGCAAATCGCTGTCTGTTCTGTAAGTATGACATTTAGAACGCATTACGATTGAGTTGCGTAAAATTCAGACCAAAGTAATCAGAACGGTTCATAAGCAGAACAAAGGAAGATATCTATATAAACCTATAAGAAACCAAAGTTAAAAGATGTATGCAGTCTTAAACGCGGGAAAACGCCTGTCACCAAGTCATGATTGGTTTGGGTTCTGCAGCTGATTGGTTGAAGGAGAGGTTCAATTACTTTGCGCAGTGAAGCAAATCAATCTCTTGCCTTCTTTTCGACAATCGTTTGAAAGCTGTTCGCATCTATCGATTCATGTTAGGTTATAGACCAGTTTATGGAGAGATAGTTGTACGGATTTTACCTTGCTTAACGAATGTCTTGTTTTCTTCCAACAGAAAAATTGAGCACAACGAGATCACGTCGATAGAAGGGTCCTTGCAAAATCTGAAAAATCTTAAAGACTTGTAAGTAACGCCATTCAGATGTGTAATTAATAATTTTCACCGAAGTGGAGGTAGATAGGTGTGTTGGTATATACCACACAGAAACTAAAAAATAGTTCGTTTCTGTCAATATGCCGAACGATGGTGGGATATTTTAAAAACTTTCCTCGCGATTTTGTCTCATCGACTCCTCAGAGGTGAATGGGACTCTGCTTATCGCCTCCGACCTAGCCAATCAGCGCGCGCGAAAAGCACCATTCACCGGTGTGTTATACACTAATGGTGATTAGAATGATAAATGGATAAATTAAGAAAAGAACAAAACGAATAAACGGATTAGTGAAATTTCCATGTGAATATGGATACATCCAGACTAGTCCTGAATTTTACCAGATTGGTGAGGAACAAGATTGAAGAATGTAAACGCACACCTACTTAAGTCATCTGTTTTCTTTGCCACTAACCTCTTAGGACTCTAAAGGGAAACAAAATCCAAAGCCTGCCAAGTCGGACGTTTGAAGGAGTCGAGTATCTGGAGGTTCTGTAAGTATTTAAATAAAAATAGCAAATCCTGGAGATGTGAAACAGGAGCTTTTACCTTTGGGTCCAAAGAAACAACCATTGCAAAATTGGGCGCTGGAAATAATTTTTTTACATCTTATCGTTACTATTTGGGAATTATAGCTGACATTATCTTGATGTTAAACGTATTTATTATCCTTTCATCGTATTTTGTCTTTGTAGGAATCTTGCGAAAAATGAAATCACACACATTTCTGAAGACGCATTTCCACAATCAAATATGATCAAATTCTTGTAAGTACATAACTTTTCCTTTCATATCTTATTGTAACTCGCTTAAAATTCTAGGTCAAAGGTACCTAACATTTCTAACTGGAGAAACAACCATCTCTAATAACATCCTCTCGGTTATGAATCAATCAAAATAGTCTCAGCCAAACGGCCTTTTGATGCTCGGTGTGTAAACATCATTAAAAGGAATAATGAACACCAGTTAACCACATATAGGTTGGTGTCTGTAAAGCTTGATAACAGCTTTTTAACTGCGTCAAAATCATTCTCATAATACTTCCCTTTGCTTTGTAATGATAGATCAATAACAAACACCAACTGGTTGAGGGATGGGTAGGTGGGTGGTGAACCAAACCCAAGCCCGAATTACTTATTTACTAAATCCGAAGTCGCGGTCTCCAGCTCATTTCTAAATACCCTTGCTAGTTTATGGGAAAGCTCCAAGTGGAATGTGTGTACTTATTGACATAAAATGCAATCTTCTGCTTTTTTTTTTTTTAACAGAAAAATTGAGGAAAACAAAATCACGTCGATTGAAACGTCTTTCCAAACTCTGGGAAGTCTTAAAGATTTGTAAGTGTACTTTGTTACTCACATTTTGGAATGGGCATTTATGTGAAATTCCTTCAATAATTCGCAATTAAACAAAAGATCTCGACTTTTGTAAACCTAACAAGTAAGCGAATTCGTGAGTTACAGAACATATAGATAGAATTATGGATATCTTTAATATAAGTATGAGATAAGAAAATGCCTTAAAATGTATCTGAAACTTTTATTTCTATAGAAGCTTAGAAGGAAACAAAATCCAGGGCTTACCGAGTCAGACGTTCAAAGGAGTAAAGAAACTGGAAAATCTGTATGTACTAAGTGTCGACCAGATCGTTCCAAAATGATTTTTACAGTAGTACGTCATAACTAAGCAGGCGACAGCCCATCAAGACTCTTGATTTAAGGGTATACAGAGTTTACTTCAAATTGATCGATATCGTTTTGTTTTATGAAATTCAGAGAAAACCTGGATTGTCGCCCTCTGCAAGTCATTTTATTTTTCGTTTTACTATGCCATTAAACTTACACTGGCATTTCGTAATATATACCGCCTAATCACACAAATTTGGAAATTGTTGCACGGGGTTGTGAATACGCCATTAGAGATTCCCATTGCTTATTTGCAATCAAGTATTTAAGACCTCTCATAGGAACTAAACAGCATCATATAACTGACTATATTTTAGTGATTTAAGGTCTCCATGCGTGTGTTCTACAAAGGAAGATGTGTTGATTACACCCAGGGCTTTCATTTGCGGGAACGATGGTACGCGGGTGGAGGGGGGAGGGGGGGGTGATACGAAACACCACAGTCCAATGGGAGCCCAAAGTGGAATCCAGCTAGATACCGATACGCATCATCCTAAGGGGGTGCTCTGAATTGTTGTTTCAATTCTTGAAAATGTTGTACTTTGCTGTCAGGCTGATCTTGTTGTTTAAAATTCTCCTCGTAGAAATCTTGCGGAAAATGAAATCAGGTACATTGCTGAGGACGCATTTGCACCGTTTGAGATGATAAAATTCTTGTAAGTACATACATTCGTGTATTCGTGAACTTTCATAGTTCGGAGATTAATTTATTTTTTAGTAAGAAAAAGAAATTTTAATAAGGAGACATTTGTGGGGAAATACGCTCAAATGCGATGGACTTCAGTTTTGTCGACATGGGCAAGTTACTGAAACTTCATAAATAAGGGAATAACATGACTTTTTTCGGGAATATTGTTTATTTGCGCCCGCGTAGTGGCCGCAAATAAACAATATTCCCGAAAAAAGTCATGTCATTATCATTATTATCAATAAACAAGGCCAAATGATATAAAGAATGCGAGTTTTAATAATACAAGCTAAGTGAATGACGAATTCAAAGTCACTTCAAATCATCATGTAAGTGTTGATTGAACAAGCTATTAAAGAATCAACTCAGTCCAGTGAACTTATTGAAAATTACCGAAAAAATGCTTAAAATCGTCTATAAATAATAGGCATATCACAAAGTTAACCTTAAAAAATGTCCATGCTGGTAACAGAATCATCACAAAGCTGTAGGGCTGATAATGCATTAGCAGCCCGCTGTCAGTCTTTTGCGGCCCGCTGAGCGTGTGTTTTGAAGAGGCCGATTCTCTATTTGGCCGCGTATATTGATAATAATATTGCTTAAAAAAATTAAACTTGCCAAATACTTATATTCAGTGGAGAAAGGAAAGGGGAAGATTTTACCACCAAACGTACAACTGAACAAAGTAAAATTTCTGTCTGGAAAAACAGTGGCTTTTAACAGCATGCCTTGATGTAATGGTCACGAACTGATGGATTCCCCCTGTTGATTGTTATATGGACAAACCTAAGCCAGACTGTACAAATAGAAGAACCATGAATTTGTAGCTTAGGATGGAAAGAAGGGAATGTCTGAGTAATGGAAGGAGAATTAAGGAGGAGAGGGGGGAGGGGGGAGGAGCCTTAGAGCCCCTGTTTGTTGACCCAAGTGATCATTTTTTATGATAAAACAACGCGTCATTTCCCCCTTACATGTTTGGAAGACGTTCGTGTAGGAACCTCCTCCTGCCAACCCTAAACTAGGGTTGATCGGTTAGCAAACTGCATGGTAAAAAAAAACAAAACAAAACAAAACAAAAAACGGTTTCAAAAATTCTTCTGCGCTTCCACTACCACAAGCAATCTTTTGAAACACTTTGTTTGAAGTGGGAGTCAAAATGATTTGTTCTATCTTTTAGACAATGCATCTCTTTAAAAACATCGATGGGCTTTCAATTCATGTGTAATTAGTTTACTTGTGTGTTTGTAAATCTTGTCTTCAGGGATCTGAGCAACAACTGTTTTCCAGTACTTCCTGCTAAAGGGCTGGAAACACTTGAAACTCTTAAGGTGCGAGGCAACAGAGAACTAAAGGGGTTACCTGCAGCAAAACTCCATAAAATTCGAACTGTGGAAGCGCACTACCCTTATCACTGCTGTGACTTCCGAAAACAACGTAAAAAGAAAGAAAGTCCAGTCAGGACTGAAAAGCTGAAAACAAGCGAGTTCAAGAATTCTTGGACCTGGGCTGAGGGTGAAGAAGTCACCTTTCTACGAAATAGTCCCGAGGATAACTTAACTTCCATCACAAGCAATGAAGAAATGTCAGGCTTCGGTTCTGGAAACATAGACCCAGCAATGGAATTCGACGGCAGCTCGGAAATTGCAACAACAGTCGGTTCGGGTCAGGTTAGCAATGTTGGCCGTGTAGATGATATTTCCATTGACGAGGACGACGACCACCAAGTCACGTGCACCCCTGAGCCTGCTGACCCTTTTTTCCCGTGTGATGATCTCATGGACTCTTCGCTCCTCCGTATCGGCGTGTGGATAGTGTTCTTGCTTGCATTGCTTGGCAACGCCATAGTCATCTTTGTGATCATTACACGCAGCTCACGAATCGACGTGTCTAGATTTCTGATCTGTAATCTAGCTGTAGCAGATTTGTGCATGGGTGTGTATCTCGGGCTTTTAGCAGTCGTCGATGCGTCAACCCTCGGAAACTTTCGGAGCTATGGTGTCGAGTGGCAGTTGAGCCCAGGGTGTAGGACAGCGGGGTTTCTCGCTGTATTGTCAAGCGAAACATCAGTTTTCACGTTGACTGTAATCACTATTGAACGCTACATTGCTATCACGCATGCGTTGGACATCACTAAAAAGATGAGCTTAAAGAAAACGTACCTTGTGATGCTTGTTGGTTGGTGTTTTGCTCTCACAGTTGCAACACTGCCGTTGTTCGGGGTCAGCGACTATACCAAATTCAGCGTTTGTCTGCCGTTTGAGACTGGGAACACGAAATCTTTGGTATACGTTACATCAGTGCTCATACTAAATGGGTCAGCGTTCATCGTCATATTAACTTGTTACTGTAGAATTTACAGCGCTATCCGTGGCTCAAACGCCTGGAACACAAATGACTCAAGAACTGCACTAAGAATGGCAATTCTCATATTTACAGACTTTTCGTGCTGGGCACCCATAACTGTGTTTTCTCTCACCGCAGCGTTTGGTGGAGAGTATGTGAGCCTTAAAGACGCAAAAATATTTACAGTTTTCGTGTTTCCTCTCAACAGTTGCGCTAACCCTTTCCTATACGCTATTTTTACTGCACAATTTAAGAGAGACTGTATTTCGCTGTGTCGTAGAGTAAAAAGTTCTCAGATTCCTAAAATAACAAGTTCGAGGCGAAAATACTCATACTCGAGTGGTGAAATGAGGCGGAATTCACAAGTGAGTTCATCGAACGGACTGGAAGGTATGATAGCAAAGCTGCGCCCGCGTGAGCAGCGGCGGAACTCCCTTCCACCATCCATGAGGCTGATGGTTAGCAGACCTGCAAATAGCAAGAGTTCGGAGACAGTGAGAAAAGAGGTCATTGTCGAAAAAGTAACGGTTCTCTAAATGCTTGACATAACGCACTCGATTAAATGATCCTCAGAACTGAATGGGTGCCATGACATGCAACTCTGGTGAAGGCGTGTTTCAAACGTAGTCTGTATTGTATCATGTCTCCTCCAATTGCATGCTGTGTAATCTATCAATACTGTACAAATTGTATCATACAATTATTTTATTAGGTCGTAGCTAGTATATCTATGAGAGGATGGTGGATCAATGAGATGAATTTCAACATATAATAGTTGTGTTCATTGACAACCTGTCTGGTTTGGGTTTTAGTAAGGGGCGGATATGTTAGTAAATTGTCTGTGTTTCAAACACGAGAGAGTTGCTTGAAAATTACCTTTTTCTGTGGGATAAGCTTGCTCGAGGCTCGCATAATTTTTACGTTTATAATTACATTGTATTACATTGTGATAAAATATATTAAGTTGACATTCAAGTCAACACAGTGCGAAACAATGTATAAAACTATGAAAGAAGTTGATGGCATATTTCAGTGGTCCGTCAAAACTCAGGCTAGAGTAAATAAAGCAGCTTCATAGTTATATTGAAGAATAATAGCGGCCTTTTAGGGCATGATACTGCGGGGAAAAAGTTGTGCGCTGGGTTAAGGTTGCAATTTGTTATGAGTTTGGAAAATAGCTGATGGAAAGAAGAAGTTGAAACTTTCGAAAATTCCTGAGAAAAATCCTCAGTTCTCATAAAATAGTAGAAATCTTGAAACTGAAAATAACTCAGTCGCTCGGGCAAATTTACGCGCAACTTTATCTCTTCGATCTTTTTTCTTAGGTTAAGGAAGGGATGGGGTCCGTTCGATCCTGCAATTTTGAAAAAAATGTTTAAAATCTGTGAATAAGCGTATCTCTGAAACACTTAGCATGTATTTATTGCCCAATTTATCGCAGTTAATCAAGGGATAATGTATTTGCTGTAATAAGCAACATTATTTACGATCTTTTAAATTTTACATTCCAGTCACGAAAAACAACCCATTAGGAGTTTGTTTCACAAGATTGTATTAAATTATATCATATTATGTTATTATTCAATGACAACAATAGATGGCTAGAATATGCAGAGATATTCAATGGAAAGATGTGGTCCTAAGCAAAGAATTCGGGCCACGTGAGGTAATCGGTTATAACAGTGAAAAACTGGGGATGGTTGTAATCTTAAATACAAGTATTTTACTTAGGAGATTTTTCCTTACCCTTATTTCGTCGACTTAATAACATTGCACAAGCTCTTAAATATGTAATTATATAACTTCTTACGTATTTTGTATAAGTGATTGTAAATAGATAAATAAAACATATTTATCTCGCTGAATGTTTTATTTTCAAGAGTTATATGACCACAAATAATTCTACCTGCTCCACCCGGGAAATGGTTACCAGCTTTATATTGAAGCCTGACAGCAAGAAGTTTTCATTATGATTCATCTGCGTCATTTCTTGTCGTTTCCAAGGAACGCTTAACCCTTTACAAAAATTTCAGCTCTCCAGTAAACAATTACAGGACAACCTTGAGCTTTTGCGGCTTTGTAAGGCCAACCCCATGAAATATTAAGAGCGATTTTCATTTGGTATCGAAAGTAATTCGAAATTGCATTGATTTTGCATGTGACTAGTCAAGAAAATTCGCGCCACTCTTTTCACCAATCAGCTGCAAAACTAAATCAATCGCGACTTAGTCACCTTCGTTTTCCCGCGCTTTAGGCAGTTTGTTGTCGTTGTTTTCACTCTGAGTTCTGATTTGCCATCGTAACTATTTTGGTTTTACGACACTCGATCGAAGTGCGCTCCATGTGTTTTTCGGCCAGGGGCGAGTACAGGGTTATTGAAAGTTGAATCAAATGTTTATGGGGAAGTAAGACAATTTTTTTAAGTGGGTAGAAAGTAGGCAATCTTGAGCTGGCAAGAAAAAGATGCTTAAAAAACGAAATAAGACATATCAAGAACAATGATGACAACAACAAAGCAGCTATGCTAGGCTAACTAGAAAAAATGTATATATATTTCAACAAAGAAAGTCAACTTAAACTTTTTTCAACTTTATTTTCCACAACTAACAACCACTGCTATAAACTTCTAAATACGGGATTTATTCCGACCCCAACTTTGGTGTTGAAGAAAATGGCTTACGCTTGAGCGTGCATCCAAATTTGCGTTCCTCTGCAAAATATAAAAAAGAAGCCTTTAGTTGACCGTATCATTTTGTTTCTACTGCAGCTGATCATATGGAAAACTTTGACCGAATGAAGGCAATCACCTAACTGATGACTGAGGTAAAAAATATGCTTTAACCCTGTAACTCTTAAAAGGAAATGACATGAAACATCTCCCTATATGTTCCATAACTTATCCAGCAAAAACGAAATAGGAATACTCAGACTTATCAAGTAGAAGTTGTTATCTTGATCTAACACCAAATTCTCGTTCCTTATGTATACGGAAATCTGTATCAGCAAGAGGGGAGAAATATTTATCAGATCTTGGGAGTGAATGATGTATAACCTTCAAATTGTATTTAAATTAAGTGAAAAGATAAAAGTTCTCGGGTAACACCTCGATATAACTTTGGAATGATTCTGAATTGTTCTAATAAACCTTTAGGACAGGGGCGAGGGAAAACGCTGAGTATCCAAATCTTGCTGGAATGTGCAAGATACGTTTGTCTTTGGAAAGAGTTTCCCTCAAAATTTGCTTGTTTCTTTTAAGATGCAATTTAAAGTTGAATTAGCGTTCATGAATACTCACACTAACACCAGCCACACGACTTGGCACAATACTTCCTGGTCCACTCATGATGGTCTTTACAGTAGCCTTCATATCCTGCTAAAGTTGGACACTGACTGGCAAAAGCATCGCTGTCTTTGCAATCTAGGTTGGAAAAAGGCATTTGTTATTGTTCGAATTGATAAGGTGTAAAGAATTACGTGGTAGGTGGGAAAATTAACGAGTCGATCAATTCGAAGCTTCAACCTCCCCCCTGCTCCCCCGGGCAATCCCTGGGGCATTTGATCTTTTGAAGATTGGCTCCCTTAAATTCCCACTCCTCTATGTTCAAATGCCCCATTCAAATGTCGGATACATCTTCAATTTTTTGATAAAAAGCATGATTAGCGACCATGACTTTCTTGTAGACTTTTTCTTCTGGGCCACATTACAAGATGATACACGTTTATTCCGTTGGAAATACTAGACAGGTCCGGTTCAAATCCCCCCCATCCCCTTGGCATGGACGACAGTCAAATGCCCGTTGGTCGGGGTTTGTTGAAGCTTCGAATTGATCGGGGCATAAATTAATCCTCTGTTTGAGTTACCTACAGTGAACGTGCCTCCGCATAGTATCAAAACCGATTGACTTGTGAGGTCGAATGTTATAAATTGAAGGATTTTGTTGCTCTGTTAACTTAAAAAATTGATTTTGTACAACTTCGAAAGGGGATTATCGGGCGATATAGCCCTAACATACCTTTTATCGCTTCAGCATTTCAACAGTTTGAGTGGGAGTGTTAAAGTTGTTTGTGACAATGGCATTATTTATACGGCAGAGATTATTCTTTACTGGAAATTTTGGCGTATAGAATAAATAAACTGGGTGAGTTTCGTCGTATGCCAAAGTGTTTGTAACTCACGTTCAGTTCTTGTTATTGCCCCCCACCAATCCTTCCGGCTCCGAGTACCCCTCGAAATGAAAATGCATCTCCAATAGATTGCCTTATGGACAAAGACAAGTTCTTAAAGGGCTTAGTAGAGGGATTAATGTTTGTATCTCAAGGTCTAAAACTTTCAGACAAGCTTTTTAAGTCTCTCTCTCTTCTAGAAGTAATCAATAAATGAATTACCATTACTCTGTCCCGTAATTATAGACGGGTGAATGTGGTTTGGATATGAAACCAAATTCTCTGGACGAAGCCTTCCAAAATAAACTTTTTATCCATCAGCGGAGAAATCTAGCTGGGTTCAAGAGGTCAGTTGACATACCTGGCTTCGGTGGCACAACCCCAGTTATCTTTTTTGAGATCCAGGAGTGCAGATTCCGAACCTTAGCATAGACACCGAACTTTCCTGGCGCAGCGCACCCATATCCCCAGCTTGTCACCCCCTCCAGATACCATTTTCCATTGAACTCGCAAACAAGAGGACCACCGCTATCACCCTGGCAGGCATCTATGCCACCCTGGTCTAGGCCTGCACACAACATGGAGTCGTGAATCTCTCCTGGGTACCCCTTCAAACAGCGCTGCTTTGACACCAGTGGTACATCAATCTGCTGTAGAACTGAAGGGACAGCACCACCAGAGGATAGTCTTCCCCACCCTGTGATCCAACACTTCTTTCTCTTGTTGAGGTCGTCTAATGGAAGAGGTAGATTGAGATCTGGCAAGCAGACAAGACCGACTCCTTTGCCTAACTTGGCGGGCTTTTCCAATCTGAGAAGGGCAATGTCGTGACTATATCTCAGAGGGGAATGGTATTTTTCATGGGTGATAATCTCCGCAACGTCAATGTCTTGCTCAGTTCCAACAGTTTCACCCACGCGGCTGTGAGCGCCCAACCTATTTTTACAATAAAAACTGTTAGAGGAGGACTGCTTTTTAGCCACTGAAGGCCTTAGGCTGTAGAAGAAGACAAAATTACTTAAATAAAGGGGGATGGGCTTAGATAAATGGAGTTAAAGAAATTCGAACTGAATTAGCAGTGAATGTGTTCGGGTAAATAAACTTCAAAGACTTGTAAGAAAAACATTATTTATAGACTATTGATAGAATATTCAGTATTGGAAGATGCTGAAGAAGCAGATAAGTTACCTGACTTTAACACTAGAATGGTGTGTGTCTGTTACGCAATGCGTTGCGGTTACAACCCAACTCGGATCGATGAGAGATCCTCCACAAAAAGGGAAACCAGACGAATACCTCAACATAACTTGCCATGGCCAACTGTTTATAGCAGCCTCGTGACCACCCACAATTCTGGTGATTGGACGAGAACCGCAATTTCCTGCTCAAGCATGTAAAACAAAATTAAATAGTTACCATGTAATAACCTGATAATATCATGATACAATCACAAAAAAGGCACCTTTCCATTGACTTAAACAGACTTACCACATTTTAAAGATTAAGCATGCATTTAACCAAAGAAGTATACGGAAAAAGAAAATAGGCAATGAAATAGAAGCAGTTTCACTGGAAAATTCGTAAGTCAGTAACTGGTCATGAAATTCGGTTTGATGTTGAAATAATGGTCTAAAACGCAAAAAAAATAAAATAAAATGAAGTAAATTATGATCGTTTTTGCATTACCTATCTAAGGGATAGGGCTTATAAATCATAAATCATTGAAAAGATAAACTTCAATCTTTCACTGATGGACTGTAATTTCTGCAACAGGCACCGCTTCCTCAATGAGCTAATGCGTGCAATGCAATGCTTATACATGCACTATGTTGAAACATCCATTCAATCTTTCACTGATGGACCGTAATTTCTGTAACAGGCACCGCTCCTTCAATGAGCTGATACGTGTAATGCAATGCTTATACATGCACCATTGGTTTAGGTGAAATGCAGACGAAATCATTGGATTTCTGGTCTGTAAGGTCATGGCAGTGGTTGACAGTGGAGCAGATTTTTATGGTAGATGTGTTGATAATGAACCAAAACCAGCAGTATATTCCTGGTCTGGTTTATATGCTTTCGATTTAAACGGATTGATTGGCAAATATTCAGTTTCGATACAATAGAACAACTTTAAATTTCTTAGTTGAACATCCCGTTGTTTACCTTAGACGAATTAAAAGGCACTTTTGAAAAATTGGGCGGCACACCCTAAGACCCCCCTTACGATCTTATGCCAATGCATATGCCTTCCTCGCTACAAATCGAAAGCTTAAAGCTCAAGCTTTCATCAACAAAAACAAATTTTTACGCAGACCATGCCTGTTTTGTACTATAGTTTCCAACATCTCCAAAGCAAACACGTGCAAAAAATATATAAAACTTCCCAGTTCCATTTTGCCTATTTTTCTACGTCGAGTAATAAGAAAATTTAAAAGAAACATAGGATTAAAAAAGTTAAAAGAGAAAACACTAAACAAGCCGATAATGAGCAGAGTGGCCAAGATTGGAGAACATTTTAAGAATCGGATCAGTTGCAAATGAAAAGCAGGAAATTACGAGCTTTGACTGAAATTTTCAAAATGCCCAAATCGTCACACAGCGCTTTAAACAATTATTATTAAGAGCAGGAGTTTGTAGGAAAGGGAACAATCTTACCTTCAGCGAGCTCAAAAGTGCTTAGAATACACGAACAAATCAACAATAATACGTTCATGTTTAGGCAGGCAAAATGCATCTAACAAGATGATCCAAATTTCTCACCATATATTCCCTGATGATCAATGACGAAGATAAAAATCTGTTCATACAACGTACAAAGAATCTAACAACCTTATTTATTTTAAGATTGAAAACACTATAGAAAAGAAAGAGTGAGTAAACTGACTACACTGCATTGTTTCTGCTCCTTCTGATCTGTTTGATTACTTTTGTAAGGCTCTGAGCACAGCTGTCGGTGGTCATGCTGCCAGTTGCAGCTAAACTAAGAGAAACAAAGATGTTTTCCGGCTTGTCTGAAATAGTTTGATAGCTTTTAGAGCCTCAGGCAAACTTGTGTACAGATCTCTACGCGTATTTCTTTACTTATTTATTGAACCTGGTCGGTGTCAGATCATTATTTAATCTCAATTGCTCAATGCACGAGTAAAGAAGAGCGACAACCACACGGTTTAAGATTTCATGGAAGTTCTTTGGTTCGGTCCATCTTTTTCTATTTCAAAAGTAAAAGAGTAAATTTACTCACCCATAAGAATAACCTGAAGAACTTTTTGTTTAACCTGTAAACCGCAAGAGTGACCAGCATCTAATTTCTCCTTACATTGAGACTGCCTAATTATTGAAACATTAGAATGAAGGAAATGATTTCAAACCAAAGTAGCTTTGATTGAGGGGCTAACGGTTAAGATTTTGGCCATTTTACGGCTAATGGTTAACTCCTTCCTTAATTAATAAAACAAGAAATGTTTTCGGCTAACTTTTTTCACGACTAACGGTTAAAATTTGTCATTTGTTTCGCCTAAAGGCTAAATGTTTTGGCCTCTTTACGGCTAGCGGTAACCCTACGAAGACCCTGTTCATTGTTTCACGAACTCTCCTTGTCATTACTTACAAAAAAGGAGAGAGAAGTATAGATACTGATGTTAGGCTGTAAATGGTTAAGAGCTGAATACGAATAAAACGATACCACATACTATTGCAAGCCTATGCATCATCACACCTTGAGTGCGTCCGTTCTTGGTTCAGATGTGGTTCGACTTCACTTTTAGTTCAAATGTGTTTAAGTTTCATTGTCTTGAAACTCGAGGAATGAGATCAGTTTTAGTTTCTGAATAAATTAGATTAAAAGGCAACATTGCGTAGGCTACGATTGGAACAGCCCTTACAAACCAGAACAATTTTCTGAGAGGGTATGCGCAAAGTGCAGAGTAAAGATGAAAAGAAACTTGCCTCTTACGTAAAGAACTTGCATCGGTGGGCAAAACTTAGTTTGTTGATGTCTGATTGATTTATCGTGAAGTCAAGACCTGATGCTAATGGAAAACGATGGTCACTTTTCAGGACTCAGTGATCATGATCAGTGTATTATGTAAATGAGAAATCTATGCCAGTAAGATAACCAAAAAGGAATTATGTTCCCCAATTTATTTGGAATGGGACTTTAGGAACTCCCCTTGTCATTAATTCGTTGATTGCATAAAATTGGTTTTCTTTTAATCAAATACCATGCTTCTATAGAACTTTATGCCGTGGTGTTAGCTGTCTTAAACCGGCTGTCCGTTCAACATTAAGTGAGGGAAACCTCTAATGTAGGGTGTACTTGAAGCATTTGAAATGAAGCGTGTGGTGTAAAAAGTCTTGTCTCGTCTTGCCGGATTTGACCCTGTACATTACAGATGCTGGAAGGACGCTACTGCCAGCTAATCCAAGTACATGATTCATTTAACAGTATCACGGCAATGAGCACAACCGGAGAACGCAAAGCCAGACTTGACCCTGTATATTCCCGATGCTGGAAGCACGCTACTGCCAGATGATCCCTAAATATAATCTATTTCATATATCATTTATGAAAGCTCTGTCATATTTTGGTGGCCCGTGTGCATACCTCTTGGAAAAAACATTGGATAGTCTATGGCTATTGAAAGCAAAAATATAATATGGAATCACATTTCTGTGTGAGGGCAATGCAAAGGTACACTACGATTTGTGGTTAAGATATAATAATAAAAAAATCACGGATCAAAGTTTTTTACGGCGAATAATGACAATTCTTGGAATTTTCCATGGGAATTTTCTCCAGCTCTTGGCCAAGTGATTTGAGACATGTCATTATTTAAAGTGACGACTCTTGAGGCCATTTATCATTTTCCAAGGAAAACATTTATTAAGGTGATGTTCTCCTCTTTGTATTCGTAACTCTTGTTTATCCGTTGTTCTATTAGCCAGTTTTTTAGGATCTTATTTCATCGAAGTTTTTATTTGAAGGAAACGAATTAAAGTATCCAAGACCCAAATTTTTTTTTCGTATTTATCCAGCTTACCCATGATATGTACAAACCAATTTCGATTGTCTTATGTGTCCTGTACACTGGTAACGGGTCAGCGGGTGATGACTTAGAAAACTGTGATACTCTTGAAATAATGACATAAGATAGAGTGAAAACTTGAATGCGTCTTTTGACAGGAATAACAATGATGGTTAAGCAAGCTCAAAACAATAGTGATCACAAGGAACCACAACGGACACACAAGGAATGATTAATTTATGTTAACTTTTCGCGTAAAATCTTCATATTTCGGAATATTTAACGTTGTAAATCGTCCGTATTTTGTTTCCAATACAAATCCTTAAACGGGTTCAAATTCTCAGCGATTCCTCTGGATTCCTACCAAGATAAGTTATTCCTACCAAGATAAGTTATACAGTCCTCGGTAGTCAATTAAAATAGAGTTTCGCGAGCGTCAATGGTCTAGAGTCGTAACGTGATGGAGCCAACAGTGGAGAACATCCCAGAATTCAAAATTTGTGATTTTGTTCGGTTCGGACGTTAAGTTTTCATCCCAAGTGCATTTGTTAAAATGAATAGGAAAAAAAATTCGAACGGAAATCAGAATTAATTTAACGTCTGTATCTTTTGAGAAAAGGTCTCGTAAACGAGTCTCCACTGATTATAAATATTTAAGAAATGGTAAACACGTAAGCCCTAACTTAGCTGTTTCTCGAAGCTCAGTGTTTTCCTACTTGCCTTTTTTTTACTTGAAATTGGGGCGATCGAATATATATAATATACAGTAAAAGAACTTCAGCTGATGGAAATTTTAAATTTCTTATCTTAGGCTGTGGATACAAATTTATTAATGTAAACGTTTCTTTACAAGCTAGAGTTGCAAATTCGATTCCCGGGTTGACACACGCGCATGCGATAAACACCAAACCAAATAGGATCTTTTCTTTCTTTATTCCTTGTCCTATTCCTTAGGGCGTTATTATATCGAGGCGGTGAACAACGTTCGCGGGTCTTGGTTACTTTATCGAGGATTACAGTCTAACTTGTCTTCTATTCAAAACGATCTTGAACACACAGGGTCTTATCTTGAACTGAAACGCTAACTATAATTTTCTGTCTAAAAAGAACTAATCATGGGGGCGTCAACCTGACCAAAAAATATTTCGCAGCTTTTCTCGGAAGCGGTAACACTTAGCTTCAACGGAAGCAGTTACAATTAATGACTCTAAAAATATAAAAAATCGAGAACGAAATTTTTGTAGAGTTGCTTAACTGTTCATTTTTACGGAAACGACAGTCGAGATGGCAAAATTCATGTGAAGAGGAAGCCAACTGTGATTAAAGCCTTGAACGAGTCAAGATACTTTTTTTTCGTCACACAACCAGTGACATAACGTAAATATCATTCTTCTTGATACCTTTCCCAGTGTCACCGATGCCTTTCCCGATGCCTCCGTTGGTTAGGATAGCAGTAAAAAATATTGTTCCAGTCAAAGCCTTTGGAAAATTACTTAACTTTTTAATTAGTGAAGTATAACTTGGAAACATTTCGGCTTTAAAACACGATTGTTTTCTGCAAGTTACAAAACGTCAATATAATTCTTCTTGGTGCCTTTCGGGATGCCACCGATGCCTTTCCGATACCTCCATGGTTTATTACAGCAGTGAACTGAGATGTATGCACAATCAACATATTTGAAAAATTGCTTAACATGTTATTTAGCGAAGTAAACTTGATCGATGGCGCTGTTAACGAAATGTTTGGCTGGTTCGTAAGTAGTCGACCTGGTTTCGGTCGATCTGATTGATTGACAACACCTCTAGGGCAATACATATCATCGTCCCAAACCAGATGAGCCCATGACACGTCAGCGGAATCGTAGCGGGAGTCTTCTATTTTTGTGTGGGACTTCCCACACTTTGTCAACGCCCGCGAAATTTATTTCTTTATTTATTTGTCCACGAGAGAGAAGTGCTTGTCACGTGGTTTCTATTTGCGTTCAGTGAGCCATGAAGACTGGATTCCAGTCGGCGTTTTTTCATAGTGTATTGTACGGCGGCCATTTCTCTTCTCAGTCGTTGGGTTTTGGAGAACTTATTCGGAATTTCATGTTTGTTTCTTGGGGATTTTTGTTTCCAAGGTAAGGATAAGTCATTTCATATTTTCACGGGTTCTTTGCGTTCTTTAACTTTTCAATTTTGTTGTGGGAGCTTCACGATTAAGCTCTCACGAAAGGCGATTACGTTTGTACACCTGGTTTGTGTTCTTTCTTTCATAATCTGACGCGTTTGTTTCGTTATTTCTTCAGGTGTCTATAACAAAAGATTTTTTCACGTAAGTCAACACGCTGAAACGCGGCTTGTGTTCAGTGCAGGTTGCACAGGAGCTTTTACGCTCTCACAAGCCAACATTTATCGGCTTGGACCTTCGGTGCGGGTTGTGTCAGATTGAAAGGAGTCATTGTACTCTCGCAAGCCAACATTTGTCGGCTTGAATGTATTTGTGCGGGTTGCGCTTCAAAGAGTCTCAGGGTGTCTCAAAGTGTCTCACGAGTGTCTCAAAATGTCTCACGAGTGTCTCAAAGTGTCACAAACTGAAAGAAACTATTGTTTGCCTTGAACTGTCAAGAGTGTTATCTATTTTAATAAACTGAGTTTCTAGTTAGTTGGATTGTTGTTGTTGCTCGCTCAAGCACACAAGTAAATATGGGGATCTCCATTAACCAATTCCGTTCAAGGATTGGATCTCATGAAGATTTACATCCTGATTTTAGTGAAAACTATGACCTCTTTGATGATCTCAACATTTCATCAACATCGCTGAATAATGAACCACTGATATTGAATGAATTACCTGATTTTGATTTTCGTCAAATAGTCCAGACACCCGATAAAGAGCAAAAAGAATTTTTTTAACACATTTTACATCAGATTAAAACCTCAGAAACCCCTTTCTACTGCTTCCTCAGTGGAGGGGCTGGTGTTGGCAAATCGCATTTAACAAAAGCTTTGTATCAGGCAGTGCTTAAGTATTATAACACTAGAGCTGGTGATGATTTTCATCAGATCATAGTTATACTATTAGCTCCAACTGGTAAAGCTTAAGGGTGACACTCTTCATAGCACTCTGGCCATTCCTGCCAATCAATCACTGAGAAATTACAAACAGCTTGATTCAAGTAGACTAAACACTTTGAGAAGTCAATTGATTTTTGTTGATGAAATCTCAATGGTAGGAAATGGTATGTTTGCAATACAGCTAAACAATAGGCTTAAAGATATAAAAGGCTGTAGAGAGGATTTTGGAGGTGTGAGCATAATTGCTATTGGTGACTTATTCCAATTAGAATCTGTTATGGATGCTTATATTTTCAAAGACCTCAAAAATGTAGATTTATGCTGTTCTTTCTCCCAGTTTATGGCATAAACACTTTAAAATGTTTGAACTTAATGAAATCATGGGTCAAAGAGACAGCAAATTGTTTGTAGAATAACTTAAGTAATAGGTTGTGTAAAGGTAAACACACAATAGCTGACATTGCAAAACTTAAAGAGAGCTATACAAGAAGACATCAACAACCCAATAGATGCAGCTCACCTATTTATACAGAATGCTAAAGTAGATGAATTTAAACAAAGGGCCCATAATGCAGCCACAGGAAACAAATTCACAATAAATGCTCAAGATAGTGTTATTGGAGCTATCTCTCCAGAGCTAAGAAACAAAATACTAAGACAAATACCCAATGATCCAAGAAAAACAAAACAGTTAGCCTCAACCCTTTGTCTTGCTGAGGGTGAAAGAACACACCTTGTCATGAATGTACGAACCGAAGATGGCATGACAAATGGTGCTGGAAATGTTGTTAAACTAGTTCAGTTACATCAACAAACCAAACCATCTGGTATTGTATGGGTACAATTTGACCACTCAGATGTAGGTCAGAAAACAAGGAATGAAAAAAGACATTTGTATGTACAATGAATTGAACACACATGGACCCCAGTAAACCCTGTGACTACACAGTTTGCAGTAGGTAGAAACAGAACAGCACAAGTTGTTAGAAAACAATTTCCACTGCATCCCGCAGCAGCAAAAACAATTCACAGGTCACAAGGTGATACTGACAGTAGAATTGTTGTGGATTTTAGTACCAGAAATACTATTCCACACATACATTATATGGGACTCAGTAGAGTGACTGCTATAGAAGGCCTATATATTTCTGATTTGTGTGAAAGCAAGATTGCTGTTAGTCCAGATGGAGAGATTAAGAACAACTGCAAAACTTAAGCTTTGCATCTCCCTCTCCATGACATAACATTTTCCCTTCTTAAACTGTGTTATCTTAATGTAAGGTCCCTTCACAAACACATAGAAGATATACGTAAAGACTTAATTTATCTAAGTGCTGATATCAATATTTTCACAGAAACAAGATTTAATTCTCAAGATAATAATGACATGTATGACATTGCTGGTTATGTTCTCTTCAGTAATGATAACCTTAATTCCAGCAATGGATCAAGGTCTTATGGTGGTACAGCTGTGTACAGTAAAATCCCATACTTACCTGGATACCCCTATTGTCACAATATACATGGTGTTGAAATAACAGTAATTAAGTTAGCAAGGTTTGAGGATTGGACAATCATAGGGATATATCACTCCCCAAACGTGCCTGTAAGACAACTTTATGAAGCAATAACTGAGGTATTAAATAACATTTCACCAGACAACAATATCATTACTAGAGACTTTGATATAAATTGGCTTGTTGAAACAGACAGAAGACCTTTGTATAATTTACTAGTGAGGGATAACCACTACAAACAGTTCATATCAACTTATACAACTGACAACAACACAGTAATTGATCATATATATACAAATATATCTAACATTGATATACAAGCAGATGTTTTAGAAACATATTTCACAGATCATAAAGCTGTTTGGGCCTCATTTCACGGTGTCCTATGACAAATTACTTTATCATGATGTACACTGTTTTTAAGTTAAGAGAGCAACAAAAGAAAGCAGTAAATAGTTATGAAAAGAGTTGTTTCTCTTTTTTCAGAGGAATTTGTAATGAGAAACTTGCAAAACTATTAATAAGGAAATGCTGCTTATTCATTTGGTACCAGAACAGGCCTTTTAAAATTAAGTTTGAAGTCATCTTTCTAAGAGTTGTCCAGTTTAACAACCATTTACAAAAGACAAAAATAAACTACATAACACACAGTCCTGAAATTTCAGGGCAGCTCCTTTAGCATCTTGGCTAATTTCTAACTGCAACCTTTATTGACAACCCTGCATTAAACAATTATTCCACAGTTAAGTCTGCAACCCCTCCTGAAATACTCCAGGATACCAAAAAAAACAATAACAAGCAAACAAACATATTAGTGAAGTGAGCAAACAACCACATGCGTGACTTTCACGTAATATAAAATTCGTGATTGCAGCATTCCCACGTGCGTAAAGTGCTTGTAACTTACGGGAAACACACGCATGTTACACCAAAAAAAACCGCGTGTAGTACAAGAGGCCGATTACTCACAATTTCTCGTAGTTTTGAATTTCCCTTTTGTTTTTCAGAACACCCATATACCTGTACTTTTTTAGGAGCAACTTCAGAATACCCCGCAACTCATTTACATGTCATTGAATAAGAATAGCGTCTATTGTGTTATGCCTCGATCTTCAAAGCCTCCCGACACGTGTAAGTGATGCGGACCAAAGTTGCGGGGTATTCTGAAGTTTAGCCCTTTTTTACACCGATGCGATAGAAATTAATTGGAAAAACATTCCTTGAAATAGGAAGTCGTCCTGTATTTTCAGCGAAAAAGATTGTCAAGTGATCAAAACAACACCGGCCAGATTATAGTCACGTGCTCGGCAACGACTTGTGGAAAGCGATCATCTTTCATTCTTACCATCAAAACAGTCACGTTTGCATAGAAGAATAACAAAACGAAACGATTACAACGGAAAGACCCAAATTGGCGTAGAAAGAAATAATGCTGCAAATTACCATTTTTTATGTCATGTGTACATGTTTCCGTGGGAATTTCTGTGTCAACAGCTTGCTGTCACTCACAAACTCTTCGTGATTCTCGCTGGTCCTCGTTATGTTCAGCGCATGGACGATTCGAAGACGCTTCAAATTTGGTTTTTAAGTTGATCATAGCACTAATCTGAAACATTTGAAGTCCATTTCAATATAGTAAATGTCGAAACAGGCGTGTAAAGACAATAAATATCGCAACGATCAGTGCAATCATAATAGCGCCACGACTTTGGACTTACTTCTTCGGAAGGATAGATCTCGAGTTTGAAGCCGACTAATTACGACTAATTACGAAGAGTCCACGCTAATTTGCATATCGCAGAGCGCCCACAAGAACTCGTTTCTACGCTATCGTGTATCCACGAGTTAAAAAGTAGTAGCAGAAATTTTTTCAATTTTTTTTCAATGACTGTTACGAAAATATTTACTGCTCCAAGTATTTCCAGAATTGCCGTATAAACAAATAAATAGCCCAAGCCACCAAGAGGTAATTTATTTGTTGAAGACGATTACCAAACGTTCAAAAACACGCCAAAAAGCTTCCAGGGAGGGAAGGAAAGGCATATTGCTTGATAAAAGGAAAAGTTAATGCCCCAGATCCCTCCTGTCAATCTGTATTTGTTCAAATAATTCCCACACAAAAATTACTATTCAGACTGTTGATTCCAGGCCTAATATCACCCCTGTAGTACAGTTGACTCACGGTGAGCGACAGGTTTGCTTCCGCTCAAAAACCCCTTCCAAACACTTTGTCAATAAAATCCCACACAAGTACGCATTGCGGACCTATTTTTCTGCTCGTTTCCGGCGAATCAAGAGACCGTGACCTGTGTGACTGACGATAAAGCGTCGTGTTCTTCAATATTTTATTGCGAAAGTATTCTTCCCATAACTTGTATAAACTAATTTCTGTCTAGATCACATATTTAAGAAACAATCTAGCCTGTTATAAAGGCGTTAAAAGGAGGATCGACACTTAAATATGACCGGCCTAATAGTTTCGGTCGATGTTATCCTCTGACCTCGCTATCATCGACCAAAAGCAGATTCAGGTCAAAGATCATTTGCATAACTTTGCACTGTAAAATCTTTCGATTGGAACAAACATACAGTTCTTTTCTGTTTGTAATAAATTATCTTTATGTTTTATTTGACCATGATCTCTTGGTTTTTGTTCAACATCTTATTTGCTACTAATAAATATATTTGCCAAGGGGTGGTCCAGTTAATTTTTAACACTCATGCATTTATGTTTTGCGGCTCGCGGGTAAATATTGGCGGGAAATCTAAATATTTGGTAGAAGAACAAACATGGCTGATAACAGTACACCTTGGGCTTCAAGATGGACCGTACAGT
Organism: Pocillopora verrucosa; assembly: GCF_036669915.1. Taxonomy (NCBI): domain Eukaryota; kingdom Metazoa; phylum Cnidaria; class Anthozoa; order Scleractinia; family Pocilloporidae; genus Pocillopora; species Pocillopora verrucosa. The sequence goes on along the minus strand of NC_089319.1, from coordinate 13,225,489 downwards.
TTGACCCTTATTCCGGATATGTTAACGATGAAAGCAGCGCTGACGAACTCATAAAACAGTACGAGATAACTACGACGACACGCTTGAGGATTTTCAAATTGCAGTAGGCTGGGTAAGTAAGCTCACATGTAAAGATTTACAAAACAAACCATACTGACAGTAAAGTAAAGTGAAGTATAACTTTATTAGACGCTATAGGTATTTAAAGCCAGGGGCGTGTGAGATCGTGTTATTAACGTGAAATATAGATAAATCAAAATAAAAAAAGGGATTTAACTTTTTTCCAATTATTGATATCTTAAGAATACATGTACACATCATTATTCTTCGGTTTACACTGGTCAGCTAGACTTTCAAAATTAAAATGTAATTAAAATTCAACTTAGCTTCAAGTGTCAATTTACTGTGAGCCTGCAGCAAGAGTTGGCAAGAAATGCTTAATTAATTAAGATTAAGCTTAAAGTGTCAAAACCCTACTCAGTGCTATTGACACACAGCTGCCAGCATCCCCATCCATTACACCAGTCCTTGGGCTACATCTGGGTGGGGCAGGCTTGATTTTCAGGCCCTCCATTTTAAGCACCCATGTGTATATATTTACGTATGTGTTTGTGTACATGTATCGTATTGCTAACTTAGCTCGGTTCCTCTTCTCACATAAAAACGTAGGAGTAAAAGAAAATGCAGATAAAAATGCTAAGAACCACTGCATACAATGGGCTGACTCACAGGAGATGACAGGATGCAGACTAAGTTTTGATGGCATCCCATTCCAAATTGTGGGGGTCAAGGTTTTAGAATGCCAAAATGGGCCAGACAGAAATAAGGCACTCAAAAGGAAGGAGGCTCAAAAGAGACTACAAAAAGATGTAAGCATGCATAATAATTAACTAAATAAGAATGTAAACAAGATGTTATTACTTAAGGACTACCAAAGAGGATATCATATATAGGGCATTACATAGTTATTGATTTACCTTCACCTATTTGCTCTTAAGCTAACAAGGTGGTAAGTCCCAACTGATTTTTCTGAGCAAGTTGGTGAGCACTCACCTCTCCCTCAGGGCTAATAGCATGCAATAATGTTTTCTTTTTTACCACTTGCAAGTAAAAGGATATATCACATTTTATTTGTAAAAATAAGCAAAGTCGCAAAAAAGGACCACTGTGACTGCAGTTTAAGGTAGGAATCAAGTACTATTTTAAAGGATACTTTTCATTACTTCTAAGTTTATTGATAACTTGACTATTCCCATATGACTGCTCTATCTAACAATCCAATAAATCTATTTGGTTTCAGAAGGAGAATGCTGATCACTGCTATAACAACACCAAACAGTGCTTTATAGTACAGGATACGAAGAAATGTGACTGTCCAGCAAAGTCCACCAAAGGAAAATAATAAAGTATCCTGAAAATAATAAAGGGGTAAGTTTCTAAAGAAACTGTGGTGCTGCGTCGGTGGGAGAGTATAGCAGGTAATTTAGTGTTAACAACTGGGTTGAAAACGTAAATTAGCCACCGTAAAGAGTAAAAAAGCTGACGTTTCAAGCGTTAGCCCTTCGTCAGAGCGATTAACGCTCGAAACGTCAGCTTTTTTACTCTTTACGGTGGCTAATTTACGTTTTCAACCCAGTTGTTAACACTAAATTACCTGCTATCCTGAAAATAAGGTCAGTTTATTTAAATTATTGAATAAGGGTTCAGGGGGCACTACCATTAACATGAATGATCACTAGCCCAATAAAGGGTGCTTAATCCCAATGGGCCTTGTGTTACATGTAGGTGAAGTGGACATATGATAAGACAACCTGGACATTTCGTTGTGCAGAATTGAAACAAATTTACCTGTAATGGAAACAGAGTGAATATTTTAGAAACCAATTTTTCAAAAATTATTTTAATTAAAACATTGTATCATTAGATTTCAGAGAACACAAAGAGTAGAAGGGAGACAATGTCAAAATTTCTGAGAACATCCCTAGAGTCAGAAAAGAAGCAAACAATAGCTACAGAGGAGCATATTTACATATTACTTCGTAAACCTACGGATCACTTATTTCACCCCATGGGGAGGGTAAGTACTTGGCCATCAATTAAATTTTTTTTGGAATCAGGAAACTGAAGTTTGGTGGGGGATTTAAGGTGACTTAACTTAACACAGATCATCAGTCTACTGTAGACTGTGCTGCTTCCACTGTCATGTGGAATATATATAAAGAATGAATAAAGATTATACATCACAACAAAAGACCAATTAAATGTACTACATGTACAACTTCTCTAAGCTACACAAGCAGTTATTCCTCAAACTCAAAGTCAAAACTATAATATCACAATTTTATCAGAGAGGGATTTCCACTGGCACTGTTTTAATGGAATGCTGTCATGGACTATTTAAATGGATTTTCTTTAAAAATACAGCGTTCAGTAATCTGTAATTATAACATTCTGTAACTATTGCTGAAAAACCCTACCAGAGGACTGCCTATAGTAATGTTGGTATAATTTGCATTATTATTAATTCAAAATATTTCCCTGTTTCTGATAGGTTAAAAACCACTCGCATATTTCATCATAACCAGCTGCTGTTGACCAAATTAAGAAAAAATTTTCAAATATTGAACCAATGACATCAAAAGCAGCCGGCTCCAGGTTATTGAACCGTTGACCAAGAAAACCTGGGGATGAGGTTGTGTAATTTTTTAAATGAATAAAAATTAATAATAAAGCAATTATTCTTTCTTTCTTGTTGTGTAATCAGACTGCTGGGCTACTTCAGCCTATTGATGAGACACTGGTTAAAAAAATTCATGAGCTTGTTGGAAATGGTGTTAATTGTGTTTCTGAAATGCAACGGCACCTGCATCATTATGTAAAGAAGGAACTTTTCACAGGCCAACAGCCTCCAGATCTAACCAACAGACGGTTCTTCCCAACAACCATGGATGTCAGGAACCACATGTATCGTGCCACAGTGGTATGCAGACATTCACAAATTGATCAAGAAAACCTTGACTTAAAAATCAAGAAGTGGAAAGAAGAAAGCCCAGATGATAATTTCTTTTTCAGGCCTTACTGCCTTACATACATACATACATACATACATTCTTTATTTGATAAGTAGGTTGTGTGAAAGGCAGCCAAAGGGCTGATGTGGACCTACTATACTAAATATTAAGAATTACATATATATAAAAATTGCAATAATAACTTAGAACTACTATATACAAATAAAATGGTGTTCACTAAGACTAACATATAAATCTAAAAGTAAATGAAATGGTCCTTTCTGTTGGCAACTACTGTTGCCTCTTTCTCAAATGAAAAATTGTCAATAGTCTTAACATGTTTACGTAAAATTTGTTTAAAAGAATAAAAACTTTCAGGTACTTTAACTAATCTATTTACAAAATTCCAAATAACAGGACCTCTGTATCGTAGGGAGTTCCTGCCGGTCTCTGATCTAAATCTAATGACATTAAATTGGTTAGGAACACGAGAAGATCTAGAAGAAACTCTTTTAGAAAACAGTTCACATATCGACTGGGTCGTTGTTCCAAAATATACTTTGTGCAAGAGAAACAGTACAGATTTTTTATAGAAGTAAGAGATGGGCAGCCAGTCGGATTTCATGAGACATGTGTCATCTGCCATCGTTGAGTCGAGGTTATTCACAATACGAGCTGCTCTTGCATGAATATGGTTTAGAGAGTTCAGTGCGGAAGGAGAACAATTTCCCCATACCGAAATTCCATACGTTACACTGGGGATAATTGTTTTAAAGTATATTTCCTCGAGAACCTTCTTCGGAAGGATTCTCATTCTCTTCAACGCTCCAACCTTCTGCGTAAAAGATTTCTTCACTGAGTCAATGTGCACAGACCATGTCAGCTTATTGTCAATTTTAACTCCAAGACAAGTGGTGTAATTAACCAGGTCGATATGGCCAGTGTTAAAGTGGAGGGGAGGTATAGGCCCAACAAAAGAGGTTTTACTTAGTATCATTGCTTCAGTTTTAATTGGGTGGATGGTTAGCTGATTCTTAATGCTCCACAGGAGAACTTGCTCCAATGATTTATTTAGTGACAACATAACCTGGTCAACATTTGGTCCAATACAGTAAACTGTAGTGTCATCTGCATACATGTATAGATCTCCCGAGTCGATGTGGTCAGGGAGATCATTAACATATATGGTGTAGAGCCGGGGGCCAAGAAGCGAGCCTTGAGGGACTCCATATCGCACATAGTCAGTGACCGACCTGCAATTATTAACTTCAGCAAATTGACATCTATCAGTAAGATAGCTCATTAGCCATTCATGAAGAGATCCTGATATTCCAATGGCGTGTAGTTTATGCGATAAAATATAATGGGGGACAGTGTCAAAAGCTTTCTGGAAGTCAATAAAGACTGCTCCAACTGTCAGACCATTGTCAATTGCTGTCTTCCATCCTTCAGTCATAGAGGTAAGCATTCCTTCAGTCGATAGTCCCTTGCTAAACCCCCACTGTTTACAGCTTTTTATGCCACAGCTGTTCAGATGGGTATCAATTATGTTGCAGATCTGGCTTTCGAGCAGCTTGCTGGGGATACTTAAAAGTGATATTGGCCTATAATTTGAAGCATCTGCTGGGTTTCCTTTTTTAAAGATTGCATTAACTTTTGCAATCTTCCATGTGTTAGGGAAGCTGGACTGAGCCATGCTGCTCTTGAAAACAGTTACAATGCCCTCTAGGGCGGATGTTCCTGCAATAGCTAAGCTACGAGAAGAGATGCCATCAGGACCAGATGCTTTGTTAATTTTAATTGTCTTGATATCAGTTTTGAGTTTGTTGATGTTGACCTCCAAGACCTGCACAGTGGGGGTAACTCTGTACATGAATTGATGGGGTTCATCAGCTTCGGGGAATTTTTCAGCTAGTTCCTTGCCAATATTTATGAAGTAAGAGTTAATCAGTTCAGCTTTCTCGTAGTCATTTGTGATTTCCTTATTTTCAGCATCTCTGAGGGGGCCAATATGTTTATTCTTAGGTTTTCCAGTGGCCTCGTTCACAGTTTTCCAGAAAGATTTTGAGTCCTTGGTCTCTGTAAATTTCTTTTTCCAATATTGAGCTTCAGCACGTCGTAGCATCTTAGATACTTTGTTCCTAGAGGATTTGTAATCAACCCAGAGTTTATTAGTAGCGGGTGTGCCATCACAGGCTTTCAGAAGTTTATATCTCTTATTCATCTCTTTCCGGATCTCACTGTTCATCCAAGGTAGTGAATTTTTTCTAACCTTGGCTTTACGTAAGGGAATGTGACTGCTTGCAATAACATTATACATGCAATTCCAAGCCCAAGTGATGTCATCCAAGTCCTCAAAGGTGGAACAGACCCACCAGGGAGCACTTTCCAGGTCATGTTTGAAGTCTTTCGGGTTTTCCAACACGTTCTTGAAGTTGTGGACATATTTAATAAAAGGCTTTGGATTCCTGATCTTCAGCTTGTAGATAACGTAGATGAATTTGTGATCAGCTATGCAATACTCAATCACATCAGACTTTGAGACCTTTGAGGTATTGATAGTCAAAATCAGATCGATCAAAGTGTTAGAATGTGCTGAGGTTCTTGTGGGTGCTTTTATGATGTTACAAAAGTTATAAGATTGTAAGATGCGTTTGAATTTCGCACCATTTCCATTAGTAGCAAGCTGATCTGAATTGAAGTCACCAGCGATCACAACATTCCTGCGAGACATCCAAATTGTACTCAATACTTGGTTGAATTCATCAAAGAAAGATGTAACGTCAGGAGGTCTATATACACAACCCACAAGTAATCTTTGCGAGTGAGCTTTCAATTCAATCCAGAGAGCTTCAATGCCGTCGTTGTCATATTTGGATATACGTACACAATCTAGGCTAATGTTAAAGTAAATAGCGACTCCGCCTCCTACTTTGTGTGACCTATCTCTTCTCAGAATTCGGTATCCATCGATGTTTACTTCGTTATCGCTTATATCTTGTGTCAGATGCGTTTCAGAAATGGTTAGGATATCCAGGTTGGTATGCTGTAAAAGTATTTTCACTTCGGGGAGGTTCTTACGGAGGCCTCGCACGTTCGAGTGACCGATGGATACTCCTTGCTTTCCATTGTCTCTCACCACGTGAAGTGCATCAAACAGAGGGGAAGCAGGCCCCGGGTTAGGACATATGTCGCCACATAGTTGTAAATATTCAAAGTTGAAGCTTGCATCGGAGTTGCTGTAGTAGTTGACTCTCGAATTCCTGAATCTGACTCGAGCTTTCCACACGAATCCAATATGGCGGATATTGAGTCGAAACAAAATGGATGATATCGGTTTCAAAAACCAATGATTATCCCAGCTTTGCTTGTTTACTTTGACGAGGCGCATATCTAATCCGATGTGTGCATCTTTGCCACTTGAACATGCCAATATGTACAGAGAAAAGCCAAAAAGAAACCAAAGTATAGGCGAACTAAAAATTTTGCTTCTTCCCGCCATGATGACCGCTGACCGCTTCATGATGACCGCTTCCCGCCATGATGACCGCTGACCATTCCCAAGTGATAGTGAGTCCTATCAACAACCACAGTCACTGAAGGAAGAAGATGTAATTGAAATAAGTATAGGTGATCCATCCAACAACCTCCTCCTTGTTCACCAAACGAAGTGGCAAAGAAGTGGCTTTTAAAGTATGGTGGTGAAATTTGCCTACTGGATGCAACCTACAAAACTTCACGTTAATTGCCCTCCCCACATTCTTTCTGTGTGTGAAAACCAATGTAGATTACTGTGTTGTTGCTTCTTTCTTCTGTGGTTCAGCTGGAAAATGCAGATGCCATTAATGAAGCTCTACAGCTCATTAAGGACTGGAACCCAACATGGAACCCTGATTTCTTTATGGTGGACTTCAGTGAGGCAGAGATCAATGCCAATGAAAGGCTGTTTCCAAGTAAGCATGTAAACATATACTGGTAAATATCGATAATAACCATTTTCTTTATTTCATGTGGGAATTATAGAGAGGCAATACTTATTAGGAATAACTTCTTCCCCCCCCCCCCCCCCCAAAAAAAAAAAAGAAAAAAAATTCTTTCTTACAGGACTAACCTGAAATAATGACAATAAATTATTGCCAATTACCAGTAATTCTCCAGACATTCCAAAATCATTACTTTAATTTCATGAAAATATCAACAGTGTTCATACTTGTCCTGGAAAACCTGGAAAGTCCCGGAATTTTATTTTGGCATTTCCACAACTGGAAAGTCCTGGAAAAAGGCTTCTGGTCCTAGAAAGTTTTGGAAATCTTTTAGAATCATTTAAAAAATAAGAAATGTGTAGATGATGGTAAGGATAATTAACATTGAGATCTTGGAAGCAAAAGGGTCAATGTGTATTTTAGATTCCTGGAAAAAATCAATGTTATTATTATAACAATAACGATAATAATAATAAATTACTAGGATTATTATTATTATTATTAGCATTATTAGTATTATTTTTAGTAGTAGTAGTAGTAGTAGTAATAGTATTATTATTTTACTCCATGGCTCACAGGTCATGCTAGGTGCCCTTCGTTGGTAGTTTAATTTTTAGCATACAATAGGCCTTGTGTTAGCTGAAGTGGTCGGCAGCATGTATTCTCTTATCAGAGAGATTTTACAACTCAGTTTTATAACTGTTCCAGGCTGTCTTGTGTATATTTGTGACTTCCATCGAGAACAAGCATGGGTACGGTGGATCAACAACTCAAAGAATGGCATCAACAAAGACAAGAAAGACAACCTCCTGAACAGTTTGCGAAAACCTTGCAAGAACTTCCACAGAAGGGGACTTCAATTTAGCACTTAGAGATCTTCAAGACAGTGAACTGTGGAGGACCAATACAAGACTTCAAAAGTGGATGAACACAACATGGCTTCCCGAAAGACAGGCAAGTGTATCCCTTGCATACATTATAATAATTGTGGAATTATCCCTTATAAATTATCCAGCAACAATTCAAGATTTTTGGCTTAAAAATTACACACATCTTATTATGTTCACTTAAAATCCTTGTCGCTCTGACTTTAAACATCAAACAGGCCATCTCCTCGGATGATATCATTTTGGGCCATGAATCATTCAGCATGAGTCTGAGATGAGTCCAAGATGCTCTTATAGGGAGATCTGCAAGGTGAAAATCAGATTACATGCAGCTTATATTCATGAAGTTTACTTGGACACTTTGTTTCTATTTGCAGTGCTGGGTTTGGGCATACAGGAAGGACCGCTTCAATGTGAAAGTGAACACTACCAATGGTGTGGAAAGAAAGAATAGGACATATAAGCACCAGTTTCTTGCAGACAATAGAGACAAGACCTTAAGTGGTGTCATCACAGTTTTAGTGACACAATTTCCGCCAAATGAGTACAGAAGGTAAGGAATCAAAAGCTCATCTTGACCTTAGATCTCAGTGTGTTATATATTGATATCACATGACTATGATTTTAGGCCTAAGGTGTTTTCAGAGAATGTAGATATATAAAAGTTTTTTTTCTTCAAGTGAGAAGGATGTATAAAGGTGTCATGCTTACTCTGGGATGAAAATTGCCTGTAAGAATTTCATGGATGATACTTATAGACCCACATTTAATCCATAGGTTATATTCTACAAGTTCAAATTGAAATACTTAACATTTAGGAGGAAGCTCAAGCTAAATATTCGAATGTTGACCGTCGGTGTACTGTCATCACACAATCATCTAAAAAATTGTGAAATATGTACATCAATTTATTTGATACAAGTTTGAAGGCTTATCCTCTTGCGAACTGAATTCCCAGTTTTCTGGGAATTCCTAGGAATTCTCAAAAATTCCCAATTATGCAAATGACCCTTGCAAACTGAATTCCCAGTTTTCTGGGAATTTCTGGGAATTCCTAGGAATTCTCAAAAATTCCCAAGCATGCAAATTAACTCTGATTTAAAAAGCTTGGAATTACTGGGAATTTCTGGGAAAGGAAGACTCCAGTTTTGTGAGGACCTGGAATCCCAGGGAATTCCTAGGAATTCTCAGCTTTACAAACTACCTATAATTTAAGAAGTGTGGAACTCTTGTGAATTTCTGGGAATTGAATTTGAGGCAATTTTAATACCCTGAGGTCCACATAAATTCTAAGAAATTCTCAATACCTTGAATGTGAAGGTTTTGTCTCTTGTACAAATGTTTCTCCTTTGTAAGACGCACTCTACTCTGTTGTCAATACTGCTTTAAGTTCAGTGGAAACGACTGACTGAGGAATCGAGATGGTGGTGTTGGAACGTGTTGCTGAACGCTTGCTACGGTCAAGCTTTGTAGATTTAGGTACTGGTACACTGGGATCATCTATGTATCTCTTATACTTCCGAATGTGGTATCCTTCTTTTATAAATATGAGGGTAAAAGACGATTTGTAGTCGCATTCAAAACTGTGATTGGCTTGTGTTATTTCTCACCTTTGCCATTAACACAACTCAAGTGAGTTTCGAGTCTTTGTTTCCTCGACAACTTTCGGCCACAAATCGTGCATTTGTAATACGATCGATTCTTGTCGATTATTTCTACATAGAGTGAGCTCACATCATTATTTATATCACCAAGGTATCCATCGTCTAGAAACAGAGGACCGGTCGGAGAAGTCAGAATAAAGTTGTGCGCTTCTCTTAACACTGCAATCGGCAAGCCAGCGGATTCACTTTGCTAGCCAATGACAAGTCCTAAAAGATCCATGTGATCATGCCCGTGATCGGAAACAAAGAAGACTCCATTTGGCGCTCATCTTTGAATGTACTTTTCATCGGTTGATCGTTTTTCTCAACTGTTTTGCTTAATATAACATTTCTAAAGGTAGCTTTTATTGTGGTTCAATGGGAAAACGAGAATAGCGTGAGTGTTGTAAAAGAGAAGAAAGTCGTTGGCGCCGTGGAGTTAAAAGAAGGGACAACAGTTGACATATGGACTGGTACAAACAAGGGTCGAGTGGCCATCTGTAAAGCTACGATTTTGAAAGTTTGTGGTGAGTAAAAATTGCGATATTCGTTACGTGATCAAAATCTTATAAAAGAATAGATGTAGCGGGTTGAATTAAGCTTACATAACGCTCGGCGCAACTGAAACTAGAATAATTCTGAGAATCGAATCGGTCACTTGCATGCCGCAGTTTCTTAAGCTTATGCTTTACAATGAAATAAACCTATCAGTAAGGTTTCAAGATTCCTCTAGTCACGTTTGGGAACATTCAAGATTCATAACAAACCTTAGTACATAAAGAAGCCCTCCTTGGTAAAAACAAAAGAATGTATTCAGCCCCTTTTTAGTAAAATCCATGAGAGAGATGTACTAACTCCAATATAAAAGTCACTCAATATAACAGAGATTTCTCAATTTGCGAATGCGATGAATGCCCTTTTCCTCATAGCCATCTTAAAAGCCTGGTCTGAGCTTTAAACATACATATTTTAATTTTTTTTTTTTTTTTTTCAAA